>NC_057813.1:397559945-397897856 GCF_018294505.1 Triticum aestivum
AATGATTTAATAAAATTATTAATTAATTAATTAATTAATTAAGTTAATTAATCCGGTTTAATTATATTAATTAACTAGTTAAGTTTAATTAAACTATAATTAGATTAACCTAAACCCTAATTAATTTAAATAGAGAATGACAGGTGGGTCCCACTGGACCCACATGTCAGGGTTGACTCAGTCAACCCCTGATGACTGCTGACGTCAGCATGACATCATGCTGACGTCATAAATACTTTTTTTCGAAGTAATTAAATAAATAATTAAATTCCAAAATTGTTAAAATCTTTTAAAAATCATATCTTTTAATCCGTAACTCGGATTAAAATATTTTCAACATGAAAGTTGCTCAGAACGACGAGACGATTCCGGATACGCAGTCCGTTCGTCCGCCACACCCCTCTAACCTATCGAACCCGCAACTTTCCCCCTCCGGCTCCTCTGCCCGAAAACACGAAACACCGGGAATACTTTCCCGGATGTTTTCCCCCCCTTCACCGGTATCACCTACTACCGCGTTAGGGCACACCGAACACCGCGTATTGCCTTGTTATATTTTGTGATGCTTTGTTTGCTCTGTATTTATTATTTCTTCCCCCTCTTCTCTCCGGTAGACTACGAGACCGACGCTGCTGCTGCCCAGTTCGACTACGGAGTTGACGACCCCTCTCTCTTGCCAGAGCAACCAGGCAAGCCCCCCCCCTTGATCACCAGATATCGCCTATTCTACTCTATACTGCTTGCATTAGAGTAGTGTAGCATGTTACTGCTTTCCGTTGATCCTATTCTGATGCATAGCCTGACATTGTTGCTACACCTGTTGATACCTTACCTGCAATCCTAAATGCTTAGTATAGGATGCTAGTTTATCATCATTGGCCCTACATTCTTGTCAGTCTGCCTTGCTATACTATCGGGCCGTGATCACTTGGGAGGTGATCACGGGTATATACTATACATACATACATATTGTACAGATGGTGACTAAAGTCGGGTCAGCTCATTGAGTACCCGCAAGTGATTCTGACGAGGGGGCTGAAAGGACAGGTGGTTCCATCCCGGTAGAGGTGGGCCTGGGTTCCCGACGGCCCTCGACTGTTACTTTGTGGCGGAGCGACAGGGCAGGTTGAGACCACCTAGGAGACAGGTGGGCCTGGCCCTGTTCGGCGTTCGCGGATACTTAACACGCTTAACGAGATCTTGGTATTTGATCTGAGTCTGGCTACGAGCCTATACGCACTAACCATCTACGTGGGAGTAGTTATGGGTATCCCGACGTCGTGGTATCAGCCGAAGCACTTCAGACGTCAGCGACGGAGCGGCGCGCGCCGAATTGGACTGGAACGCCACTAGGCTAGGTCTGCTTCCGGCCGCCCTCGCAACGTGCAGGTGTGCTCAGGGCGATGGGCCCAGACCCCTGCGCGCTTAGGTTTAGACCGGCGTGCTGGCCTCTCTGTTGTGCCTAGGTGGGGCTGCGACGTGTTGATCTTCCGAGGCCGGGCATGACCCAGGAAAGTGTGTCCGGCCAAATGGGATCGAGCGTGTTGGGCTATGTGGTGCACCCCTGCAGGGAAGTTAATCTATTCGAATAGCCGTGATCTTCGGTAACAGGACGACTTGGAGTTGTACCTTGACCTTATGACAACTAGAACCGGATACTTAATAAAACACACCCTTCCAAGTTCCACAGACAACCCGGTGATCGCTTTTCCGCAGGGCGACGAGGAGAGGATCGCCGGGTAGGATTATGCTATGCGATGCGACTGGAGATGCACTTGGAGATGCTACCTGGATATGCTACTTGGATATGCTACCTGGAGGACTTCAATCTACTCTCTTCTACATGCTGCAAGACGGAGGCTGCCAGAAGCGTAGTCTTCGATAGGACTAGCTATCCCCCTCTTATTCTGGCATTCTGCAGTTCAGTCCACTGATATGGCCTCCTTACACATATACCCATGCATATGTAGTTTAGTTCCTTGCTTGCGAGTACTTTGGATGAGTACTCACGGTTGCTTTCTTCCCCCCTTTTCCCCTTTCCTTTCTTTCTGGTTGTCGCAACCAGATGCTGGAGTCCAGGAGCCAGACGCCACCGTCGACGACGACTACTATCCCGGAGGTGCCTATTACTACGTGCAGCCCGCTGACGACGACCTGGAGTAGTTTAGGAGGATCCCAGGCAGGAGGCCTGCGCCTCTTTCGATCTGTATCCCAGTTTGTGCTAGCCATCTTATGGCAACTTGTTTAACTTATATCTGTACTCAGATATTGTTGCTTCCGCTGACTCGTCTATGATCGAGCACTTGTATTCGAGCCCTCGAGGCCCCTGGCTTGTATTATGATGCTTGTATGACTTATTTTATTTGTAGAGTTGTGTTGTGATATCTTCCCGTGAGTCCCTGATCTTGATCGTACACATTTGCGTGCATGATTAGTGTACGATTGAATCGGGGGCGTCACAAGAGGGGGAGGCCCTGGTAGCGCCGGAGTGATCGAGACAGTGGCGGCGGCTGTGATTGCCGGGGATGAGGAAGACGACCTCTCTGGTCTTCCTACTGCTACGGGTGGATCGGTGAGGGAGTGAGAGAGGTTGCTTGAGGCCTGGACGAGCTGGGGGGGGTCCTATTTATAGCGCATCCATGGCGGTTCCGTGGCCGAGGATAATGTCGCCGGCGAACCGCCGCTCTATAGCGGTCAGGGCGACGTGGCGGCGACGAGAGCTAGAGGACGCGCTTGTGAATGAGCTCGCGCTGCTCCAGGGGGCAGGTGGCGAGCCGGGGTGGCTCGGGCGGCGCCGACCGGGATAGTAGCCACTGTGGCCGGCCGCTAGCCACCGTGGCCGACCTGACGGCGACCCTATGCGGCTCCAGGGGAGGGCTTGGATGGTACCTGGGATCGGATGAAGTCGGGCGCGGCTCTGCGGGCGAGCAAGGGCCAGGGTTGTGACGCGGCGGCTCGGGTGCACACGCGTGCAAAACACACGCTTTGGGCGCGCCCAGAGCACACACGGGACGTGCTCGACAAAATGCCAGGGCATGCTAGAGGTCTCGGGTGAGGTTGGGGTTTAACAGACCTAGGTTAAAGTCATCTAGAGGCTTAGTGGACAAGTTAGTTTTCCCAGAGGTGCAAGGTCACAGTGCAATGACAAAAGTCATGTCAAAGTTGTTCATGCACTCAAGGTGTTTGACAAAATGCCACAGGCACCTAGGCATCTCTTGGAGTGGCCAAATCTTCCAGATTGGGGTCTCTTTAGATGACCAAAAGGGTTGTGAGGTTAGTCTGTCAAAAGCACAAACTTGCTAGTGCAAGTTTTGCAAAACTTTAGTTTTGGACAGAAAGAAAAAGGCATGATTGCAAGAACTTAAAATCATCCAATGGGTCCACTCTCCTGGACTTAAGGGTTTGGTAAGGTGTACTACAAGAAGGAGGAAGATCATGGGTAAAGGAGTAAGTTAGAAGATGGTTGCAGTACAAATCATCAAGTTGGACCAGAATGAAAAAGAGGATGATTCACTCAAATTTTTCAAAGAACATCAATGTTTTTTGCACAAAGTGGAATAATATGCTCCTACTGACCTCCCCTAATTTTTGTAGAAGTTTTAATGAAATATTTAAATAGGTTGTAGTGTAAAATTGCTCACTGGACCAGATTTGAAAACTTGGTGTAGAACTCAAAATATCCAATGAATGAGATATCTTTTTGCATGACAGTGGTTTAGAAACATCACATGACATCTCCAAATTTTGGTGGAATTTTTAAATAAATTTATCAAAGGGTTGCAGTGCAAATGGAACCCTAAAACCTTGAAAACCATTTTTGAGAAATAAAGCTCAGGGAAAAAATAATTGTATAAATAATCCCACTGATAAAAGAATTGTCTTTCTTAAGAGGGGAAATAAGTCCAATAATGACTGAAAAGTTTTCACTTGGGGTCAAAACTCCATAATAATAAAGAAAAGAATGGTTCTGAAATCAAAAGGGAGCCCAGAAAATAAAAATATTAATTTCCTGGCAAAAATTTTAATTAATAAAACAAGGTCAAAATTTTGGGGTGTCACAACACTACCCCCCTTAAAAAAATCACGTCCTCGAGATTTGTTAAGAGTTTTTTTTAAAAAATACCATTCCTGTTAGTTGAAACCAAAAAGGTTTATTCATAGCACGAACTTGCGTCGTCGAGGTTGGTCTTTGGTAGCTACGCTTGGGACTAAAAATGCAACCGTACACTAATATACTCATGCATGGCTACTATTAAAAACAAGGATGCACAATCAAACAATATTTAATAATGGGGGTACAGGATCACACAGTTACAAGACGAGGACATACTAAGATTCGGTACCACTCGAGCGGTTCTAGTCTACCTCGTTAATATCTAAGCAGGCTTGCCTCGTGGACGTCGAGGTTTCTCCACGGGTTTCACCGTCAGGATTAGCTGGAGGGGGTTGAGGGACTGCAGTGTCGGGGTAGCAATGATGACCATCTCGGGGATTGTTGGCCACAATCCCGCTGGAGTATGTTCCCAAAAGGCGACGAAGCATTTCTGGGGTCATCAAGGTATTTTGGTCGATGACTGGGGCAGACCTCAGGGATTCGATCGGTTGTCCGAACAACACGACTGGGCTGTCGGTGTTGGGCTCATCTTCTCCTCTTGTCGGGGCTTGGCGGATCAGCTCTCCACGAGTTGCGATCAGATCAAGAGTGATCTGGTCGAATAGATCCTCTAGTGCACTTACATAGCGCACCAGATGTAACAATGCAGGACCCGTCTCGTGATCTCCGTTGGCAACATGGGGTGGCCTACCATACTCGTCACGACTGGGATAGTAGTATAACGAGCGGCATTTAACTCTGGGCGACAAATGCCGGAGTTGAACTACAGCCTCTCGAGCAGCTAGTTGGATGGCTTGTGGCTCAAAGGAAGTTGTCCTTCCGGTGAACCTGTAGGGGCGTTCTGGCGATAGACCCCTACCATAGACGTGCACGGTGGCCCAGAATTGACGGCTTTCACTGCCCATGGGTCCTTGGTACACAACGTATTCTGGAGGCTCCTCTAATGCAAAGGCACGACGGGTGAGGTTTGCGAGCACGGTCACAAAACCTCCAAGGTTGGTTGCCGTGGTCTCATTGTGCACGACGGGGCCAGGCATTATGGCTTGGTTTGAGGAAGAGGCTGGGCTGGGCTGTGTTTGAAGCTAGCGTGCCCTTTTTATAGAAAAAGGGGACGGAGAATTCCTTCGCACGCTTGCAAATGAGACAATTTAGGTGTCGGTCATTGGAGCGTGATTGACAGGCTAGGTTGATAGGTTGGGCACCGACTGCCAAAAGTGTTGGGGTCACTGTGTGGCTATCTTATGAGAGAAGCTTGGCTGGGGTTAGGTTAAGATCTAGTGGGGTTGGTTAACCTAGGTTTATTGACCTGGCTGAGATAGGATTAGCCAATGGTCAGCCTGGCTCTGATACCTAGTTTGTCACGACTGGTTTTCCGGGTATTGATTACCCAGAAAATGGCCCTTGTGCTGACCAGCCCCAGGATTACTGTTAGCTGATGAGGCACCAACTTGATACAGAAATTCCAAGCAAAATACAAAATATGTAGTACAAGACCATTCTGGCCTATGAGCACAACAAATGGTTTCTAGTGGTTGATGGCGGAAGCGGTTTGTGAATCATCAGTGTCTATGGGACTCCATTTCCCACAGGAACAACTGACCAGGTTAACTCCTATCTTCGCGAGGCTACTATCACCATTGCTTAGGTTCCGGGGCTGTCATCACAACGCTCCTCTCCATGCAAGAAATCTGGCCAAGACAATAGCGAGTGACAAGCCAGTGAGTACTTTGAATGTACTCGCAAACATTATGAACACGGGTATAATATAAATGATAATCATGCCCTGAAATATACTATAATCACATCGTCAGTCATAAAATAAAATCTCTGATGCATGCAAGCAGGTTATTTATAAGCAACATGAATATGCAATAATGGAGTGGAAATAAAATGCCACAGTCGGGCGTCTGTGCGACACCACATAAAGGGCTTATAAAATATATAAATAACAAGCATGCCACAGTCGGGCGTCTCAGCGACACCACATAAAGCGCTTATAAAGTAAATAATTAACAAGCATGCCACAGTTGGGCGTGTGAGCGACACCACATAAAGGGCTTATAAAGTAAATAGTCACAGTGAATACACAGGAGGTAGAACCATCCCAGGGATAATCAATAATTCAAATATAAGGGGTTAGTCCATAATAATAATCATCATAATCATCAGAAGTCACAAATCATGATCCAAGTTCTGGTTTAGTAGTTCCTCCTCCGAAGACCGACACTAAGACCGACACTTGACCCGACCCAGACTGTAGTCCTTAACCATGGACACGGCTATTCGAATAGATATTATCTCTGCAGAGGGTGTACTCTTTACCCACTAGTAACGGATTCCTTTAGTCCATCGGAACTAACTCCGTCTACGGTCTTTTAATTGAAAACACATCTGACTTGCACACACCAGCTTAACTTACCGGTGTCTGGAATCACCCACGACACCTGTCAAGCAAAACTATAAGTGGGGAGGCTACAACCTCGCGTTGCATGGGATCAAATTTATGACGCGGGCTCTAAGGGGTGCCCCCCTCTCGGTCCCAACCGGAAACACCCATGCCCCCGGACCAGGTGGCCTGCCTACCGGATGCAACCAGTATCTTCTACCATGGCCTCTCTGTACGGTGTGTGCCAAGAAAGGGGTTAACAACTTACTGAACCGCACTCTACCTACGACAGAGCAAGTGGTAGTACAAAAACAAGCATGGGGGTTGCTGGAACAAGACTCGATCTACGGTCGACTCAGGAGGTTTATAAATTCCCTGGATGATATGTGTAACAAAAATATTTCATCCAACAGAATCACCACTCATTATACCTTACTATGCCATACCGAGCATAACCGTCCCGACAGGGACCGGTGACAAGCTCATGCCTACCCAAGGCAGAGGTTTTCCCGGATTCTTTTCCGGCATGCATGCAAGGCACATGAGGATGATTTCCATCACAAGTATATTCATTTCCAACAATAAGGAAATCACTAATATGCAATTCAAGCAAATGATCGCGTCACCACATAAAATAATGTGCTCTCCGTATTAGGGCGGTGTTATAATCGTGTCAACCAACACACAGAAATACTATGCCAGGGTTCAGAATGCTTGCCTTCAAGTTGTGTAGAGGCAGGGTGCATCCTAAAACTTTTGAAAGTTTTCTTCTCTCTCTCCAAAATCCTATTTTAGATAAATTTGAATTAACACACATTTTCAAAACAGCACAAAAAGTTGTTTGAATTTTTTTGAAATAAATTGAAAATAAACTAGACAATAATTGGGAAACAACATAAAAAGAATCAAGTCATTTGGAGTTATATTTAAAAAGTTATAGCCAGTCAAAGATTTGGTCAAAATCTGTTTTTAAAATAAAACAGAAAAGAAAACGTTTCAAAAGCAAAATACGCTTTCGAAGTGGGGAAGACGTACTGGGGGTTTTGTGCTTCCACTTAAAACGCGTGGAGGCGTGCTGGGTCACTGAAAGTGGGTCCTGGGGGCCCACTGGTCAGGTTTGACCAGTCGACCCTCCCTCCTCTTCCTTCGCCCGAGAGGGGGCGGGACTCCGGCAATGCTAGCCGGCGAACGGCGGCACCGTTCGAGAAACAGAGGTCATCCATGGGCTCAGGGGGTCGAGGCGGTCCCTCCAGTGGTCGTTATGGTCCCTGGGGTAGACGTAGCTGCCGGCGGCGAGCTCGGCAGCGGACGGTGGCCGTCGGGCAGCGTGGGTTTTCGCCTGCGGCAAGTCCTGATCAAAATTCAATAGGGGGATGGGCTCACGAGAGGGAGAGGGAGCTCCTGGTGAAGAGAGTGGAGAGGAGGAGGCCCTGGTGGCGCCGGAGTGATCGACACAGTGGCGGCGGCTGTGATTGCCAGAGATGAGGAAGACGACCTCTCTGGTCTTCCTACTGCTACGGGCGGATCGGTGAGGGAGTGAGAGAGGTTGCTTGAGGCCTCGACGAGCTCGGGGTGGGAGGGGGGGGGTCCTATTTATAGCGCATCCATGGCGGTTCCGCGGCCGAGGATAGGTTCGCCGGCGAACCGCCGCTCTGTAGCGGTCAAGGCAATGTGGCGGCGACGAGAGCTAGAGGACACGCTTGTGGATGAGCTCGCGCTGCTCCAGGGGGCAGGTGGCAAGCCGGGGTGGCTCGGGCGGCGCTGACCGGGACAGGAGCCACTGTGGCCGGCCGCTAGCCGCCGTGGCCGACCTGACGGCGGCCCTGTGTGGCTCTAGAGGAGGGCTTGGATGGTTCCTGCGATCGGATGAGGTCGGGCGCGGCTCTGCGGGCGAGCAAGGGCCAGGGTTGCGACGCGGCGGCTCGGGTGCACGCGCGTGCAAAATGCATGCTCTGGGTGCGCCCAGAGCACGCATGGGACGTGCTCGACAAAATGCCAGGGCATGCTAGAGGTCTCGGGTGAGGTTGGGGTTTAACAGACCTAGGTTAAAGTCATCTAGAGGCTTAGTGGACAAGTTAGTTTTCCCAGAGGTGCAAGGTCACAGTGCAATGACAAAAGTCATGTCAAAGTTGTTCATGCACTCAAGGTGTTTGACAAAATGCCACAGGCACCTAGGCATCTCTTGGAGTGGCCAAATCTTCCAGATTGGGGTCTCTTTAGATGACTAAAAGGGTGGTGAGGTTAGTTTGTCAAAAGCACAAACTTGCTAGTGCAAGTTTTGCAAAACTTTAGTTTTGGAAGAAAGAAAAGGGCATGATTGCAAGCACTTAAAATCATCCAATGGGTCCACTCTCTTGGACTTAAGGGTTTGGTAAGGTGTACTACAAGAAGGAGGAAGATAATGGGTAAAGGAGTAAGTTAGAAGATGGTTGCAGTACAAATCATCAAGTTGGACCAGAATGAAAAAGAGGATGATTCACTCAAATTTTTCAAAGAACATCAATGGTTTTTGCACAAAGTGGAATAATATGCTCCTACTGACCTCCCCTAATTTTGGTAGAAGTTTTAATGAAATATTTGAATAGGTTGTAGTGTAAAATTGCTCACTGGACCAGATTTGAAAACTTGGTGTAGAACTCAAAATATCCAATGAATGAGATATCTTTTTGCATGACAATGGTTTAGAAACATGACATGACATCTCCAAATTTTAGTGGAATTTTTAAATAAATTTATCAAAGGGTTGAAGTGCAAATGGAACCCTAAAACCTTGAAAACCATTTTTGAGAAATAAAGCTCAGGGAAAAAATAATTGTATAAATAATCCCACTGATAAAAGAATTGTCTTTCTTAAGAGGGGAAATAAGTCCAATAATGACTGAAAAGTTTTCTCTTGGGGTCAAAACTCCATAATAATAAAGAAAAGAATGGTTCTGAAATCAAAAGGGAGCCCAGAAAATAAAAGTTTTAATTTCCTGGCAAACATTTTAATTAATAAAACAAGGTCAAAATTTTGGCGTGTCACAAGATCTTCATAGAATATGTGGGAACCAATATGAGCATCTAGGTTCCGCTATTGGTTATTAACCGGAGAGGTGTCTCGGTCATGTCTACATAGTTCTCGAATCTGTAGGGTCCGCACGCTTAACGTTCGATAACGATAGGTATTATATGAGTTATGTGTTTTGGTGACCGAAGGTTGTTCGTAGTCCCAGATGAGATCACAGACATGACGTGGAGTCTCGAAATGGTCGAGAGGTAAAGATTGATATATTGGAAGGTTGTATTCAGACACCGGAATGGTTCGGTTTGGATATTTTTCGGAGTACTGAGGGGTTACCCCCTGGGGAAGTATTGGGCCTTATTGGTGTTGGAAATATGCCCTAGAGGCAATAATAAAAGGATTATTATTATATTTCCTTGTTCATGATAATTGTCTTTATTCATGCTATAATTGTATTATCCGGAAATCGTAATACACGTGTGAATACATAGACCATAATATGTCCCTAGTAAGCCTCTAGTTGACTAGCTCGTTGATCAACAGATAGTCATGGTTTCCTGACTATGGACATCAGATGTCGTTGATAACGGGATCACATCATTAGAAGAATGATGTGATGGACAAGACCCAATCCTAAGCATAGCACAAGATCGTGTAGTTCGTTTGCTAGAGCTTTTCCAATGTCAAGTATCTTTTCCTTAGACCATGAGATCGTGTAACTCCCGGATACCGTAGGAGTGCTTTGGGTGTATCAAACGTCACAACGTAACTGGGTGACTATAAAGGTGCACTACAGGTATCTCCGAAAGTGCCTGTTGGGTTGACACGGATCGAGACTGGGATTTGTCACTCCGTATGACGGAGAGGTATCTCTGGGCCCACTCGGTAATGCATCATCATAATGAGCTCAAAGTGACCAAGTGTCTGGTCACGGGATCATGCATTACGGTACGAGTAAAGTGACTTGCCAGTAATGAGACTGAACAAGGTATTGGGATACCGACGATCGAGTCTCGGGCAAGTAACGTACCGATTGACAAAGGGAATTGTATACGGGGTTGCTTGAATCCTCGACATTGTGGTTCATCCGATGAGATCATCGAGGAGCATGTGGGAGCCAACATGGGTATCCAGATCCCGCTGTTGGTTATTGACTGGAGAGCCGTCTCGGTCATGTCTACGTGTCTCCCGAACCCGTAGGGTCTACACACTTAAGGTTCGGTGACGCTAGGGTTGTAGAGATATGAGTATGCAGCAAACCGAAAGTTGTTCGGAGTCTCAGATGAGATCCCGGACGTCACGAGGAGTTCCGGAATGGTCCGGAGGTAAAGAATTATATGTAGGAAGTGCAGTTTCGGCCACCGGGAAAGTTTCAGGGGTCACCGGTATTGTACCGGGACCACCGGAAAGGTCCCGGGGGGTCCACCGGGTAGGGCCACCTATCCTGAAGGGCCCCATGGGCTGAAGTGGGAGGGGAACCAGCCCCTGGTGGTCTGGTGCGCCCCCCTGGGCCCCCCTCTGCGCCTAGGGTTGGGAACCCTAGGGGAGGGGGCGCCTCCACTTGCCTTGGGGGGCACTCCACCCCCCTTGGCCGCCGCCCCCCTAGAGATCCCATCTCTAGGGCCAGCGCCCCCCCTGGGGGCCTATATAAAGGAGGGGGGAGGGAGGGCAGCGGCACCCTGAAGTCTTGGCGCCTCCCTCGCCCCTGCTACACCTCTCCCTCTCGCAGAAGCTCGGCGAAGCTCTGCCGGAATCCTGCTGCATCCACCACCACGCCGTCGTGCTACTGGATCTTCATCAACCTCTCCCTTCTCTTTGCTGGATCAAGGTGCGGGAGAAGTCATCCGCTCCGTACGTGTGTTGAACGCGGAGGTGCTGTCTGTTCGGCACTTGGTCATCGGTGATTTGGATCACGACGAGTACGACTCCCTCAACCCCGTTCTCTTGAACGCTTCTGCTCGCGATCTACAAAGGTATGTAGATGCATTCCTATCACTCGTTGCTAGATGAACTCATAGATGGATCTTGGTGAAACCGTAGGAAATTTTTTATTTTCTGCAACGTTCCCCAACAATTGGGCCATAGTGGAGAGGAGGAGGTAGGCCACAAGAGGTGGCGCTCCCCCAAGGGAGTCCGAATTGGACAAGGGGGAGGGGGTGCGGCCCGCCTTTCCTTCTCCCTCTCCCTCTCTTTCCCTCTTCCCCCTCCGTTGGAAAGGAAGGGGGGCGACTAATATTGGGAATCCTAGTTGGACTCCCCCCACTTGGGCACGCCATAGGGCTGGCCCTCTCCCCTCTCCTCCTTTATATACGGGGACAGGAGGGCATCCCAAAGCTGAACAGTTGTTTCTTAGCCATGTGTGGTGCCCCCCTCCACCGTTTACTCGCCTGGTCATATTGTCGTAGTGCTTAGGCGAAGCCCTGCGCGGATCACATCACCAACACCGTCATAACACCGTCGTGCTGACGGAACTCATCGACTCCTTCGTGCCTCTACTGGATCAAGAGTTCAAGGGACGTGATCGAGCTGAATGCGTGCAGAACTCGAAGGTGCCGTACGTACGGTACTTGATCGGTTGATTTGAGAAGACGTCCCACTACATCAACCGCGTTAAGTTAACACTTCCGCTTTCGGTCTACAAGGGTACCTAGACACACTCTCCTCTTCTCGTTGCTATGCATCTCCTAGATAGATCTTGCGTAAGCGTAGGAATTATTTTGAAATTGCATGCTATGTTTCCCAACAGTGGCATCCAAGCCAGGTCTATGCGTAGATGATTTGCACGAGTAGAAAACAAAGAGTTGTGGGCGGTGATTGTCATATTGCTTACCACCAATGTCTTATTTTGATTCGCGGTATTGTTGGATGAAGCGGCCAGGACCAACCTTACATGACCATGTTCATGAGACTGGTTCCACCAACAGACATGCAACTAGTTTTGCATAAAGGTGGCTGGCGGGTGTCTGTTTCTCCAACTTTAGTTGAATCAAATTTGACTGCGGCCGATCCTTGTGAAGGTTAAAATATCAAACTTTATAAATCACCATTGTGGTTTTTGTGCCATAGGTATGTACGATTTATGCTAGAAGCCCGCAGCAGCCACGTAAAACTTGCAACAAACAAAGTAGAGGACATCTAACTTGTTTTTGCAGGGCATGTTGTGATGTGATATGGTCAAGAAATGATGTGATATAAAGATTGTTGTATGAGATGATCATGTTTTGTAAAATTTATCAGCAACTGGCAGGAGCCATATGCTTGTCGCTTTATTGTATGAAATACAAACGCTATGTAATTGCTTTACTTTATCACTAAGCGGTAGCGATAGTCGTAGAAGCAATGGTTGGCGAGATGACCATGACGCTACGATGGAGATCAAGGTGTCAAGCCGGTGATGATGGAGATCATGACGTTGCTTCAATGATGGAGATCAAAAGCACAAGATGATGATGGCCATATCATGTCACATATTTTGATTGCATGTGGTGTTTATCTTTATGCATCTTATTTTGCTTAGTACGGTGGTAGCATTATAAGATTATTCCATACTAAAATTTCAAGGTATAAGTGTTCTTCCCGAGTATGCACCATTGAGAAAGTTCTTCGTGCTGAGACACCATCTGATGATGGGTGTGATAGGCTCTACGTTCAAATACAACGGATGCAAGCCAGATTTGCACACGCGGAATACTCGGGTTAAACTTGACGAGCCTAGCATATACAAATATGGCCTCGAAACACTGGAGACCGAAAGGTCGAACGTGAATCATATAGTGGATATGATCAACATAGAGATGTTCACCATTGGTGACTACTCCATCTCACGTGATGACCGGACATGATTTAGTTGATTTGGATCACGTATCATTTAGATGACTCAAGGGATGTCTATCTAAGTGGGAGTTCTTAAGTAATATGATTAATTGAACTTTAATTTATCATGAACTTAGTCCTGATAGTATTTGCAAATTATGTTGTAGATCAATAGCTCACATTGTAGCTTTCATATGTTTTTTGATATGTTCCTAGAGAAAACTAAGTTGAAAGATGATAGCAGCAATGATGCAGACTAGTTCCGTGATTTGAGGTTTATCCTCATTGCTGCACCGAAGAATTATGTCCTTGATGCACCGCTAGGTGGCAGACCTATTGCAGGAGCAGATGCAGACGTTATGAACGTTTGGCTAGCTCAATATGATGACTACTTGATAGTTTAGTGCACCATGCTTTATGGCTTAGAACCGGGACTTCAAAAATGGTTTGAACGCCACAGCGCATATGAGATGTTCCAAGAGATTAAATTGGTATTTCAGACTCATGCCCGCGTCGAGAGGTATGAGACCTCTGACAACTACTTCGCCTAAAAGATGGAGGAGAATAGCTCAGCTAGTGAGCATGTGCTTAGAATGTGTGGGTACTACAATCGCTTGAATCAAGTGGGAGTTAATCTTCCAGATAAGATAGTGATTGAAAGAGTTCTCTAGTCACCATCACCAAGTTACTGGAACTTCGTGATGAACTATAATATGCAAGGGATGATGAAAGCTATTCCCGAGCTCTTTGTGATGCTGAAATCGACGAAGGAGAAATCAAGAAAAAACATCAAGTGTTGATGATTAAACAAGACCACTAGTTTCAAGAAAAAGGGCAAAGGGAAAGAAAGAGAACTTCAAGAAGAATGGCAAGCAAGTTGTCACTCCCGTGAAGAAGCCCAAAAGCTGAACCTAAGCCTAAAACTGAGTGCTACTACTGCAAAGGAAATGGTCACTAGAAGCGGAATTACCCCAAATATTTGGCGGATAAGAAGGATGGCAAAGTGAACAAAGGTATATTTGATGTACATGTTATTGATGTGTACCTTACTAGTGCTCATAGTAGCTCCTGGGTATTTGATACCTATTCGATTGCTAAAATCAGTAACTCGAAACAGGAGTTGCAGAATAAATAGAGACTAGTTGAGGGCGAAGTGACGATGTGTGTTGGAAGTGGTTCCAAGATCGATATGATCATCATCACACACTCCCTATACTTTCGGGATTAGTGTTGAACCTAAATAGATGTTATTTGGTGTTTGCATTGAGCATGAATATGATTAGGTCATGTTTATGGCAATACAATTATTCATTTAAGCCAGAGAATAATTGTTATTCTGTTTACATCAATAGAACCTTCTATGGTCATACACCCAATGTTAATGGTTTATTGAATCTCAATCGTAGTGATACACATATTCATAATATTGATGCCAAAAGATGCAAAGTTGATAATGATAGTGCAACTTATTTATGGCACTGCTGTTTGGGTCATATCGGTATAAAGCGCATGAAGAAACTCCATGCAGATGGATTTTTGGAATCACTTGATTATGAATCATTTGATACTTGCGAACCGTGACTTATGGGCAATATGACTAAAACTTTATTCTCTGGAACAATGGAACGAGCAAATGACTTATTGGAAATAATACATACTGATGTATGCGGTCCGATGAGTATAGAAGCTCGTGGCGGGTATCGTTATTTTCTGACCTTCACAGATGATTTCAGTAGATATGGGTATATCTACTTAATGAAACACAAGTATGGAACATTTGAAAAGTTCAAAGAATTTCAGAGTGAAGTGGAGAATCATCGTAACAAGAAAATAAAGTTTCTATGATCTGATCATGGAGGTGAATATTTGAGTTACGAGTTTGGTCATCATTTAAAACAATGTGGAATAGTTTGACAGCTTATGCCACCTAGAACACCACAGCGTAATGGTGTGTCTGAACATCGTAACCGCACTTTATTAGATATGGTGCGATCTATGATGCCTCTTACCGATTTACCACTATCGTTTTGGGGTTATGCATTAGAGACAGGTGCATTCACGTTAAACAGGGCACCGTCAAAATCCGTTGAGACGACACCATATGAACTATGGTTTGGCAACAAACCTAAGCTGTCATTTCTTAAAGTTTGGGGATGCGATGCTTATGTCAAAAGGCTTCAGCCTGATAAGCTCGAACCCAAATCGGATAAGTGCGTCTTCATAGGATACCCTAAGGAAACAATTGGGTACACCTTTTACCACAGATCCGAAGGCAAGATCTTTGTTGCCAAGAATGGAACCTTTCTGGAGAAGGAGTTTCTCTCGAAAGAAGTGAGTGGGAGGAAAGTAGAACTTGATGAGGTAATTGTACCTTATCTCAATTTGGAAAGTAGTTCATCCGAGAAATCTGTTCCCGTGATGCCTACACCAACTAGAGAGGAAGCTAATGATAATGATCATGAAACTTCAGATCAAATTGCTACAGAACCTCGTAGGTCAACCAGATCACGATCCGCACTAGAGTGGTACGGTAATCCTGTTCTTGAAGTCATGTTACTTGACCATGACGAACCTACAAACTATGAAGAAGCTATGATGAGCGCAGATTCCGACAGATGGCTTGAGGCCATGAAATCTGAGATAGGATCCATGTATGAGAACAAAGTGTGGACTTTGGTGGACTTGCCCGATGATCGGCAAGCCATTGAAAAATAAATGGATCTTCAAGAGGAAGACGGACGCTGATGGTAGTGTTACTATCTACAAAGCTCGACTAGTCGCAAAAGGTTTTCGACAAGTTCAAGGTGTTGACTACAATGAGATTTTCTCAACCGTAGTGATGCTTAAGTCCGTCCGAATCATGTTAGCAATTGCCATATTTTATGAAATCTGGCAAATGGATGTCAAAACTGTATTCCTTAAAAGGATATCTCTAAGGAGAGTTGTATATGATGCAAACAGAAGGTTTTGTTGATCCTCAAGGTGCTAACAAGGTGTGCAAGCTCCAGCGGTCCATCTATGGACTGGTGCAAGCATCTCGGAGTTGGAATATACACTTTGATGAGTTGATCAAAGCATATAGTTTTATACAGACTTGTATTGAAGCCTGTATTTACAAGAAAGTGAGTGGGAGCACTACATCCTTTTTGATAAGTATATGTGAATGACATATTGTTTATCAGAAATGATATAGAATTTTCTGGAAAGCATAAAGGAGAGTTTGAAAGGAGTTTTTCAAAGAAAGACCTCTGTGAAGCGGCTTACATATTGGGCATCAAGATCTATAGAGATAGATCAAGATGCTTGATAAGATTTTTCAATAAGTACATACCTTGACAAGATTTTGAAAGAGTTCAAAATGGACCAGTCAAAGAAGGAGTTCCTGCCTGTATTACAAGGTGTAAAGTTGAGTAAGACTCAAAGCCCGACCACAGGAGAAGATAGAAAGAGAATGAAAGTCATTCCCTATGCCTCAGTCATAGGTTCTGTAAAGTATGCCATGCTATGTACCAAACTAGTTATGTGCCTTGCTATGAGGTTGGCAAGGGGGTACGATAGTGATCCAGGAGTGGATCACAAGATAGTGGTCAAAGTTATCCTTAGTTACCTAAGAGGACTAAGGAAGTATTTCTCGGTTATGGAGGTGATAAAGAGTTCGTCGTAAAGAGTTACATTGATGCAAGCTTTACACTGATCCAGATGACTCTGAGTCTCAATCTAGATACATATTGAAAGTGGGAGCAATTAGCTAGAGTAGCACCATGCAGAGCATTGTAGACATAGAAATTTGCAAAATACATACGGATCAAAATGTGACACACCCGTTGACTAAACCTCTCTCATAAGCAAAACATGATCACACCTTAGTACTCTTTGGGTGTTAATCACATGGAATGTGAACTAGATTATTGACTCTAGTAAACCCATTGAGTGTTGATCACATGGAGATGTGAACTATGGTGTTAATCACATAAAGATGTGAACTATTGGTGTTAAATCACATGGTGCTGTGAACTATATTATTGACTCTAGTGCAAGTGGGAGACTGAAGGAAATATGCCCTAGAGGCAATAATAAAAGTTGTTATTTTATATTTCCTTATATCATGATAAATTTTTATTATTCATGCTAGAATAGTATTAACCGAAAACTTGATACATGTGTGAATACATAGACAAAACACCGTGTCCCTAGTATGCCTCTACTTGACTAGCTCGTTGATCAAAGATGGTTAAGTTTCCTAGCCATGGACATGTGTTGTCATTTGATGAATGGGATCACATCATTAGGAGAATGATGTGATGGACAAGACCCATCCGTTAGCTTAGCATAATGATCATTTAGTTTTATTGCTACTGCTTTCTTCATGTCAAATATATATTCCTCCGACTATGAGATTATGCAACTCCCGGACACCAGAGGAATGCCTTGTGTGCTATCAAACGTCACAATGTAACCGGGTGATTATAAAGATGCTCTATAGGTATCTCCGAAGGTGTTTGTTGGGTTGGCAAAGATCGAGATTAGGATTTGTCACTCCGAGTATCATAGAGGTGTCTCTGGGCCCGCTCGGCAATGCGCATCATATGAAGCCTTGCAAGCAATGTGACTAATGAGTTAGTTACGGGATGATGCACTATGAAACGAGTAAAGAGACTTTCCGGTAATGAGATTGAACTAGGTATGAAGATACTGATGATCGAATCTCGGGCAAGTAACATACCGATGAGAAAGGGAATAACATATGTTAACATTGCGGTTCGGCCGATAAAGATCTTCGTAGAATATGTGGGAACCAATATAAGCATCCAGGTTCCACTATTGGTTATTGACCGGAGATGTGTCTCGGTCATGTCTACATAGTTCTCGAACCCGTAGAGTCCGCACGTTAACGTTCGATAACGATAGGTATTATATGAGTTATGTGTTTTGGTAACCGAAGGTTGTTCTGAGTCCCAGATGGGATCACTGACAAGATGAGGAGTCTCGAAATGGTCGACAGGTAAAGATTGATATATTGGAAGGTTATTTTCGAACACCAGAATGGTTCCGGAGAGGTTCAAATATTTTTTGGAGTACAGAGGGGTTACCGGAACCCCCCGGGGAAGTATTAGGCCTTATTGGACCATAGTGGAGAGGAGGAGGCAGGCCCCAAGAGGTGGCGCCCCCCAAGGGAGTCTGAATTGGACAAGGGGGAGGGGGCGCGACCCCCCTTTCCTCCTCCCTCTCCCTCTCTTTCCCTCTTCCCCCTCTGTTGGAAAGGAAGGGGGGCCGAATAGGATTGGGAATCCTAGTTGGACTCCCCCCACTTGGGCGCACCATAGGGCCAACCCTCTCTCCTCTCCTCCTTTATATACGGGGGTAGGGGGCACCCCAAAGCACAATAGTTGTTTCTTAGCCGTGTGTGGTGTCCCCCTCCACCGTTTACTCCTCCGGTCATATTGTCGTAGTGCTTAGGCAAAGCCCTGCACGGATCACATAACCAACACCGTCATCACGCTATCGTGCTGACGGAACTCATCGACTCCTTCGTGCCTCTACTGGGTCAAGAGTTCGAGGGACGTCATCGAGCTGAACGTGTGCAGAACTCGGAGGGTCGTACGTTCGGTACTTGATCGGTTGATTCAAGAAGACGTTCCACTACATGAATTGCATTAAGTTAACGCTTCTGCTTTCGGTCTACGAGTGTATGTGGACACTCTCTCCTCCTCTCGTTGCTATGCATCTCCTAGATAGATCTTGTGTGAGCGTAGGATTTTTTATGAAATTGCATGCTACGTTTGCCAACACAAACGACAATCATAAAAATTTGTAAATCTGATTAAAACTAGTTTTTGAAAGCTAGCAGCATTTCCTTAGCTAAAAGCTACTAACGTTAAATCATATAACTCACCCTTCATGACTTGGGGGAATTTCCCCAAATCTCTCACTCGGCAAGCAATCCCTAGCCCCCACTCACCGATCATTTGGTCCTCGCGGCCTTGTGCTACCTCGCCGGCGTGCCCGTCATCTCCCTCAACTGCCCAGTCCCCCAAGGTGGCCATTGGCAATCGTGGCGATCCGTTTGTCATCTGCGCCTGTTCGTGTGCATCTCCGTCGGGCGTCCTCTGCATCGCCGTCCGGTGTTCCTCTACCTCTCCTGTGTTTCTCAACCTCGGTAGGTCATCCTCCCTAGTTCATGCTCAGTAACCGGGGGATCTAGTGGGGCTGCTCGCCGGCCCCAATGTTTCTAAAATATGCTTGTTTTGTGCTCAAATTAGGGTGATATTTAAAATAAATTAGACCTGGATTTGCTCTATAGGATTGAGGTTCTAGGTCATGTAGAAATGTAGAGCATGTTGCTAAATTTAGACCTAGAATTTTAGGGGAAATATGAAGGCAGTACTGTAGATTTCAGGGAAAGAAAATTAAGACTAAATTTTCACCTATAATTTTTGGGGAAAAGTACGAAGGAAGTAGTGTAGAATTTTGGAGGGGGGGGGGAATGTTTATGCCATGTTGTTGAACCTTGTTTATGCATGAGCAGACTGAACTTTTTTAAGCTTCATTTTGAATGTAAGCATCTTATAAGTGCTTCCGGTTCATGCCCATCGAGTAGACACCATTGTCTATTTTCCTTTTTTTATTTATAGATTTACATTGTTTTTAGTATTATATGTTTTGTGTAGAAATGTCTTCACAAGATCATGGCACTGACTCTTCTTCGAAGAGCACTCATTCGGGCAGCCATGCCTCTGAACCATCGTCCAATCCTATTGGTGCCGACACCCATGGTGATTATTCGATGGATGGGCGAGGTAACCCGAGTGAGAATGAGTATGGGGACCACCCCAGCGAGCATGAATCGGCATGTGATGGCCATGAAGACACAACTGAGCAAGAGTATGTCAACCACCCAAGGGAGCACGTGGAAGCAACTGGGACTAGCTTGGACCAATAGGCCCGTGGGAAGTAGAAAAAGCAGCAGAATCCTTGTCGCTAGAATAAGCCCGGCAAGCCTGCTAGGACTGTTATGACTCGAGTGGGCCCTAAGGGAATGCCTCTAAGTCCCAAGAAGGCCGAGGAAGGGTATAGCAAAAAGCTAGGTCACATCCTCCATGAGACGTTTAGCACCAATAGTAGGAAAGTGAGGTCTGATGCTATCACTAAATTGCGAAAAAACCTATTAACAAAGCTGCACGAAACATACAAGTTCCCTAACGAGGACAAAAATGAGAAGAAAATAATCAATCGCATAACCCTCACCATGTGTTCCAGACTTTCCAGTGGATGGAGGTCCAAGGTGAAAGTAAAATATGAACAGAAAAAACTTGGATTTGACGAGATACATACGAGGTGGCCTATGATTGACCAAGTTAATTGGGAGACCTTCAAAAATGATCTCAAATATCCAAAAACCAAGGAGTTGGAAGAAAGGTGAAAATATGAAGGCTGGGAACATAGGAGTCCACAATTTGGGAAGCCGTGGTTACCCAGGCAAGAGGAAGAGGTGGGCCAAGGAAGATGACGTGTTTGAGGCAGTGGGCAAACCTAATCCATATAAGAAATTTGATAATGGACGGCATAATGATTTTCTTCATGCCAGGAGTAGTTGGGATTCCGAGAAGAATGAGCATGTCGTAAAGGACGCGAAGACGCTAGAAGTAAAAAACACTCATGGTAAATATTTAAGTATCTCTAATGTTTTTTGTTTCCTTCATAGTCTAATTTCTTTACCAAAAGTCATGTTTCTAAATGTTCACTTCCATGTTGCAGAAAGAGCTTTACATGCAACCTGAGACCTCAGAGGAGTCGTCTGTAACATGGAACGACTCTCTAACAAAGTCTTGCAACATGGTCTTAGGCAAAGACCTATTACAGAAGCTAGCGACTGGTCGTTTGACTGGCACCGACACACATAAAAGCTGGTGCATACATTACCCAGAAGGCCCCGAGGCTAGAAAGAAGAACAAGGCAACCATAGATGAGATAATGGCCAAATTTAAAGAAGACTTGCTGAAAACTTCCGATGACAAAGTACTATTCGCCACAAATGTCGTGGTGTCAATGATGTGTCCTAGTCTAATTCAGACCGTGAAGAACCTCCTGGCCACGGGGCAAGCTGTTGATGAACCACCATCCCACGTGATGATGTCGGCGCCATCCAGCATGAATTTGAGTTAGGATCCAGCGCGCAATGTGGCCCATCATCCCATCCCACATGTCTCTCAATCGGGCAAGATCACCGACACACTTATAATAATTATCACTACTTGAACACATGCATGTACTTTCCATTGTATGTTTCCGTCATTCGAATCTCTAACATCGATGAGGCATACATATATGTTTGGCAGGTTGATGCCGTGTGCACTCTCCAAGCCATGGTGGACGACAAATGAAAAGATGTTGCAACAGGTATTGTCGCTACATGAAAGTTTAACTAATCCCGAGTGGTTTTGGTAATTCATAACAACATATATCTCGTTGAACTAATATCCATTCAAGTTAAAGATTTCAGGAAGTTTAGTGATTGACACCGGAAGGACTAGTGATTCTCGACCCCTCAAAATGCTAAGGACATGTATTGGCAAAAGCTCAAGACTCTACATCTTTGGTTAAGTGATCCAAGATCACATTGAGTCCATAGGAAAGCCAATACTATTAAAAGGGGATGAGGTTTTGATAATGATCTATTTGCTCAAGTGCTTAGTGATATTGCTCCAAAACCCTTAGCCACTTTCTCTATACAAATCTATCCAAAACCCTACATCCCAACTCGGTTCCACCGAAACATACCTATCCGGACCCACCGAGTTCATTTGGACACTGCCACAGCCAAACCCTAACAAATCGGATCCACCGATATGGATCTCGGTCTCACCGAGATGGCCTTGCCAACTCTCTCTTGCCTGTTGTAATTATTTGGTCTTATCGAGTTTTGCAATCGGTGCCACCGAGATGGCTTGCCAACTTTCTATTGCTTCACTTTGGTCCTACCGAGTTGATGCAATCGGTGCCACTGAAACAAGGTTTGCCTTTACCATTGCAAATCGGTCCGAGATGTTTCCAGTCGGTCCCACAGAGACCTCCAATGTTCATATCTTTTAGACAGGTCGGTGCCACCGAGATTTCTAATCGGTGACATCGAGTTGAGTCAAAAGTGTGTAACGGTTGGATTTCATGTGGAGGCTATATATACCCCTCCACCCCCTCTTAGTAAGAGAGCCATCAGAACGTGCCTACACTTCCACTACTCAATTTCTGAGAGAGATCTACCTACTCATGTGTTGATATTAAGAGATTCCATTCCTACCATTTGAACCTTGATCTCTAGCCTTCCCCAAGTTGCTTTCCACTCAAATCCTTCTTCCACCATAGCCAAATCTGTGAGAGAGTGTTGACTGTTGGGGAGATGATACGTCTCCAATGTATCTATAATTTATGAAGTATTCATGCCATGTTTACAATATTTTTATATGGTTTTGGTATTATTTGCATGGAACTAACCCGGACTGATGCTGTTTTCAACAGAACTACCGTGGTGTTGTTTTTTGTGCAGAAATGGAAGTTCTCCAAACACCGCAAAACTTTTTGTGGATTTTTTATGGACCAGAAGAGAACCATTGGTCCAGAGCAGCACCTGGGGGTGCCTCAAGGGGGGCACAACCCACCAGGGCACGCTTGGGCCCCCAGGAGCGCCCTGGTGGGTTGTGCCCACCTCGATAGCCTCCCGTGCCCCTTCTTCGCCCTATAAATTCCCAAATATTCCAAAACCCTTCGGGGTAGCCCTAGATCAAAAGTTCTGCCGCTGCAAGGCCTATGTATCCACGAGATCCAATCTAGAACCCATTCCGGCACCCTGCCGGAGGGGGGAATCATCACCTGCGGCCATGTTTGTCATCCCGGCGGTCACCACGATGAAGAGGGGGTAGTCCACCCTCGGGGCAGAGGGTTTGTACCAGTAGCTATGTGTTTAATGTCTCTCTCTCTCTCGTGTTCTTGAGATGTCACAATCTTGATGTATCGCGGGCTTTGTTAATATAGTCGGATCATATGGTGTTTCCCCCTCTCTATCTTGTTGTGATGAATTGAGTTTTACCCTTTGAGATTTTGTTGTTATTAGATTGAATACTTTTATGGATTTAAGAACACTTGATAAATGCCTTGCAATTGAATACTCATGGTGAAAATGGGGTATCATATTGATTCACTTGATATATGTTTTGGCACTCAACTCGCGGATTCCCGAGGTGACATTGGGGTAATATATGCATATGGGTTGATGCACGTTCTTGTCTTTGTTTCTCCGGTAGAAATCTTGGGGCACTCTTTGAAGTTCTTTGTGTTGGATCGAGTATTATGAATATGAATTTGCTTTGGTGTTATCTTAGTATGAACTCTAGGATAGATCGAATGGAAAGAATAGCTTTATGTTATTTTAGTACGAACTCTTGAATAGATTGAACGAAAAGAATAGCTTTGAGGTGGTTTCGTACCCTACAAACAATTTATTCTTATGTTCTCCGCTAGATAGGAACATTGGAGTGATTCTTCATCGCATGTTGAGGGATGGTTATATGATCCAATTATATTAGCACTGTTGAGAGATTGCACTAGCGAAAGTACGGACCCTCGGCCTCATTTTCCATCATTGCAATACCGTTTTTGTGCCAGTTTACTATTTGCTACCTTGCTGTTTTTATTTATTTAGATTATAAAAATATATTTCTACCATCAATATTACACTTTTATCATCATCTCTTCGCCGAACTAGTGCACCTATACAATTTGCCATTGTATTGGCTGTGTTGGGGAGACAAGAGATTTCTTGTATTTGGTTGCAGGGTTGTTTCAGAGAGACCATCTTCATCCTATGCCTCCCATGGATTGATAAATCTTAGGTCATCCACTTGAAGGAAAATTGCTACTGTCCTACAAAACTCTACGCTTGGAGGCCCAACACGAGTCTACATGAATAAAGTTGCGTAGTAGACATCAAGCTCTTTTCTGGCGCCATTGCCGGGGAGGTGAGTGCTTGAAGGTATATCATTAGATCTTGCAATCGAATCTTTTAGTTTCGTGTTTTATCACTAGTTTGGTTTATAAAAGAAAACTACAAAAAATGGAATTAAGGTTCCATCATATTATTGATCACCTTTATAATGTCTTTCTTGAAAATGTTTGGTCGGAAAATTGTGCTCAATTGTTAGAAGAAGAAGTCAATAAAATGTTTGGCACCAACTATTTGAATGATCGGCATGGTTGTAATGTTGTTAGTATGAATTATTTGAATATCCAAAATGCTAATGATGATTGCACTAGCCATGATAATGATGTCTCCTATAAGAATGTCAGTTTTTGTGGAGTAAATTGGGAGTGCACACACACACCAAAAAGGGAATATAGATTTTGTAAGAAGCATAAATATTTAGAAACAAAAAAGTTGCAAGAGAGGCTAGATGATTGTGCTGAAAGATTTAATATTTTTTGCCATCCTTGTGAACTTTGCAATGAACGTGGTCGTTTACATCTCCAATGCTATTTGTTTCATGATAAAATCGTGTCCAAAAATTGTGATATCTTGATAACCGTTGAGCATCATAAATAGCTTAGTCTTCTTTTGAGGTATGAAGAAATGGAACGTATAACTAAGGGTATTCCATAATTTAATCTCAATAGAATTCTTGATTTTGATCTAGAGGAAATTTATGTGTTTTGTGCGGAAAATTGCACTAAGAATCCTTATATTGCCAACTATCTAAAGACAAGAAAACAAATAGAGTATGAATAAAGTACTAATGAAAGGGAAAATATTTCCCAATACCCTCCTAGTGTTTATTATTATGAATCAGGTAACGAGGAGGAGCTTCCTATCCAATCAATCTCTTCAACAAGAAGCTCGAAAAAATTGATTAAACCCACACGTGAGGTCGTGAAGAAGAAAAAGAAAAGAAGAAAAAGTAGAGGTAAAAAGGCAACTCTCCCAAGTAATATTGCTCCTATCACCATTGTGCCTCATGAAAGTGAATCAAATATGTTGATGGAGGATGATGATATTGAGTATGATCATGTGATGCCTACTACTTCTTGTGATGATTATGATTGGGAAGACAATGATGTCTCTTATGACCTTGAAGACCTTTTTGGCACTTGCTTGGAAGAATATGATAATAATGTTTGCTATACTATTGGTGCCATTCATGCTATTGATAAGAATGATTATGATGATATGCAAAACAACAAGCTTGGGGATGCTATGTTTGATGAGTATGAAATGTTTGAAGATTTATTTGATGAAAATAATGCTGGTCCCAAGCTTGGGGATGCTTTGCATAATGAATATGATCCTTTGATTCCTTCTACTTTCGATAAGAAAATTTACTATGATTATAGCATGCCTCCTATTTATGATGACTACAATGAGGAAAGTGGGTTTGGAAGAGTGTCAACTCTAGGTAGTAGTGATCCCACAATTTTGGAGGGTGTTGAATCTTATTACAATATTGATGAAAGTGGATTTGGAGAGGTCATGACTTTATTTAGTGATACATCCACTACTTTGGAGGAGGTTTCAATTGACTATGACAACAATGCTGCTATCTATGATGATTATTGATGACATTTATGCTATAGAGAGTAATAAATTAGCTATGCTTTTGGATCATGAAACGAATGCTTTATGTGATGGTTATATGGATGAATCTATTCATGATGCTACGGAAAAGTATTATGAGAGAGGAACTTATGATTTATGATGCTCTTGTTATGTTTCAACTTTTATCTTTTATGCGAGCATCATTGAACTCATCATGCCTAGCTAAAAGCCATTAAAGAAAAGAGCTTGTTGGGAGACAACCCAACACTTTCATCTACTGTTTTTATGTGTTCACATGATTATGATACTGTAGTAATCATGTTTTATTGTTTTTGTTTCAATAAAGTGCCAAGTAAAGCCTTTGGGATCATGTTGGGTGATAGTTGATTTGATCTTGCTGAAAAACAGAAACTTTTGCACTCACGAAAATAACTCTCATTTTTAACAGAAGAGTGATTTTGATTTGATTCTTTTTGTAGAAGATTAATATACAAATTGCTCCAGTTTTCATATTTGTTTCATAATTTTTGGAGTAGTAGAAATATGGTTGGATTACGGATTACTACAGACTGTTCTATTTTTGACAGATACTGTTTTCAATGCATAGTTTGCTTGTTTCTTGTTTCTATGGCTTATATTGCTCAATATAAATTGTGGAAATGATATGCTACAGTAGGAATTTTGTGGAAAAAATTATGAATCTTGTCTCTGACAGTACCAAAGTGAAATGGCTTGCTCTTTATCATACTAACCTATCTCACGAAGTTCCGTTAAGTTTTGTGTGATTGAAGTTTTCAAGTTTTGGGAGAAATGTCGATATGAGGAGAATAAGGAGTGACAAGACCCTAATCTTGGGGATTCCCAAGGCACCCCCAAGGTAATATTAAAGGAAGATCCAAGTAACTAAGTTTGGGGATGCCCCGGAAGGCATCCCCTCTTTCGTCTCCAATATTATCGGTAACCTCACTTGGAGCTATGTCTTCATTCGTCACATGATATGTGTTTAGCTTGGAGCGTCAATTTATTTTGTTAGGATTTTCTTGATGTTATTTTGAATAATGGTTTGCATATTTTATTTCAATAAAAATGCCAATTATAGCCTTTGCCATGCTTATTTTGCAAGCATACATGTTGCTGTTTCAAAACAGAAAGTTTAACAATGTTGCAAAAATTCCCTAGGATAGTCAGAATATGATAAAATGTTGAAACATTTTTCAAAATAAGATCTGATAAATTTTCTACAGTGTTTTATTTTTTTCATAATTTGTGGAGTTTAAGAAGTATTGATACTCTTGCATTCTTTACAGAGTGTACTGCTTTGGCAGATTGCTGTTATGTTTGCATTGTTTGCATATGTTTGCTTGTTTAATGATTCTATTTATGGATACGAGTATTAAATATGCAGAGGCATTTAGTATGCAATTTTGAATAATAATTTTAGTGACTTGCTACGGCAGAGAATGATGAATTTTTTGCATTGGTTTATACTAACTTATTTCACAAGTTCTTGTTGAGTTTTGTGTGGATGAAGTTTTTGAGTTTTAGGGAAACCGTGATATGAGAGGAATTAAGGAGACACAAAAGCTCAAGCTTGGGGATTCCCAAGGCATCCCAAATTAATATTCCAAGAAGTCTCAAGCATCTAAGCTTGGGGATGCCCCGGTAGGCATCCCACCTTTCTTCTTCAACAAGTCGGTTGAGCCTAAGTTTTTGCTTCTTCACATGATGTGTGCTATTCTTATAGAATGTCATTTTTTTTTGTTTTTGCTTGCTGTTTTAATAAAGTACTTAGAACTGAAAGTTTTTAGATAAAAATATAAAATAGAGTCCTCAAATAGTTGCCAGGGAGGCTAGGTAAGCGGCATTCACACGCCGTCAACGAAGCTCTTTTCTATGGAATTGCTCTAGTGCTTCACTTATATCTTTTTGAGCACAGTGTGCTTTAGTATTTTTGAAGAAATTCTCTCTTGCTTCACTTAAATTAATTTGAGAGAAAAAAATATTATGCTCATGATCTTCATCTATATCTTATTGGAGTAGCTTGTCATTTACTCTTGTGCTTCACTTATATCCTATGAGTAAATTGTTGAATGAATTGAATATCATGAAGTTGAAATTACATGTTCATATCATGCCTAGTAGTGGCTTCACATTGGGTTTAGAAAGTGAAAGCTTTTGAAGCTTGGCAATCACAATATTGGTCATACAAGCAATTCACGAATAATTAGTATAAGTAAGAGAACTTTCAGATCCAAATACACTATCTTGGAAATCTTTTGTGATTGTGAGCCCCCATCAAAATATTATATGTCAAAATTGTTGACGTTGGACAAGGAAGACAACATAATGATTTATGTTTGTTCATATTCACATAGAAGTTATATTGTCATAGATCCTTCAACATGCGGTGCTTGCCCCTATCTTTGCTAGCCGAAAATTCCGCACCAAGTAGAGATACTACTTGTGCATCCAAAAACCCTTAAACCCAAATCTTGTTTTGAGAGTCCACCATACCTACCTATGGATTGAGCAAGATCCTTCAAGTAAGTTGTCATCGGTGCAATAAGGAAATAAAAATTGCTTCTAAAAGTGTTAGATCATTCAGTGTAAGAGAAAAATGAGCATTGTACGAACTTGTGATGGCGAAGAATAAAAGCGATAGACTGCATAATAAAGGTTTCTATCACAAGGGACAATATAACGTGACATTCTTTTGCACTAAGGGGTTGAGCATACAAACAAATAAGCGCATGGCAACCTCTGCTTCCCTCTGCTAAGGGCCTATCTTTTGCTTTTATGTATTTACTTTCATGCAAGTGTCAAAGTCTTTCTCTCTATTCCTTTTTTATTTTCTCTTTTGGCAAGCATCATGTGGTGAGGAAAGATCTAGGCACATATATCCAGTTGGATATGGATAGCATGAGTTATTATTGTTGACATCACCCTTGAGGTGAATACGTTGGGAGGCGAAACTATAAGCCCCTATCTTTCTATGTGTCAGGTTGAAATATTTTTCTCATGTGTGTATGCGGTGAGTGTTAGCAACCATAGAAAACTATATGATGGTTGAGTATGTGGAGCTCTTACTTAGACTCTGTTGAACAAGTTGAATTGCAATTGCTTGGTGACTGAGAACATAGGTTGTTGAGTTTCAAGAGAATACATTGTTTGAACCTTAACATGTGAATTGGTTGCTACTATAACGTGAGAAGTTTTATAAGAAAGAATTGTTGTTATGATGCTAGGAAAAGTGATTGAAATTGTGATTGATCAAACCTGTGCACTTTGCTAGCATTCACACTTCATAAATTATTTCTTTTATCATTTACCTACTCGAGGATGAGTAGAAATTAAGCTTGGGGATGCTGATACGTCTCCAACGTATCTATAATTTTATGAAATATTCATGCCATGTTTACAATAATTTTATATGGTTTTGCTATGATTTGCATGGAACTAACCCGTACTGACGTTGTTTTCAGCAGAACTACTATGGTGTTGTTTTTTGTGCAGAAATGAAAGTTCTCCAAACACCGCGAAACTTTTTGTCGATTTTTTATGGACCAGAAGAGAACCATTGGGCCAGAGCAGCACCTGGGGGGTGCCCTGAGGGGGGCACAACCCACTAGGGCGTGCCTGGGCCCCCAGGCGCGCCCTGGTGGGTTGTGCCCACCTCGGTGGCCTCTCGTACCACTTCTTCGCCCTATAAATTCCCAAAATTTCCAAAACCCTTGAGGGTAGCCTTAGATTAGAAGTTCCACCATTGCAAGGCCTCTGTATCCACGAGATCCAATCTAGACCCCGTTCCGGCACCCTGCCGGAGGGGGGAATCATCCCATCAGCCACCACGATGAAGAGGGAGTAGTCCACCCTCGGGGCTGAGGGTTTGTCCCAGTAGCTATATGTTTAATCTCTCTCTCTCTCTCTCTCTCTCTCGTGTTCATGAGATGTCAGATCTTGATGTATCGCGGGCTTTGTTAATATAGTCGGATCATATGGTGTTTTCCGTTCTCTATCTTGTTATGATGAGTTGAGTTTTTCCCTTTGAGATTTTGTTGTTATCGGATTGAATACTTTTATGGATTTGAGAACACTTGATATATGTCTTGAAATTGAATACTCATGGTGACAATGGGGTATCGTATTGATTCACTTGATATATGTTTTGGCACTCAACTCGCAGATTCCCGAGGTGACATTGGGGTAATCTATGCATAGGGGTTGATGCACGTTCTTGTCTTTGTTTTTCTGGTACAAATCTTAGGGCACTCTTTGAAGTTCTTTGTGTTGGATTGAGTATTATGAATATGAATTTGCTTTGGTGTTATTTTAGTACGAACTCTAGGATAGATCAAACGGAAAGAATAGCTTTGTGTTATTTTAGTACGAACTCTTGAATAGATCGAACGAAAAGAATAGCTTTGAGGTGGTTTCGTGCCCTACAAAAAATTTATTCTTATGTTCTCCGCTAGATAGGAACTTTGGAGTGATTCTTCATCGCACTTTGAGGGATGGTTATATGATCCAATTATATTAGCACTGTTGAGAGATTGCACTAGCGTAAGTATGGACCCTAGGCCTCATTTTTCATCATTGCAATACCGTTTTTGTGCCCATTTACTATTTGCTACCTTACTGTTTTTATTTATTCAGATTATAAAAATATATTTCTACCATCAATATTACACTTTTATCATCATGTCTTCGCCGAACTAGTGCACCTATACAATTTGCCATTATATTGGGTGTGTTGGGGACACAAGAGATTTCTTGTATTTGGTTGCAAGGTTGTTTGGGAGAGACCATCTTCATCCTACGCCTCCCACAGATTGATAAACCTTAGGTCATCCACTTGAGGGAAAATTGCTGCTGTCCTACAAAACTATGCGCTTGGAGGCCCAACACGAGTCTACAAGAATAAAGTTGCGTAGTAGACATTAGGAGACTATAATTTGAAGCACAAGGGCAAGAAGTTCATCATCATCACACCGTCTATTACCCTTTGGAGAGTGGTGTCTCCTAGATTGGTTAGGTGTCGCTTGGGAGCCTTCGATATGACGTGGAGTTGAACCAAGAAGTTTTTAAGGGCAAGGAGATAGCCTACTTCATGAAGATCTACCCGATTGAGGCAAGTCCTTTCTGGATGATGGCCATGGTGGGATAGACAAGGTTGCTTCTTCGTGGACCCTTTGTGGGTGGAGCCCTCCGTGGACTCATGCAGCTGTTACCCTCTATGGGTTGAAGTCTCCATCAACGTACGATAGCACCACCTATCGAAACATTGCCAAAAATCACTGTGTTCCCATTGTGTTTGCCTTCTCTCCAAACACTCACTTTACTTACATGTGCAGTGTCTTACTTTCTGCTGCTATACTCTTAGAATCGCATGTGTAGGGTGTTGCTTGACTTGCCATAATTACTAAAATCCGCCTACAACTAAAATTGGGAAAAGTTTAGGTTTCATTTGGTCAAGTAGTCTAATCACCCCCCTCTAGACATACTTTCGATCCTACACTATGCCAAAGGGCAAACTCATGCATAATGTTCAGATTCCCCCCAACTTGGCTAGATTTTTTGTGTCTAAGGTCTTAGAAGGTTTTGACAGTGTGGACAATTTTGAACAACCTCAAGGAGTAGAGGAGGAAAACAATACAAGCTTAGAGACTTCCTGAAATGGCTGCTTAGATATCCTTTTGGGGACAAATGCGTCGCAACCAACATCAACTCCTTCAGCACCCAGTACAAGCATCCCTTGATGATCCACAAGTATGGGGAATCAATCTTAGTCCTTTCGATAAGTAAGAGTGCCGAACCCATCGAGGAGCATAAGGTATTGATAAGCGATTTTCAAGTAGGTACTCTCTGCAAGTGCTATAGATAGTAGTAACGGATAGTTTGATAATAAGATAATTTGATAGCAAGTAACAAGTATCCAAAGTAACAAGTTGCAACAAGGTTGCCCAATCCTTATATTGCCAAGGACAAGCCGAAAGTACTTCTTATATTAAGCAAAGAGTTCTCGAGGACACATCGGAATTTCATCTAGTCACATTCATCCGCAACTACGAAAGAAGAATTAAGAATCTAACCATAGCATGAAACATATGGATCCAAATCATCCCTTTAGGAAATAACACATAAACTAGGGTTAAACTTTTATCACTCTCACAACCCATCATCTACTTACTACTCCCTAATGTTTTCCCCTACTCCCAAACATGGTGAAGTGTCATGTAGTCGACGTTCACATGACATAACTAGAGGAAGAACAACATACACATCATCAAAATATTGAACGAATACCAACTTCACATGATTACTTGTAACAAGACTTCTTCCATGTCCTCAAAAACAAATGGAACTACTCACAAATCATATTCATGTTCATGATCAGAGGAGAATAATATATGATTAACAATCTGAACATATGATCTTCCACTAAATAAACCAACTAGCATCAACTACAAGATGTAATCAACACTACTAGCAACCCACAAGTACCAATCCAAGGTTTTGAGACAAAGATTGAATACAAGTGATGAACTAGGGTTGATGGAGATGAGTCCTACCACGATGAGAGGAACATTGGTGATAATGATGGCTTCGATTCCCCCTCCTAGAGGGAAGTATCACTGGCAGAATCGCTCCGCCGGAGAGCAAAAGTGCTTCCGCCCAGGTTTCACCTTGAGACGGCAGCACTTCGTCCCGAAGTATTCTCTTGATTTTTTTATAGGGCAAATGGCTTCATATAGGAGAAGGAGGGCTATGAAGGCCTGCTAGTGGGCCCACAAGCTCACATGGCGTGCCCCGAGGGGGCGCCACCTGAGCTTGTGGCTCACTTGTGAGGCCCCTCCTGGTGATTCTTCTTCTAGTATTTTTTATTAATTCCAAAATGAATCTCTGTAAATTTTTAGGTCATTTGGAGCTTTGGATAATAGTTATATCTGATGTAGCTCTTTTTAGGTCCAGAATTCCAGCTGCCAAAAATTTTCCTCTTCGTGTAAATCTTGCATAATAAGAGAGAAAAGGCATTAGAATTGCATCATAAAGTGAAATATTGACCTAGAACATTATAAATAACAGTAGGAAAACATGATGCAAAATGAACGTATCATCCTTTCACCCGGAGCATCTCCTATTGGTACAAGTAGCACCGAAGGTCCGAAGGAAGCGGTCGTACCTAATATGGATAAAGACGAGGTTACCGAGATTTTGGGGTTGTTGGGAAAGATGAGGCTGCCGAGAGAGATGGGACCGTCGAGAAAAATGGTGTTGCCGTGTACTCTATGCCTCAAGATGATGATGGTATTAGTAAGTATTTGAACGATTGATAACCCACAAGAATAGGGGATCACAACAGTTTTCGAGGGTAGAGTATTCTACCCAAATTTATTGATTCGACACAAGGAGAGCCGAAGAATATTCTCAAGTATTAGAAGCTGAGTTGTCAATTCAACCACACCTAAAAGACTTAATATCTGTAGCAAAGTATTTAGTAGCAAATTAGTATGGAAGTAACGGTAACTGTGGTAAAAGTAACAATAGCAGTTTTATAGCAATCTTAACAGTGGCAATGGAAAAGTAACTTCACTGGTACACGTGCTATACAAATGGTTTTTAACACCTTTCCGCGACGGCATTTGGAACCGTCGCCAAGTGAGTGTGGGCAATAGGGGTGTCCTTCCCACACGACCCAGAAACCGTCTAGAATAGGCCCTCCTGGCACACAAAATGAGCTCGTGCGCGAGCAGGCGAGGCATCGAAACCCAATTGTTTCCGTTCTTATGTACATCCCACACGGTGAATCCTAGAAAAATATTTCCATTCGTATGTATATCACACACAATCAATCCAAAGAATATGTTTCCGTTCTTATGTAAGTTGGCTGCACAAACTGCTGAAGCAATGCCAAATAAATTTCTAATGGCACCGCTGATGAGATGGCAACATTTTTAGATACTAGGTACAAACTGTGACACTGTCTTAGGATGTTTTTGGTTGAAGGTGTCATATGAATGGGTTGGGACCGTGACAGTGTCTGAATCACATCTAACAAACGATTTGTAATAACGAAAGAGGGTCTAACCTTCTCTACACATGCCAGAAACTTCCTCCCACTGTCCACAGATTCAAACACAACTAGCTTCACGCATGGAGATTGATGGTGACAACGAGCAGACAGATCTTCAGCCACCGTGCTCCATTCGTTGCAACTGATGGTCCTAGGGAGCTATTGTAGCGACCACGATCCCAATGGACCGAAGTCTCTATGCTTAAGTATCATCCCTAGATCGGTAATGCTGACACACACAGTACTCGAGGAATTATAACAGAGTTCAATCACACACTTATTACATCGAGTCCTCATAAAGAGTATGATTACACAAAATAATATGGCTGAAGGACATCTAAACTAAATAACTGCGGAAGCTTCGAAGGTAAGTGAGTCCATCAACTCCAACGGCATAGCTGAGTGCACGACAATGACCTATCGCACCTTATTCGTCATCTAAGTAGTCTGCAACATGAGACATTGCAGCCGTGTAGGTCAGCACATTGAATATGCTAGCAGAGTTACACTGTAAAGTAATGAATGCAAAAACTATATCTACATGCAATATTTGGCTGGTGGAGGCTCTAAGTTTATGATTTTGCATAAAGCTAGTTTTTCCCTACAACAAAGAAATAAATTTATTTACTACTCCCAAGTTGTACCAATATTTGAGAAGGTTTCTCCAACTCAAATCCCAATTAAACAAGTTTCATCATTAAACCCAAATCAACTAATTAAAGAGTGATGATATCAACAATAATATCCAATTCCAGATACTCAAGATGTCCATAACCGGGGACATGGCTAACCATGATTAGTTTATACACTCTGCAGAGGTTGCGCACTTTTCCCCACAAGACTCGACCGCATCCATGATCGGAAGATCGAGATATAGTCTTTGTGAAGCATTATTGCTCTACTCCGGGCAGACTGGTACACCTACTTTCCCCTACATCTGCTAGTCCACCTCTTCAAGAGCTCATACAACTTACTCAAGTATGCCAGAGCCCATAATGGCTTGTGGCTGCACACGGAAGTTTCTAGGCATGAAATATCATATGATTCCTTTGAGCCTGGGTGGCGAACCGAGGAAAAATCACACGGGTACTCCGTGATTTCCTTAATGGACAAACACTGGATTCTCCAGGTGCCCCAACCAATCCACCCAGATGTGTATTAAATTGTCGCCTTAATGTTATCCAAGATTAATAACTCTCATAACTTCCACGTGAATCATGATCCAATCCCCGTCTACGAGCATGGCTAAGCAATAATAGAGCATAACGTATATTCCCGGGGTGATCAAAAGGTATTAGGTTCCTACCTCAAGTACTACAACCAAACCACATGTTCCTAATCCTACTCATGCAAATATTTGAGGGGCAATACTAATGCATAGTAAAAACTGGGTATAGAAGAGTATGATCAAAGTGTAACTTGCCTTGCTGATGATCTGCAAACTCTAGAGATTCTTAGTAACAAGCTTCACACTCTGGGTAATCTAGCGTAGACAAACAATAGCATACATAAGCAATCACTCAAACGAAACAAAGAGAAAATCGAGAAAAGATCCAAATAACACTCGAAACAAGCAATGACTAAACTGAACAGAAAACAAAACCTAACAGCATTATTTTCATGTGGATTAGATCTTAACAGTAGGTACATGTGATTAGCTACGATTCGCAAAAAGAAACAACTCAAACGGACTTACGAAACTCAAGAAACAAACGAAACAAGATCGATTACTAATCTAAACTAAACTCAAATTTTAAATTGTGAAAATCATGTTCAAGTTTGTTAACTGGAAAGAAGAGATTGTTACAAAGATTTAGGCGCTGGTTTCATCTAATTTGGACAAACGAGCAAAAAGTTACGCTAGTTCTAAGATCAGGGGCTAAATCGCGAGAAAACTATTCATGGATAGGTCCCTGGCCGAAAACAAAACTAAAAAGAATAATCTACGAAATGAACATTCGTTAACAGAACAAACCGAACGAATTCATTCACTAAAAAGAACTAATGGGTGAACATTCATAATCTAACGAACTAACTAAAAAACCGATCTAATAACTAATAACCGAAACTAAAAAAACCGTAAACAAAAACCAGCGAACCAACGGGTTTTTACCGGCTAAACGTAAAAGACCGGCGGCGGCGAGATCCGGCGAGGCGGCTCAGCTCCGACGGCGAAACGGAGCGGCGGCAATGCGGGCACGGGCTACAACAGTAGCAACGGCATGCGGTAGCGGCGCGGGGTGCGGGCGGTAGCGGCGGCGGCTTGCGGCGGTGAAGGAGCGGCGGCGGCGCATTAGACGAGGAAAGGAGGGAGCGGCTCGAGCAGCTTATAAAGGAGCCCCCCCGGGGATCTCCAACTTGGAGGAGGGGTCGGCGAGGCGGGGCGGCCCCGGACTCCGGCGAGTCCGGCTCCCGCGCGGCTAGGAAGGCGGCGGCGGCTCGGCTGGGCCGGCTGGGCCTTTGGCCCAGTTCGGTCCGGAAGCGTTTTTTAAAATAATTTCGCCACAGAAGAAAATCCTAATAAAATATAAAAATAATTCTAAAAAATTCCAGAAAGGATTTTCACCATCCAAACCTAATATTTAGGACAAGATGAACATTTTTCTGGACTAAAATGCAATTTTAAAAAACGCATGATTTTCTCTAATTCAAATAAAATAGCAAATAAAATGCCAATAAAATAATAATTTGATTTCAACATTTCTTTTCCAATATTTCTCCTCTATTGAAGAAGTCATATTATCTTCTCTCATTTATTTTTATTGTTAGAAATAATTGGGAAGAAAATATTGAAAATCAAATTGATCCTCTTTTCAAATTAGAAATGAATTCAAATAACCTCCAACTCTCTCCTTGGGTCCTTGAGTTGCTTAAGATTTATAGGATCACAACCAAAATGCAATAAAAATGTGATATGCATATGATGATCTATGTATAACATCCAAATTGGAAATGGGATGTTACAAACCTACCCCCCTTAAGATGAATCTAGCCCTCGAGATTCGGGTTGGTCAGCAAAAAGGTTTGGATGGTCCTTGCGAAGATCTTTTTCTCGCTCTCAGGTGGCTTCCTCTTCGGTATGGTGGCTCCACTGAACTTTGCAAAACTTGATAACCTTGCTGCGAGTAACTCGGCTGGATAAGTCGTGAATCTTGACTGGCTTCTCTTCATAGGTTAGATCACTATCCAACTGAATTGCTTCCAGTGGAACTGTATCTCTCAGAGGAATTCCAGCCATCTCTGCGTGGCACTTCTTCAGCTGAGAAACGTGAAACACATCATGAACTCCTTACAATCCTTCGGGCAATTCCAACTTGTACGCGACTTCTCCCATGCGTTCCAAAACTCTGTATGGTCCCACAAAACATGGTGCTAGCTTTCCCTTGACTCCAAAATGTTTAACTCCTCGAAGTGGGGACACACGAAGATATGCTCTGTCTCTGACTTCGTAAGCTACCTCCTTGCGTTTAGTATCTACATAACTCTTCTGCCTGGATTGGGCAACCTTGAGGTGGTCTCGAATTAACTTAACCTTCTCCTCAAACTCTCTGATTAAGTCTGGTCCGAACAACTGTCGATCTCCAACTTCATCCCACAAGAGTGGTGTCCTGCACCTCCTTCCGTACAAAGCTTCGAAAGGGGCCATCTTCAAACTGGCTTGATAACTATTGTTATAGGAGAACTCTGCACAGGGCAAATTGTCATCCCAACTAGATCCATAATCTAGCACACAAGCTCTCAACATGTCCTCCAGAATCTGATTGACTCTCTCGGTCTGTCCATTTGTCTGCAGATGAAAGGCTGTACTGAACTCTAGCCTGGTACCCAAAGTTTCATGCAACTGATTCCAAAACTTTGAAGTAAACTGTGTTCCTCTATCTGATACAATGGTCCTCGGAACTCCATGCAGACATACGATCCAGGTCATGTATATCTTTGCCAACTTAGCACCCGTATAAGTTGTCTTCACCGGGATGAAATGGGCTACTTTCGTCAGACGATCAACTAAAACCTAGATAGAGTCATAGCCTAAACGAGTCCTGGGTAATCTAGTGATAAAATCCATGCGAAGTTGATCCCACTTCCATTCGGGTATCGGCAACGTCTGTAGAAAACCTGCTGGTTTCTGATGCTCTGCCTTAACTGTCTGACATACATGACATACTGCTACATACTCAACATATCCTTCTTCATTCCTATCCACCAAAAACTTTCCTTCAAATCTAGATACATCTTAGTGTTACCTGGGTGAATCGAGTAAGGAGAATCATGAGCCTCCAGTAGAATCAACTTCCTAATCTCAGGGTCATTAGGCACATAAATACAATCCTCAAACCATAGGGTGTCGTTCTCATCCTCACGAAATCCTTTAGCCTTTCCTTTACTCATCCTTTCCTTTATCTCAGCAATCTCCTTGTCCATCTTCTGGGCTTCTCTGATCTTACCCAACAAAGTGGACTATATTTCCAATCCTGTAACATAACCTCTCGGAACTATCTCGAAGCATAGCTCACGAAGGTCGTCTACTAACTCCTTAGGAAATCCTCCAGTTATGAGCGTGTTAACATAACTCTCGCGGCTCAGCAAATCTGCTACGACATTGGCCTTTCCTAGATGATAATGCAATCTCATGTCATAATCATTTATGAGCTCCAACCATCTCCTTTGCCTGAGGTTTAACTCCTTTTGCGTGAAGATGTACTTCAAACTCTTATGATTCGTGTAAACAGCACAACGGTTTCCGATGAGAAAATATCTCCATGTCTTGAGCGCATGCACTACGGCTGCTAACTCCAAATCATGCGTAGCATAATTCAACTCATGAGGTTGAAGCTGTCGTGAGGCATACGAAACAACTCTTCCGTCCTGCATAAGCACACCTACAAGTGCTCGACGTGAAGCATCGCAATACACTTGGAAATCCTTGCGTATATCTGGGAGAATCAACACTGAGGCAGTAACCAAACATTTCTTCAACTCCTGAAAACTGGCCTCACAATCCTTAGTCCATTTAAACTTAGTGTCCTTCTTCAATAACTCTGTCATGGGCTTTGCAATTTTGAAAAAATTCTCAATAAATCTCCGGTAATAACCTGCGAGTCCAAGAAAACTTCTGATCTCTCCCAGTAAGGTGGGTGCCAACCATTTAGTGACAGAAGAAACCTTGGTAGGGTCTACTGCTATTCCTTCTCCATATATAACATGTCCAAGAAATCCAAGTTCCTTCAACCAAAACTCACATTTGCTGAACTTGGCATACAACTGATGTTCCCTGAGCTTCTCGAGAACCAAACGTAAATGCTCCTTATGCTCTTCTTCATTCTTCGAGTAGACCAAAATGTCATCAATGAACACCACGACGAACTTATCCAAAAACTACATGAACACCTTGTTCATCATACTCATGAAATAGGTAGGGGCATTAGTCAAAACAAATGACATAACTGTATACTCATATAGCCCATGCCTCATGCTAAAAGCTGTCTTAGGTATATCCTCCTCTCGGATCTTCAACTGGTGATAACCTGATCGAAGATCGATCTTGGAGAAAACTTTAGCTCCCTGTAGCTGGTTAAACAAATCACTGATCATCAGCAGAGGGTATTTATTCTTGATCGTCACCTCATTCAGCGCATGATAATCAACAACCATCCTCAAAGATCCATCTTTCTTCTCAACTAGAAGCACTGGGCTCCCCAAGGTGATGAACTTGGTCGAATGTAACCTTTCTCTAGTAACTCCTTAATCCGCTTCTTAATTTCGTCCAGATCATTTGCGAGCATCCGATACGATCTCTTGGATATTGGTCCGGTGCCAGGCAATAACTCAATCAAAAACTCAATGTCTCGATCCGGTGGCATGCCTGGTAACTCTTCCGGAAATACATCGGGATAATGCTTCACCACCGGTACTTCCTCCTGAACAACTCCTCATAAGGAATTCACCCGATTCCTCCTCGGTGCATGCCTAGACACATACTTGATCCTCTTTCCTTCCAGGGTGGTGAGAAGTATTGATTTGCTGGCGCAACTGATGTTTCCTTCAAACTTGGATAGCCAATCCATGCCTAGTATCACATCCAATCCTTGTGACTCCAGGACAATCAAGTCAGTGGGGAAAACATGTCTACCTATGGTTACTAGCAACTGATAGCATCCCCTACTAGCCATATACTCCACTCCTGGGGAACTTACTAACATAGGTGACTTAAGGGCTGCTATTGGCAACTTATACTTATCCACAAATCCCCTTGATATGAATGAATGAGATGCACCGGTATCGAAAAGAACAAGTGTTGTAAATGCATTAATCAAAAACTTACCGACAACTGTGTCGGGTTGATCCTCAATCTCCGCCACACTGACGTGGTTCACCTGACCTTTGGTGAAAGGGTTGGGCTTCTTTGCAGAACCTCCATTGCCATTTCCATTCTTTGCTTCAGGACATTCAGTGGCATAATGTCTGGTCTTCCCGCACTTGAAACATGTAATGTGACTCAGATCCCTCTTGGCTGGTGTTGCGAGGTTGGAACGGTTCTGACTGCTACTTCCTCCATTCCCATTGCCAGCCTTAGGGCCACTGTGGTTGTGCGAACTTCCGCCATTGTGCGTATGTCCTCCATGGTTATGGCCTCCATGGTTATGAGTATGTCCTCCCAAGTACGAGGAATAGCGGGGCTTCTGCTGAGCTCCAAAAATGTACCTCCCTTGTCCATACTTCCTCTTGCGATTGTCAATCTGTTGCTGTTTGCCTTCTATCATGAGGGCCCTATCTACCAACTCCTGGTAGTTGTTAAAAGTTGCCAGCATCAACTGCATGCTCAGCTCATCATTGAGTCCCCCAAGAAACTTCTCCTGCTTCGCGGCATCTGTGGCCACATCATCTGGGGAATAGCATGCTAACTTGCTGAACTCATCCACATACTGTTCCACTGTACGACCTCCTTGGCGCAAGTTGCGAAACTCGCGCTTCTTCATGCTCATAGCTCCTGCTGAAACATGGGCGGTGCGGAAACCCTGCTGAAACTGATCACATGTAACTGTATCAATGGAGTAAGTGTTGGTGAAGTTCTCCCACCAAGATGTTGCGGGTCCGTCAAGATGATGTGCGGCAAAGTGCACTCTCTCCGCATCTGTGCATCCTGCAGTAATTAGCTCCCTTCCAATCTTGCGGAGCCAATCATCTGCAACAATCGGCTCGGTGCTGCTAGAGAACACCGGCAGATTTAACCTTTGAAAATGGGCTAGGTTGTCAATAGGGGGTGGTGGCGGTGGGTTGTTTTTGTTGTTTTTTTGCCTTGGTTCTAGTTCTGAACTAGCATCTGCATCAAGGCATTCTTCTACTGGATCAACTGAGTGAGCTCCGATGGGAACACAAATCCATTGTCACGTCTCAGAGGCATCTGATGGGTTAGAAGGGGTGAGAAAACAGAATAGAATAAGGTCTAAGAGAGATTCACTATCCATATGCACATGAGGCAAACACAATCAATTCACTTCGTTCAATATCAAAGAAGGTTCACACAAACGATCTAAACTATGATTACAAACTTGATCGATGTTAACTACTTGGAAGAATACTACTAGTAGCATGGTGGTCGTCTAGAAATTTTGATCAGACGAAGACTCCATGATATCTACTCCAGCTTCATCAACGTATTCGTCATCACTGTCAACATTTGCATCACTGTCTGTGTCGGTGTCGTCCAAGATGATGTAGTCCTCCGAACGGATCTCCTTTGATGGTTCTCGCTTATGGTTCTCCATGGGTAGTCCTAGCTTCCTCTTCAATTCTTCATGCTTCTCCAGTAGTACGGTAATTTCTTCCTCATATCCATCGCGTGTTGACTTGAGTTCCTCTTCTAGCTTGATATTCTTCTTCATCAGCTTCTTGATCTTCTTCATGTTGAAGCACAATTGATTCTCTTATCGGCGAATGTGATCACCCATCTCCTGAATGTAAGCTGCAATTGATCCATCCTTCTTGGTTCGAATCATCTCCCATTCTTCGTCTCGGCGGCCACATATTTGATAAATGGTGTTCTCCATCTCCTTGTGATACACTTCACATATGCTTCCAAAAGTGATGTGGGCTGCCATGCTCTTTCCCAAACTCCAGCTTGGTGCATCCAGGTAGAAATCAAGTGGCTCCGTTTTTGGCGCGAACATCCTCCCAAGTACCCAGACTTTGATCTTCCAGCGCTCCTCTTCTGGTAAAGTTGTAGAGAAAGTCCCAGTGAAGCTTGGTAGTCCAATCTTCAGGTACTTAGTGACTTCCTTCAAGTGTCGTCCGAAAGGGGTGTCGTCATCCGGCTAAGTGAACTTGTTCTTAGGGTCCGCCATCTATAGAGTAGAAATAGAGGAGAATTAGAAATGGGCATAGAAGAGAAATCCTGTGGCTTATTCTAGTGGTCGCGTCCTATAGTCAGCGTGTGCTCTAATACCATCTTGTAGCAACCACGATCCCAATGGACCAAAGTATCTGTGCTTAAGTGTCATCCCTGGATCGGTAATGCTAACACACACAGTACTCGAGGAATTATAACAGAGTTCAATCACACAATTATTACATCAAGTCCTCATAAAGACTATGATTACACAAAATAATATGGTTGAAGGCCATCTAAACTAAATAACTGCGGAAGCTTCAAAGGTAAATGAGTCCATCAACTCCAACGGCATAGCTGAGTGCACGAGAATGACCTATCGCACCTTATTCGTCATCTAAGTAGTCTGCAGCATGAGACATTGCAGTTGTGTAGGTCAGCACATTGAATATGCTGGCAGAGTTGCACTGTAAAGTAATGAATGCAAGAACTATATCTACATGCAATATTTGGCTGGTGGAGGCTCTAAGTTTATGATTTTGCATAAAGCTAGTTTTTCCCTACGACAAAGGAATAAATTTATTTACTACTCCCAAGTTGTACCAATATTTGAGAAGGTTCCTCCAACTCAAATCCCAATTAAGCAAGTTTCATCATTAAACCCAAATCAATTAATTAAAGAGTGATGAGATCAACAATAATATCCAATTCCAGATACTCAAGATGTCCATAACCGGGGACACGGCTAACCATGATTAGTTTATACACTCTGCAGAGGTTGCGCACTTTTCCCCACAAGACTCGACCGCATCCATGATCGGAATATCAAGACATAGTCTTTCTGAAGCATTAACGCTCTACCCTGGGTGGACCAGTACACCTACTTTCCCCTGCATCTGCTAGTCCACCTCTTCGAGAGCTCATACAACTTACTCAACTAAAATTTTAAATTGTCGAAACCATGTTCAAGTTGGTTAACTAGAAAGAAGAGATCGTTATGAAGATTTAGGCGCTGGTTTCATCTAATTTGGACAAACGAGCAAAATGTTATGCTAGTTTTAAGACCAGGGGCTAAATCACGAGAAAATTATTTATGGATAGGTCCCTGGTCGAAAATAAAACTAAAAAGAAATATCTACTGAACGAACGTTCGTTAACTGAACTAATCCAACGAATTCTTTTGCTAAAAAGAACTAACGGGTGAACATTCATAATCTAACAAACTAACTAAAAACAATCTAATAACTAATAACCAAAAGCAAAAAAATCGTAAACAAAAACAGGCAGGTTTTTACCGATTAAACAGAAAAGACCGGCGGCAGCGAGATCCAGCAAGGCGGCTCGGCTCCGGCAGCGAAACATGGCGGCGGCGACGCGGGCGGCAGCGTGCTGCGGTGGCGCGGGGTGTGGGCGGCAGCGGCGGCGGCTTGCAGCGGCGAAGGAGCTGTGGCGGATGCAGGCAAGAGCGGCGGTGGCGCATTAGATGAGGAGAGGAGGGAGCGGCTCGGGCTGCTTATAAAGAAGGCCCCCCGGGGAGCCCCGACTTGGAGGAGGGGTCAGCGAGGCGGGGCTGCCCCGGACTCCAGCTAGTCCAGCTCCCGCACGGCAGGGAAGGCGGCAGCGGCTCAGCTGGGCCGGCTGGGCCTTCGGCCCAGTTTTGTCCGGAAGCGTTTTTTTTAAAATAATTTCGCCACAGAAGAAAATCTTAATAAAATAATAAAAATTCTAAAAAATACCAGAAGCAATTTTCACCGTCCAAACTAATATTTAGGACAAGATGAACATTTTTTGGACTAAAATGCAATTTTCAAAAATGCATTTTTTCCCTCTAATTCAAATAAAATAGCATACAAAATGCCAATAAAATAATAATTTGATTTCAACATTTCTTTTCCAACATTTCTCCTCTGTTGAAGAAGTCATCTTATCTTCTCTCATTTATTTTTATTGTTAGAAAAAATTGGAAAGAAAATATTGAAAATCAACTTGATCCTCTTTTCAAATTTGAAATAAATTCAAATATGAATTTTGTGAAACCTCCAGCTCTCTGCTTGGGTCCTTGAGTTGCTTAAGATTTTTAGGATCACAACCAGAATGCAATAAAAATTTGATATGCATATGATGATCTATGTATAACATCCAAATTGAAAATTGGGATGTACAGCTACAAGAGGAAGAAATGACTCAAATTGACCGCTGGGTTAAAATCCTTCATTCCAAGTCATAGCCCGAGAGAGAGAAGAGAGGCATACTCGGGTGGTGAAGGAGTCATCGTTGGAGGAGGAACTGATGGAGAGGTCATTGAAGAAGACCATGGCGACCCCGACGATAGGATGCGAGACGGTGAGAGTGATGAAGCAAGCGAGGAAGCGGCTATTGCTTAGGAAGGAAGGAAGGAAGGAGGAAACCGGGGAAATGTGACTTGTGGTCTAGGAGGAAAGGGGGTGGGGAAGGGGGAGGGGAGCGGGGGTAGATATTTTGGCGGTAGGCCAAAATTTTGAAATGTGGAGGGAAATTTTGCATGCGGTGCCGCCGGACACCATTCCCTTTGAACGATTGTGTGCATCGCAAATGATTCTTCTGCTTTACACGCATGGGATGAGTTTGATCATTCAAATTTTTGGAAATTTCCTAGGGTACGTCAATGCATAATTTAACATTGCTTGCTAATTTGGGCACACAAAAGAGAGTACAGCACATATACCACACTTACGGAATCGAGCAATTTTAGTAATTAAACAGAGCCAGTTGACCTAAACATTGCTCTAACAAAAGACGAGCATTAAAGACAAAGCCTAAGTACGCATAATTTTAACAAATCCGCCGCCGCGGCACCCTATGCATCGCCGGTGTGAGATGAGAGATCGATGACTTGTCCTAGCGAAATGCCGCCGTTGGTGGACTCTGCGTCCCCCTGCTAAAGTCGACAGCGTCCTCCTCCTAGTCCTCGACGCTGGCCTCAAGGTTGTAGTACTCGTAGTAGTGGCTGTCCCAGAGCTCACGTTGGTACTCCACCACCAATTCCTTGACGGAAAGACTCTTCTCTACCTCGACCTAGGCCACGCGCAACTCCTCCTCCCAGCGCTCCTCGATCTCTGCCGCCTCCTGCATCTCGAGCTCCCGCTCGGCGATCTCATGAGGAAGCAGGTGCTCCATGGCCACTGCCGCCTTTTTGTACATGGGTTGCATGCTGGATTCCAAGGTGGCCTGAAATATCTTGGTGTGTGCATCTCGGATCTTGGCATGGATGGCCTCGGCCCGGGCCAAGGGGACATCGGCGGCACGGACGGCAACTCGAGCACTCTCGGTGTTTGCAGCCGCCGTGGCAGCAGCAGCTGCAGCCGTCTCGGCTGCTGCAACTGCCCTATCGGCTGCCGCAGATGCCCTCTTGGTGGATGCGGTCACGCTCAATGCGGATGCGGCATCACTCTCGGTGTAGGTGGCGGCACTCTCGGCGCAGGCGACGGCGCTCAGGGAGGACGCGCCATTGTACGGGCCTTCACTAAGCATTTCCATGGCATCATATTTGCAAGAAGGGGGGTGCAGGAATGGGGATCGAGATTCATGGATTCGTGGGTTGCCGGCACTGGAGAAGACAAGCCGGTGAAGCTTAAGGAGGAAGACTTAAATAGATCCAGAAATTTTCATCGCAAAAGGTTCGTACAAAAAATTGTGTGTGGTTGTGGATATTTTTTATTAGCTGCGAAAGACGAATTTGGATTAAAGTGGCAACGGATGGTGATTTAAATGTACGACAATTTTTTAGCACTAATACAACTATCATGTCAAATTTTGGAAAATTTCACGGGTCATTTACCTTTTAAGACATTTAAGTGATTTTTTAGCCATTTAATGACCGTAATTCAAATTTGAACTACATGTACATACAACTGCTGACCATAACGGTTTGAAAAATCATATGTTATGTACTTGTGTGCGATTTAATTCCATGTGCAGTAAATTGCAAGGAATTTTCAAACATATTGGTCTAAGGGCTATGACACAATTAAGCATGGATTGCCATGACATTTAAATTCCAAAAACTTAAAAAAGATCAGAAACACATGAAACCTTGCTTGATGTAATGTCATGCCACCAAGATGATGTGGTAAAAAATTGGCATGTTTGACGAAAGTTTGGACACACACCCCTCACAAATCGAAGCAACTCACTAGAAGGCTCGTGTTTCCGAGAGGGAACAATGCATGTTTAACGACGATCGGGAGATAGTTTTCCCTTACGGCCTTCAATTTTTTTTCTACATTTAACATGCACTAATACAACTGTCTTGTGAAAATTTGGAAAATTTCAGGGGTCATTTGACCTTTTAAAGACATTTATGTGATTTTCTAGCCATTTAATGACCGTAATTCAAATTTGAACTACATGTACATGCAACAGCTAACCATAATGGTTTGAAAAATCATATTTGTGTACTTGTGTGCGAGTTAATTCCATGTGTAGTAAATTAGAAGGAATTTTCAAACATATTGGTCTCACGGCATGGACACTGATACGTCTCCAATGTATCTATAATTTTTGATTGTTCCATGCTATTATATTACCCCTTTTGGATGTTTATGGGCTTTATTTTACACATTTATATCATTTCTGGGACTAACCTACTAACTGGAGGCCCAGCCCGTATTGTTGTTTTTTTTTGCCTATTTCAGTATTTCGAAGAAAAGGAATATCAAATAGAGTCCAAACGGAATGAAACCTTCGGGAGCGTGATTTTTGGAACGAACATGATCCAGAGGACTTGGAGTGCAAGCCAAGAAGCAGCCAAGGCGGCCACGAGGATGGAGGGTGCGCCAACCCCTACAGGGCGCGCCCTCCTATTTTGTGGGCCCCTCGGGTGGCCACCGACCTACTTCTTCCTCCTATATATACCCACGTACCCCGAAAACATCCAGGGAGCCAACGAAAAACAATTTCCATCGCCGTAACCTTCTGTATCCGCGAGATCCCATCTTGGAGACTTCACCGACGCTCCGCCAGAGGGGGAATCGACCATGGAGGGCTTCTACATCAACACCATAGCCCCTCCGATGAGTTGTGAGTAGTTTACCATAGACCTTCGGGTCCATAGTTATTAGCTAGATGGCTTCTTCTCTCTTTTTGGACCTCAAATACCATGTTCTCCCCCCTCTCTTGTGGAGATCTATTCGATGTAACTCTTTTTGCGGTGTGTTTGTCGAGATCCGATGAATGGTTTATGATCAAGTTTATCTATGAGAAATATTTGATCTCCTCTGAATTCTTTTCTGTATGATTGAGTTATCTTTGCAAGTCTCTCCGAATTATCTGTTTGGTTTGGCCTACTAGATTGATCTTTCTTGCAATGGGAGAAGTGCTTAGCTTTGGGTTCAATCTTGCGGTGTCCTTACCCAGTGACAATAGGGGTTGCAAGGCACGTATTATATTGTTGCCATCGAGGATAAAAGGGTTGCGTTTATATCATATTGCATGAGTTTATCCCTCTACATCATGTCATCTTTCTTAATGCGTTACTCTGTTCTTATGAACTTAATACTCTAGATGCATGCTGGATAGCGGTCGATGTGTGGAGTAATAGTAGTAGATGCAGGCAGGAGTAGGTCTACTTGTCACGGACATGATGCCTATATACATGATCATGCTTAGATAATCTCATAATTATTCGCTTTTCTATCAATTGCTTGACAGTAATTTGTTCACCCACCGTAATACTTATGCTATCTTGAGAGAATCCACTAATGAAACCTATGGCCCCCGGGTCTATCTTTTATCATATAAGCTTTCAATCTACTTTTATTTGCATCTTTACTTTTCCAATCTATATTATAAAATACCAAAAATATATTTATCTTATCATACTATCTCTATCAGATCTCACTTTTGCAAGTGGCCGTGAAGGGATTGACAACCCCTTTATTGTGTTGGTTGCGAGTTCTTTGTTTGTTTGTGTAGGTGCGTGGGACTTTTGAGGAGCCTCCTACTGGATTGATACCTTGGTTCTCAAAAACTGAGGGAAATACTTACGCTACTATTGCTGCATCACCCTTTCCTCTTCAAGGAAAACCAACGCAAGCTCAAGACGTAGTAGACACATTCATGGAGTGCCATGGCATTTTAATTCCAAAAAATTAAAAAATGATCAGAAAAACATGAAACCTTGCTTGATGTAATGTCATGCCACCAAGATGATGTGGTAAAAAATTGGCCTGTTTGACGAAAGTTTGGACACACACCCTCACAAACCGGAGCAACTCACAAGAAGGCTCGTGGTTCCGAGAGGGAACAATGCATGTTTGATGACGAACGGGAGATAGCTTCCTCTTATGGCCTTCAAATTGTTTCTACGTTTAACATGCACTACTACAACTGTCATGAAAATTTGGAAAATTCTAGGGGTCATTTGACCTTTTAAAGACATTTAAGTGATTTTCTAGCCGTTTAAAGACAGTAATTCAAATTTGAACTACATCTACATGCAACGGCTAACCATAACGGTTTGAAAAATCATATTTTTGAGTACTAGTGTGCGAGTTAAAAAATCATCGGACGATGTAAATATCTGGTGTTCAAAAAAGAAAATGTAAAGATCTGGCAAGACAATCGGCCCCCACACGGTTGGCACTCTATTTTGCGGCTCGAGGTTTGGTAGGTGAGTGGCGGGGGTTATTAATCAGACATGTTCTGTATTGTAAACCGTCAACTATTAACTTCACACGTGGATTTTGTTGCGGGAATCGTGTGTAATTCAAACTACAGTACTCGTAAATTTTGGCGAGCGGCGTGTGTACTGTTCCCCTCGATCTAGATTCCAGCCGCCAAAAATACTACCTTGCTCATGTCGTCCTGCATGCATCCTCGTCTACATCCTTCCCTCGCTCGCCCTCTCTCTCTCTCTCAAAAATCTCTACCATGGTGCCGCTGGTCTGCCCACGCGCCTTTGAAGAGTCGCCGCCCCCGAGGATGCTCACTCGAATAGCAGCGACGAGGACCCCTACGCACCGTCAGATGAGGTTGCACCGGACCCCCCAACTTTGGATTGGTTTGGGGCCCAGTACAATCTTTGTCTGTGGAAGTCGCTACCGTCGGCTGAGAAAGCCAGGCAAGTGGCGTTCAAGAAGGAGATGGCGGAGGAGGAAGCCAGGTACCAGGCGGCCTGTGAAGCCCATGATGCCACCTGGAAAAAGGAGGTGGTGGAGCTTTGGGGGCAAGCACGTCATCGTGCGGAGGAGGTGTACAAAGATGGGTACTTCGCGAGGAAGGTCAAAGGCGCTGGGCGCCTCATCGCTGCTTGGAGGTGGGCTGATAAGATCCAGCATGCCACCTATGAGGAGCTCCGATGGGCGCCCAACGAAATGGCAAGATCGTTCACGCTCGTCCGCTAGCAAGAGGCAGATCGGTACGTCAAGCACTGCGAGGCAAAGGAGGCGGAGTACTGCCTCCGCATTGGGAAGATGCTGCACACCAGAGAGCCGCTGGCGAGGGGTTGCCGGAATACTGGCCCCAGGAGGGATTATTAGTTTTAGTATTGCTTGTTTTCAATTTTATGCTTTGTACCTAGTAGTTAAGTATCATCACATATATGTGATGATATCATATATATTCCATGATGAACGAATGAACAATTAATATATATATTATGAATTCTATTTTCTATCTCTTTTTGTATACTAATTTGAATATGGCTGTTATCATCCACATATACATAATGGAAAGCGTATATACACACATTGAAACAGAACATACAAGAACGGAAAACAGAGTACACACATTGAAGCAGAGCAATCAAGAGAGCAATCTATGATTGCTGTGAATATATACCTATCCACGTCGAAATGACTCAACGAAATAAAACATGCCCATGAGACCATGACAAGCAGCCCTTGCCTACGGTAGCTCTTGGCTCTGCTTGAACTCGTGCAGGCGTTCGTCCAAGCGGTCGACACGCTCGCGGTACATCTGGAGCGCGATGTCGAGCTCCAAGTTGGCTATTTCATCGGAGATCGCTAGCTCGAGGATACAACGGCCATGTTCCTTTACTGCGCCCAGGTGGACTCCTGGGCCAAGGAGGCGATCGAGCCTACTGACCAACGCATTGGCATCGAGCGGGCCGCGGACAAGGTGAACGACACGACCCATGCGAACGGTGTGGTGGGCGTCCGGTGCAAGTACGACGCAGCCGACCTTTGGTGCAAGTACGGCGCAAAGGGCCTCTGCCCACTCCTAGTGAGGAATGGGGGTACCGAAGGGATGTGTACCCAGCTATGACACCCTGTCGACAGCAGGCAAGCGTCGGTGGATCTGCTCATACTGTGTGCCGTGCCATGCCTCTCGCTCTGCGGCGCTCCAACGGTCTCGCCAGGCGGCGAGCCGCAGCCTATCATTGCGGACGCGCCTAGCTTGCTCTGTGACGTGCCATCGATCATGTTTTGCGGCGAGCTGCAACCTCCCAGTGCTGACATGCCTATCTTGGTCCGCGGCGCTGAAGCGCCATGCACCAAGGGTCTGCTCAACCCTGGCGATGACGCGCATCACGATGTTGTCCATCGCGTCGCCGGGGAGTGCCTCGGCCTCGATGGGTTGTGGCGCCTTCTTGTTTTCCTCATCGACGAGGTTGATGGCAGAGGCGGCGCTTTGATGGGTTGACATGCTTGGAAAAGGTGGATGTGCTACAGGCTCACTTGTTGCCTCCGTGCGTCGCGCACCGCCTAGGTTTATGTGCAATATCCCTGGGTGGCGGCAAACCGTGAGGAAATGGCGGGAAACCGTGGCGTGTTCGTAAAATGCCATCAATTAATGGAAACTTATAATAGAAGGAACATCGAGCTAGCACAAGAAGTAGATGATGATCAGATGATCATTTATCCTAGTTAATTATGCATGTAATAGTTTACTCTGGTGAGTGGAAATGTCATGTGTGTACTAGCCATCTATGTAATTGGATGTTTGCCGCATATAACACACATCTTGTTTATGTGAAATGTTTCTGTTCTCTTGGCTCAACACAAATAGTTTATCAGAATGAACTGTATGACCTCCATTGCACACACCTTGATCTGGTTGAACCATTTCTGTTCTGTTGCCTAATCGAAAATAGTTCATCCAAGTGAACCGTATGCCGTATATCGCACACACCTTGATCTGGCTGACCGTTTCTGTTGTGTTGCCTAATCACAAACAATTCATCCGAATGAACCGTAATCTGTATATCACACACGCCTTCATCAAGTTGCCTGTTTATTTTGTTCTGCCACACTGCAAATAGTTAATTGAACTGAACCATGTGCCCTGCATCGCACACGCAACTAAAATCTGAACTGTGTTTGATGCATCCATCATCGCAAACATTTTGCACCTTTTTTGACGGTTTTTTACACCACCGTTTGTGATTAATGCATCGCATACAATTTCATCCAAGGGTCTCTGATCGTAGTGTCGCGTTAGCAGCAACCTGCAGTAGTGCTTGGCAAAGATAAATATGAAACAAACTCGTAGGCAATGGATCAGTGATGGATAACTATGTCGGATGGCATTCATCATGCAACAGTGATAACCTAGGGTGGCACAAAACTAGTTCCAATTCATCAATATAATGTAGGCATGTATTCTGTATATAGTCATACTTGCTTTTGGAAAAAGAACTTGCATGACATCTTTTGTCCTACCCTCCCGTGGCAGCGGGTAATGGAAACTAAGGGATATTAAGGCCTCCTTTTAATAGAGAGCCGGAACAAAGCATTAGCACTTAGTGAATATGTGAACTCCTCAAACTATGGTAATCACCGGAAAGAATCCCAATTATTGTTACCTTGAGGTATACGGATCATAACTCGTAATAGGTGTCTACAACTTGCAAGATAGGATCAAGAACACAAATATATTCATCAAAACATAATAGGTTTGGATATGAAATCATGGCACTCGGGCCCTAGTGACAAGCATTAAGCATAGCAAGGTCATAGCAACATCAATCTCAAAACATAGTGGATAATAGGGATCAAACCCTAACAAAACTAACCCGATTACATGATAAATCTCATCCAACCCATCACTGTTCAGCAAGCCTACAATGGAAGTACTCACACACGGTGGTGAGCATCATGAAATTGGTGATGATGATGGCGACAATTTCCCCTCTCCGGAGCACCAAACGGACTCCAGATCTGCCCTCCCGATGAAGAACATGGGGTGACGGTGGCTCCGTATTGTAAAATGCGATGAATCCTTCTCTCTGGTTTTTTCTCCCTGAACGTGAATATATAGAGTTGGAGTTGAGGTTTGTGGAGGTCCAGGGGACCCACAAGCCAGGGGGTGCGCCCAGGGGGTAGGGCGCGCCCCCACCCTTGTGGTCTCCTGGTGGGTCCTCTTTGGTTGATTCTTTCACCAATATTTTCTATATATTCCAAAAATATTCCATAAATTTTCAGGTCATTCCGAGAACTTATATTTTTGCACAAAAATAACACCAAGGCAATTCTGCTAGAAACAACGTCAGTTCGGGTTAGTTCCATTCAAACCATGCAAATTAGAGTCCAAAACAAGGGCAAAAGAGTTTGGAAAAGTAGATACGATGGAGACGTATCAACTCCCCCAAGCGTAACCCATTGCTTGTCCTCAAGCAATTCAGTTGAAAAACTGAAAGTGATAAAGAAAGAACTTTTACAAACTATGTTGATCTTGTAACTGCAAATATGTAAAGCCAGCATTCGGGTTTTCAGCAAAGATTATGAACTAACCGTACTCACAATAACGTTTAGGTCTCACATTTACTCATATCAATGGCATAATCAACTTGCGAGCAATAATAATAAATCTCGGGTGACAACACTTTTTCAAAACAATCATGATATAATATAACAAAATGGTATCTCTCTAGCCCTTTCTGAGACCGCAAAAGATAAATGCAGAGCACCCCTGAAGATCATGGACTGACTAGACATTGTAATTCATGGTAAAAAGAGATCCATTCACAGTCATACTCAATATCAATTAATAACAAAGCATACAGATGGCAGTAGTGCTCTCTAACTGGTGCTTTATATAAGAGGATGATGACTGGGCAATAAAAGTAAATAGATAGGCCCTTCGCAGAGGGAAGAAGGGATTTGCAGAGGTGCCAGAGCTCGAACTTTTTGAAACAGAGCTGAATAATATTTTGAGTGGTATGCTTTCATTGTCAACATAACAACCAAGAGATCTCGGTATCTTCCATGCTAGATACATTATAGGTGGTTCCCAAACAGAATGGTAAAGTTTTTACTCCCCCTCCACCAACAAGCACACTCCACAGCTGGTCCGAAACAACGGGTACCGTCCATACCAACAATAGTCCTTCGGGAGTTTTGTTTGAAATTATACTTTGATTTGAATTGAGCATGGAATTGGGAATCCCGATTACCAGCCACTTTCTTGTGAAGGACAAGTGAATCAACACTCATCGTGAGAATAACCCACCTAGTATGGAAGATACTGACAACCCCCCGCCACTACATGAGCAATTCAGGCATACAAAACAGATTATTATTTGAAGGTTTAGAGTTTGGCACATGCAAATTTACTTGGAACGGCAGGTAAATACCGCATTTAGGTAGGTATGGTGGAATCATATGGAACAACTTTGGGTTTATGGAAGTGGATGCACAAGCAGTATTCCCGCTTAGTACAAGTGAAGGCTAGCTAAAGATTGAGGAGCGACCAACTAGAGAGCGACAACAGTCATGAACATGCATTGAGATTAACCAACATTGAGTGCAAGCATGAGTAGGACGTAAATCACCATGAACATAAATATTGTGGAGGCTATGTTGATTTTTGTTTCAACTACATGCATGAACATGTGCCAAGTCAAGCCACTCAAATCATTCAAGGGAGGATACCATCCTATCATACTATATCACAACCATTTTAAAAGCATGTTGGCACACAAGGTAAACCATTATAAACTGCTAGCTAATTAAGCATGGCATGAGTAACTATAATCTCTAATTGTCATTGCAAACATGTTTCATTCATAGTAGGCTGAATCAAGAACGATGAACTAATCATATCTACAAAAACCAAATAGGTAGAGTTCATACCAGCCTTTCCTCATCTCAATCATTTCATCAAATATCATCGTTATATCCTTTCACTTGCACGACCGAACATTGTGAATAATAATAAGAGTGCACGTGCATTGGACTAAGCTGGAATCTGCAATCATTTATTCAAAGGAGAAGACAAGGTAATATGGACTCTCTGTTAGATCGACAATAATGTATATGAGAGCCACTCAACATTTCTATTGTGGTCTTCTCCTCTCGACCCAAAGAAAGGAAAAAGAATTTCAAAGAAACACACAGAAATATTTTTTGAGTTTTGTTTTTTCTGAACAAAGTAAAACAAGAACGAGAAAAACTATTTACACGGGAAAGCTTCCAACAAGCAAAAGAAGAACGAGAAATCTTTTTAGGTTTGTTTTAATACTACTACTAAATAAACATGGAAACGAAAACTAAAAAGAAGCTACAATTAAAATTTTTGGATTTTCTCAAAGTTTTTCAAACACACAAGAAGAAAGCGGGAAAAAGAAAATAAACTAGCATGGATAATACAATGAAAATAAGTATGAACACTGACAACTGGAATGACTGTGTGAACATGAATGTAATGTCGGTGAGAAATACGTACTCTCCCAAGCTTAGGCTTCTGGCCTAAGTTGGTATATGGCCACGGCTGGCCTGGCGGATATCCAAAGTTGTAGTCAGGGTTGTACTGGGATGCTGTAGCTACTGCCTGAAGGGCTACAACATGGAGGCGAGCGGCCTCCACCTCTCTCTCATACTCGTTCGCCTCCTCTCTAGTTATAAAATATCTCCCTTTTACCTGAAAGTTAAAGAAGGCAGGAGCAGGAAGGGTAATATAGACAACATGCTGTCGGTCAAAGATTAGTCGGTACAAGAGGGACTGTTCGTTCCTCACAAGAAACTGGTAGCATAACAAAGCATTATAATCAAGGAAAGCAGGTGGTAATTCAATGACATTCCCCTTTATGGGCACCCGAAGATAATTAGCTAAACGGGTGGCATAAATTCCGCCACCGAATCTCCATCTTTAGCATTAAGATGTAACCTCCTCGCAATAATAGCCCCCAAGTTATATCGTTTATCACCCAACACCGCACACTTGAGGATACTAAGATCTGGAACGCAAAGGTGGCTATGCTCATGCTTACCGTTAATGCATTTACCTATAAAAAGAGCAAAATAATGTATAGCAGGAAAGTGAATGCTCCCCATGGTAACTTGTGTAATATTTCTAGTTTCTCCCACAGTGATGTCCAAAGTACTCGCAAGCAAGGATCCACACTACATATGCATCGGTATCAATGAAATTGGTAGTATTTGTGGACTGAACTACGGAATGCCAGAATAAGAGGGGGATAGCTAGTCCTATCAAAGACTACACTTCTGGCGGCCTCCATCTTGAAGCATGTAGAAGAGAGTAGCTGGTAAGTTCACCAAGTATCATTGTATAGCATAATCCTACCCGGCGATCCTCTCCTTGTTGCCCTGTGAGAGAGCGATCAGCCGGTTGTATCTTGCACTTGAAAGGGTGTGTTTTATTAAGTATCCGGTTCTATTTGTCATAAGGTCGAAGTACAACTCCGGTTTGTCCTGTTACCGTGGACATGACCATTCGAATAGATCAATCTTCCCTGTAGGGTATCATAACATTGATTCTTAGATTGTGGGTTATCAAGATCGACAACAGGTTCAATCTCCACATCATCATCATTACTAAGTTGAGCATCAACATGAACATCATCATTAACATCATCACTAGGTTCATGCTCATTACTAGATTGTGTCTCAGCATCAGGAATAGAAATATCGTTTGGGTTCTCAGGTGTATCTATAACAGGTTCACTAGGAGCATGCAAAGTCCTATCAATTTTCCTTTTCTTTTTATTAGAAGGACTAGGTGCATCAGTACTAATTCTCTAAGAATCTTGCTCAATTCTCTTAGGATGACCTTCAGGATACAAAGGTTCTTGAGTCAATTTACAGCCTCTAGTCATAACCCTAACAACATGATCATTGTTCTTACTATTCATCTCATTGAGCAAATCATCTTGTGCCTTAAGTACTTATTCTACTTGAGTTTTTACCATAGAAGCATGTTTACTAATAAGCTTAACAGTTCTACACATATAATCACCCAAGCGTTCAAGCATATAAGCATTGCGTTTCAATTGTCTACTAACATAAGCATTGAAGTTTTCTTGTTTAACAATGAAGCTATCAAATTCATCCAAGCATTGACTAGCAGACTTATTATAAGGAATATCACCTTCATCAAATCTATAGAGAGAATTTACCTCTACTACCTATGTCAGAATATTAAGACCATGTATCTCTTCAATAGGCGGTAAATTCTTAACATGTTCAGCTTTAGTACCTTTTTCTTTCATAGATTTCTTTGCCTCTTGCATATCTTCAGGACTGAGAAATAGAATACCTCTTTTCTTTGGAGTTGGCTTAGGAGGTGGTTTGGGAAGAGTCCAATCATTATCATTGCTCAATATATTATTCAATAGTTTTTCAGCTTTCTCAACAGTTCATTCCCTCAAAACACAACCAACACAACTATCTAGGTGGTCCCCGTAAGCATCGATTAGTCCATTATAAAAGATATCAAGTATATCATTTTTCTTGAGAGGACGATCAGGCAAAGCATTAAGTAATTGGAGAAGTCTCCCAAGCTTGTGCGAGACTTTTTTCTTCAATTTGCACAAAGTTAAATATTTCCTATAAAGCAATTTGTTCCTTATGAGCAGGAAAATATTTTTCAGAGAAGTAATATATCATATCCTGGGGACTATGCACACAACCCGGAGCAAGAGAATTAAACCATATCTTAGCATCACCCTTTAATGAGAAAGGAAACAACTTAAGAATATAGTAATAGCGAATTTTTTCCTCATGAGCAAATAGGGTGGCTATATCATTCAACTTAGTAAGATGTGCCACAATAATTTCAGATTCATAACCATGGAAAGGATCAGATTCAACCAAAGTAATTAACTTAGGATTGGTAGAGAACTCACAAACCTTATCAGTAACAAAGATAGGTGAAATAGCAAACTTAGGATCATATTGCATTCTAGCATTCAAAGATTTTCTTTCAGCTTAGCTACTAGTTTTTTAAGATCATCTCTATCATTGCAAGCAAAAAAGTCTCTAGCAGTTTGTTCATCCATAATATAACCCTCTGATACCTTAGGCAATTCATATCTAGGGGGAGAATCGTAATCTTCAATTTCTATAATTTCATCAGTTTCAGTAATTTCATTCTCTCTAGCCCTAGCAAGTTGTTCATCAAGAAATTCACCTAGTGGCACAATATTATCAAGCAAAGAAGTAGTAGCATCATGCATAGAAGAAGTGGCATCATCAATAACATGTGACATATCAGAATCAATAACAGGTGTAGGTGTCACAAGTTTACTCAAAACAAAAGGTGAATGAAGTGCAGAGCTAGATGGCAGTTCCTTACGTCCCCTCATAGTAGAGGGATAGATCTTGGTTTTGTTATCTTTCCAATTCCTCATAGTGATCAACAGATATAAATCCCAGGTGACTCAGAGAATAGAGCTATGCTCCCCGGTAACGGTGCCAGAAAAATGTCTTGATAACGCACAAGTATAGGGGAATGCAACAGTTTTTGAGGGTAGAGTATTCAACCCAAATTTATTGTTTCGACACAAGGGGAGCCAAATAGTATTCTCAAGTATTAGCAGATGAGTTGTCAATTCAACCACACCTGGAAGACTTAATATCTGCAGCAAAGTATTTAGTAGCAAAGTAGTATGGAAGTAACGGTAACAGTGGCAAAAGTAACAGTACCAGTTTTGTAGCAATCATAACAGTGGCAATGGAAAAGTAACTTGGCAAAGATCAATATGAAGCGAACTCGTAGGAAATGGATCAGTGATGGATAATTATGTCAGATGGCATTCATCATGCAACAGTTAAAACCTAGGGTGACATAGAACTAGCTCCAATTCATCAATATAACGTAGGCATGTATTCCGCATATAGTCATACATGCTTATGGAAAAGAACTTGCATGACATCTTTTGTCCTACCCTCACGTGGCAGTGGGGTCCTAATGGAAACTAAGGGATATTAAGGCCTCCTTTTAATAGAGAACCGAAACAAAGCATTAGCACTTAATTTATACATGAACTCCTCAAACTACGGTAATCATCGGAAAGAATCCCAATTATTGTCACCTTGGGGTATGTGGATCATAACTCGTAATAGGTGTCTGAAACTTGCAAGATGGGATCAAGAACACAAATATATTCATGAAAATATAATAGGTTTAGATCTGAAATCATGGCAGTCAGGCCCTAGTGACAAGCATTAAGCATAGCAAAGTCATAGCAACATCAATCTCAAAACATAGTGGATACTAGGGATCAAACCTTAACAAAACTAACTCGATTACATGATAAATCTCATCCAACCCATGACCGTCCAGCAAGCCTATGATGGAATTACTCACGCACGGCGGTGAGCATCATGAAATTGGTGATGGAGGAAGGTTGGTGATGACGATGGCGATGATTTTCCCTCTTCGGAGCCCCGAACAGTCTCTAGATCTGCCCTCCCGATGAAGAACAGGGGGTGACGGCGGCTCTGTATCGTAAAACATAATGAATCCTTCTCTCTGATTTTTTCTCCCCGAACATGAATATATAGAGTTGGAGTTGAGGTCGGTGGAGGTCCAGGGGACACACAAGCCAGGGGGCGCGCCCGGGGGTAGGGCATGCACCCTCCCTTGTGATCTCCTGATGGGTCCCGTCTAGTTGATTCTTTCGCCAATGTTTTTATATATTCCAAAAATATTTTCCATAAATTTTCAGGTCAATCTGGGAAATTTTATTTCTGCACAAAAATAACACTAAGGCAATTCTGCTGAAAACAATGTCAGTCTGAGTTAGTTCCATTCAAATCATGCAAATTAGAGTCCAAAACAAGGGCAAAAGAGTTTGGAAAAGTAGATACGATGGAGACGTATCAATGATGATGATGGCTATAATGGTGGTAGTTCTATTGCAGCTAACCCTACCATTGCCAATAATCCCAACACCTTGAAGGGGTTAGACGTACATTTTGGCAGCGGAAAACCAACTAAGGTGAAGACCTCCCCTCCTTGTTATTGATATGTTGTCCATTACCCTGGCAAGCCAATGTTATCGGATGATGTGTATGAAAGCATGGGGTTGGCCATGAGGCATGTTCCTGATGATTTCCTAAAGAAAGAGCTAGCGACCAAGGTCATGTATCAAAGTCCTCATGTAGAGTGCCATGTATACATTGTAAAGGTACCTAAAGGTCTCGACTTCATAGAAAACATCCCCGCGAACTTGTTCTATATTGGTTTCAATCATATCTTCAACATTTTGCACCCGAAGCACCTATTGGGCATCAAAATAGTCAGACGATGGGTGTCATCTAGTAAGTAAGGTTAAGAACGAGAAGCGCACAAAGATCACGGTGGCTAACCCTTACTACATGCACACATCTAACCTTGAGAATGGTCAAACTCTAGACAAACTGATCCAATACCTAGGCCAATTTCTCCTTCAAAACAAGAGGGTTGAGGAGAACTTAATGCCCATCTATATACTGTAAGTAATAACTAACCTTCCATAGATTTGCATTATCATTCCATCTGCAAGCTAGGTTGAACCCAACTATTGTGGTCTCTTGTTTGCGCAGCAACGAACGCACATAGGAGCATTGGATACTAATAGTTATATCTCCAAAGAATGTGTGTTTCTATTTCTTGGATTCCATCCGTGCTGTCGAGAGAAGCTTCACCAAGATGAAGAAATTTTTGGATGAAGCTCTACTAATTTTTGGTGCCAATGAAGGGATCATTATCCCGTAAAAAATTAGACAACGACAACATGGTATGGTTCGACCATAAGACATCCTTTAGCTGCATGCAACAAGAGGATGAATCAAGGACCTCCGCTTGGTATGACATGATCCACATGGATGACTTCATACGGAAGTAAGTTGGCCTAAAAAATAAAGACGAGGTCACCAAATGTGGTCAATCCCTTGTCCTTCTCACACATGATGATTACACAACAAAGCTCAAAGGGATGCAACAGGAACTGATTGAAATCATTTACAAAGATGTGCTCAGTGAGACATGGAGCTTCAACAATGGGGTATCCTCTATTCAGGAGCAACATCGTCTAGATGTGGCCTAAGTTTGCAACATGCCGACTCATTGCCATCTAGGAAGGAGTGAATGTCTGATCGTGTGTGGTATTGTGTGTTCAAAACAACAATTCTTGTTTTGTAAAGATTATTTCTAATTAGGACGCGTAACTAGACTTACCGTACGTTTTGTGTAGTTGCTACTGAAATCTTTAAGATGTATTCCGAAACTGACCTACTGCATTTACTTTCATATATATATATATATGTGTGTGTGCGTGTGTGCGTGCGTGCGTGTGTGTGTGTGTGTGTGCGCGCGCGTGTGCATGTGCACACTACTAGGAAATAACTTATAGGTAGATGCACTAGTAAATACAATGGTAAATTGTATAGGTGCACTAGTTCGGCGAAGAGGCGGTGATACAAGTGTAGTATGGATAGTAGATATAGGTTTTTGTAATCTGAAAATATAAAAACAGCAAGGTAGCAAGTGATAAAACGGAGCACAAATGGTATTGCAATGCTTAAAAACAAGGTCTATGTTTCATACTTTCACTGGTGCAATCTCTCAACAGTGCTAACATAATTGAATCATATAACAATCCCTCAACGTGCGACAAAGAATCACTCCAAAGTTCTTATCTAGCAGAGAACATAAGATGAAATTTTTGTAGGGTAAGAAACCACCTCAAAGTTATCGTTTCCGATCAATCTATTAAGGCATACCTATAAGTGTCACAAACATCCATAGAGTTCGTACTAAAATAACACCATATGATACGCATCAACCAACTCTAATGTCACCTAGATACTCCAATGTGACCACAAGTATTCATGAGTTGATTATTCGATATGCATCAAACAACTTCAGATTCATAATATTCAATCCAACACAAAGAACTTCAAAGAGTGCCTAAAGGTTTCTACCAAAGAAAGTAGGATGAAAACGTGCATCAACCCCTATGCATAGATTAACCCAATGTCACCTCGGGAATCCACGAGCTGAGTGCCAAAACATACATCAAGTGAATCAATATAATACCCCATTGTCACCGCAGGTATTCATATGCAAAACATACATAAAGTATTCTCAAATCCAACAAGTATTCAATCCGACAATAGTGAAACCTCAAAGGTAAAAACTCAATCCATCACAACAAGATAGAGAGGGAGAAACAATGATACGTCTCCAGCGTATCTATAATTTATGAAGTATTCATGGCATGTTTACAACAATTTTATATGGTTTTGGTGCACTTTTATATGATTTTCATGGACTAACACATTGACCTAGTGCCCAGTGACAGTAGCTATTTTATTCTTGTTTTTGGTTTTCACATAATAAAGGTTGCTATCACAAGGGGCAATATAACGTGAAAACCAAAAAACAAGCAGAAAACAACAACTGGCACTAGGCACTAGGTCAATATGTCAGTCCATGAAAATCATATAAAAGTGCACCAAAATCATATAAAACTATTGTTAAGCATGGCATGAATACTTCATAAGTTATAGATACATTGGAGACATATTTGTCCCACCGAAAAATATTCAGCCGTACTGCTACTTGTGAGCTGCGTTGGGATTTCCCCCAAGAGGGGAGGAGATGCAACACGCTAGATATAAGTATTTACCTCAGTGAGAACCAAGGTATCAATCCAGTAGGACAATAAAGCAAAGCCTCATGAACAACACCTGCACACACAAAAGCAAATACTTGCACCCAACGTGGGCAAGAGGGTTGTCAATCCCCTTGAACTCATTACTTGCAAGGATCAAATTTTGTATAGGTAGATAGATACATTGAAAAACAAAATAAAAGAAATAAAATTGCAGCAAAGATATTTTGGGTTACACACATACACACACAGACATAAACACCATTCTGATCACAACCAGAACTTCCTGAGTTACACGCGTGAACTTCCCTCTGTACGAACCCAACCTTCGGGCTATCTTCGCAACCATGTCTCCCCGCGCGAATTTTTCTGGTTAGTCGTGTTCTATGTGATGTAAGTGTAATCTAGAAACTATTTCTAGCAACTAAATGCCCGTTTTAAATATGAATATCGCTCGTTGGCGGATTTGCTCTTGGGTCGTGATGAAACATGCCTCTGTTGCACTTTTACTGCCCGAGTTGTTCGACCTGAACTTCCCTCTGAACTAGGTTGAACTTCCGCCAACATTGCCCAAACGGGGCTTGCGATATACCATTGGAAAGCTATGGACACCAGTATCATGACCCAACTTAATTTTTTGTCAAAATGTAAGTGGTTAAGAGCAGTTTTGAAAACCGTTTTATCTTCACACACAAAACATGAATCGTATTTTCGATCTCATTTCTAAACTGTTTATTGGAATGAGAAAAATAATATGGCGTTGGAAAGCTGCTACAAAACCGCTCCTTCCATATGTTGAAAGTTTTCTCTAATTCCCTATGGTTAAAGAGTAATTTGGGAAAATGTAAAATTTCGCAAACCGAACAGCCGAGTTAGTATTTTTGATGCCATTTCTAATCGGCTAATCCAATTGAGGCAAGTGATATGGCGTTGGAAAGCTTATGAAAATGCTCTACTTTTTCATGTTCAAGGTTTTTTCTAATTTTGAACGGTTTAAGAGTAATTTAGAAAACAGTACAAGTTCCACCGAGTTTGTATTTTCGATCTAAGTTTTTAACCGTACGTCCGAATGCAGCAAATGATATGGCGTTGGAAATCTTGAGTAAATGCGAAACTTTTTGATATGCATTGTTTCTCCCAATTCCTTATGGTTTTAAGTCAGTTTTGAAAATGTGTAAAAATGTATTTTCGCCGTAATTTCTACAAACTTTGTCGGAATGGGGCGAATAATATACCGTTCAAAAGCTACGAAAAATGCGAAACTTTTTCATGTTGATGATTTTCTCTGAATCCCATCCATTTTCAAGTAATTTCAGAACGGCGAGATCACTCGTTCTTCCTTTATCGCGAAACAGATTCGTCAAAAATCCATCGCGTGAAGTACTTGAACTTCTGTGACAGTTCTTCTTGAACTTCACTCTGTTTTTCACATGCTTTTTTAATCGTAGCTCTTCATTCACTCACCAGAATTAAGCAAGTGATATACCGATGGAAAGCTGCTGTAAACACACAAGTTTTCCGTGTTGATCATTATTTCATACTCGCGACGATTTAAATTTTTTTCATCTAAAATATATTCAGCGTAGTAGTTGAACTTCCTGCCATTTTCACGTTGAACTTCTGTGATGTATTTTTGTTTGTAATTTTCTCATTCATTCGTCAATGTTAAACAAACGATATTTATTTTGTACAAACCTCTCTCATAATATTTCTTTTAACTTTCTCCGACCGTGGACTTGAACTTATAACAACAAAAAAACTAGACCTTGCCTTTTTATTCATTTTCTCATATTAAACACACACCATGTAGTACATGAACTTTTTCCATTTTTATAATTTGAAATTTTTATTTTCTTTTTGAAATCAAATTGCTACTAAATAATAACCGAACTTTTTTGTGGATTGAGAGATTTATTTTAAAACACAAATAACATTTTGTGTGTGTTTTTGAACATGGAAATACAGGGTGAACCTCTCTTGCAAGAAGTTTTGAACTTCCCCGGACAGAGCACTTGAACTTCTTTCAACAAATCTTCTAATCTTTTATTTTTCTATACTTTTATTCTCACCTGAAATGCCTTCCTTGCAGTACTTGAACTTCTTAATGTTTTCACCTTGAACTTCTATCACATTTTTGTGTATATGTCGAATTACACGCAATTGAATGTTGGACGTCATTTTTTTGCCATTTTGAAACATGTAATTAAATTTGTACTTCTTTGCCTTTATTTCTATTAGTAATGGAAAATTCCAAGTTCGGGAATAAAAAACCTAGTATTTTAATAAGTATCGAGCCACTTCATTTTTTAGATTTGAATTTCTAGAGCTTTTTTAGCGAAGAACATCCTTTTTAATAAATTTGTGTTGAGCTGCTTTTTTTCAGTTTGTCCTTCTTAGGATTGTAATAAATGTTGAACTTCTTTGTTATTTTAATTTGAACCTCTAGGTTTTTCTAGAAACAACGAAAAACTACTTTTTCTATAAATTTTTGAACTCCTCTATTTTTATTAGTTTGAACTTCTTGGTTTTATATTTATCAATGGAGAGAAATTCTAGTGTTGTAATAAACATCGAACTGCCATGTGTATTTAAATTTGAAGTTCAAAGTTCTTTTAAGAAACAAAGAAAACCCATTATCTTTTTTGAACGATAATCCATACATACACAAAATCCCAATAAAATAAGTTGCTACAACAAATGAAAACCAACTCATAATTTTTAGTTCATAGAATAAATACATTCTTACATGAACATTCGATTCATGGTTCCCATTTTTTGGCGCCATTCTTTCTTGTACAATTTCAGAACATTTTGTTGGGGGAATATAGTAATTAGTGCCACACAACATCCCCCTGAACCCCTATCATATATATCTCTGAACTTCACCCATGTTTCATGTTTTTGTGCTCTGTGTTCTTCGACACACAACACCCCAAAAAATTTCACTATGACATATTGCTGCAAAATTCATTCAACAGTCATCATGCATTACAAATTCTAGAGAAATCACAGAATGTAAAGAAACAACTGGGAGTAAAATGTTCATACATACAGAAACGCATTGATGCATCTGAGTACAAAAAAGGTCCCTGTGTCGGCCCAGTTCTTGGGTGGCAACCTTCTTCCGGCGCCACCGTGAGGCACCTCCTCCCTGGTCCCGAGCTCCACCCCCATCTCCACCCCTCCAGCAGATCTTTCTGACCTCTAGTCGATCTCGCGGCGGCGGGAGATGCTCTTCTTCCACGGGCAATGGTGGCGATTGACATGGTTGGATGCAGCAGTGGGGAAGAAGCACGAATGCAGCAGCTGGTGTTGGAGGTCGTGGGGGCGCATCGCCGGCGGCATCTAGCTGTGCAGGGAAGAAGGTCATGGTGGCAGTTGGAGGAAGGTCGTGACGATAGGTGGAGCAAGTTCGTGCTCATGGAGGCAGCCTGATCCGGGGCTAGGGATGGACGTGGCGGCGCGATCCGCGGCGAGGGGCAGTGGATGCGGCCCGATCCGGGAGGAGCAAGGGACAGTGGAGGTGATGAGGGGCGAGGGGCGGTGGAGGTGGCCCGATCCGAGGCGAGGGACGGTGCTGGTGGCGCGATCCGCGACGAGGGATGGTGGCGGCGCCGATTGGGGGGCGGTGGCGCGTTCCGACCGGCGGCGGTGGTGGCGGTGGAACCTCCCATCCGGGGTGAGGGTGGTAGGGGGGTGCCAGATCGGTGATGGATATGATGGGGTGGGTCATGGCGATTGGTTGGGGTAGCAGCTCGGGAGTTCGGGAGAACCTAATCGTGCCCTATATAGGCCTGACATGATCCAAATAGTTATTATGATCCCAAGATCAGAATAGTGCTACTATATATATATGTATATATATATGGTAAAAGTAGACCCGGGGGCCATAGTTTTCACTAGAGGCTTCTCCCTCGGACACATAGCATACGGTGGGTGAACAAATTACTGTTGAGCAATTGATAGAATATCACATACTTATGACGATATTCAAGGCAATGATCATGTATATAGACATCACCTCTTAGACAAGTAGACCGACTCCTATCTGCATCTACTACTATTACTCCACCCATCAACCGCTATCCAGAATGCATCTAGGATATTAAGTTAATAAAAATAGAGTAATGCCTTAAGCAAGATGACATGATGTAGACAAAATAAACCCAATCAATATGAATAAACCCCACCATTTTACCCTTAATGGCAACAATACAAATATGTGTCTTGTCCCTTTCTGTCACTGGGATAGAGCATCGCAAGATTGAACCCATTACAAAGCACCTCCCCCACTGAAGATAAACCAACCTAGTTGGCCAAACCAAACGGATAGATCGAAGAGAAATACAAAGCTATAACAATCATGCATAATAAAATTCAGAAAATACTTAATTACTTCTCATGAATATTCAGATCATAAACCCACAATTCATCGGATCCCAACTGAGGGAGTCCTGGATTAGGGGGTGTCCGGATAGTCGAACTATCACTGTTGGCCGGACTCCTGGACTATGAAGATACAAGAAGACTTCGTCCCGTGTCTGGATGGGACTTTCCTTGGCGTGGAAGGCAAGCTTGGCGATACGGATATGTAGATCTCCTACCATTGTAACCGACTCTGTGTAACCCTAACCCTCTCCGGTGTCTATATAAACCGGAGGGTTTTAGTCCGTAGGATGAACAACAATCATACCATAGGCTAGCTTCTAGGGTTTAGCCTCTTTGATCTCGTGGTAGATCTACTCTTGTACTACCCATATCATCAATATTAATCAAGCAGGAGTAGGGTTTTACCTCCATCGAGAGGGCCCGAACCTGGGTAAAAACATCGTGTCCCTTGTCTCCTGTTACCATCCGCCTAGACGCACAGTTCGGGACCCCCTACCCGAGATCCACCGGTTTTGACACCGACATTGGTGCTTTCATTGAGAGTTCCTCTGTGTCGTCACCTTTAGGCCTGATGGCTCCTTCGATCATCAACAACGACGCGGTCCAGGGTGAGACTTTTCTCCCGGACAGATCTTCGTATTCGACGGCTTTGCACAGCGGGCCAATTCACTTGGCCATCTGGAGCAGATCGAAAGCTACGCCCCTGGCCATCAGGTCAGATTTGGGAGTTTTAACTACACGACTGACATCCGCGGAGACTTGATCTTCGACGGATTCGAGCCACAGCCAAGCACGCCACACTGTCTCGATGGGTATGATTTAGCTCTACCGCCAAATAGTGCCCTGGAGGCCGCACCAGCGTCCGCTCCGACCCTTAGCTCGGAGCCGACTTTGCCGATCAAGGACGAGTGGCTGGAAACCGCCTCGGGGGCTACGATCTCTACGGCGATTGAGCCGAACACCATCCTTGTCCTTTGCAAAGCCCGTGACTCCGAGGTGCCGGACTCCTCTCCGGACTCTGAACCTCCCGCGCCCCTGCCAATCAAATCCGATTGGGCGCCGGTTATGGAGTTCACTTCCGCGGACATCTTTCAGCACTCGCCCTTTGGCGACATCCTGAATTCACTAAAGTTCCTCTCTTTATCAGGAGAGCCCTGGACGGACTATGGTCAGGAAGGTTGGGATGCGGACGATGAAGAAATTCAACACCCACCCACCACCCACTTTGTAGCCACTGTCGATGATTTAACCGACATGCCCGACTTCGACTCCGAAGACATCGACGGTATGGACGACGATGCAGGAGACAACCAAGAACCAGCGCCTACAGGGCACTGGAAGGCCACCTCGTCATATGACATATACATGGTGGACATCCCAAAAGATGGGAATGGCAATGGAACAGCGGAGGATGACCCCTCCAAGAAACAGCCCAAGCGCCGACGTCAGCGGCGCTGCTCTAAATCCCGCCACAGCAAAAATAGTGATTCCTTCACGGGAGATAATAACACCCCGGACAGTGCCGAAGACAACCCCCTCCAGCAGGATTCAGCACAGGAGGAGGGAGAAGCCAGCCCTCATGATAGAGCGGCAGATAGAGAGGTAGAGGACGATAATTATATGCCTCCCTCCGAAGATGAAGCAAGCCTCAACGTCGACGAATTTGTCGTGCCCGAGGATCCCGTCGAACAAGAGCGTTTCAAGCGCAGGCTTATGGCCACGGCAAGCAGCCTTAAGAAAAAGCAGCAACAGCTTAGAGCTGACCAAGACTTGCTAGCTGACAGATGGACCAAAGTCCTTGCAGCCAAAGAGTACAAACTCGATCGCCCCTCCAAGAGCTACCCAAAACGCAGGCTGCTACCCCAATTAGAGGAGGAAGCACCCAAACCTACATCACCAGCGCATGACGCTGCTGACCGGCCACCTCGTGGCCGCGACAGAGAGGCCTCTAGGCCCTCCACTAAAGCCGCACCCCAGCGTCGCTTGAAAAGTACAAAGCCACGGGAAAATGCGCCAGACTTGCGAGACATATTGGAGGACAAGGCCAGGCAAATAAGATCGATCTATGGATCGCGTGGGCGCCCCACGACACGTGATGACAACCGTCACACCGGATACATCAATTCCGGCCGGGCCGAACACAGTAGACAAAGCTCATTCGAGCTGCGTCGTGATATAGCCCAATACAGAGGCGCCGCACACCCACTATGCTTCACAGACGAAGTAATGGATCATCAAATCCCCGAGGGTTTCAAACCCGTAAACATTGAATCATACGACAGCACAACAGATCCTGCGGTTTGGATCGAGGACTATCTCCTTCACATCCACATGGCCCGCGGTGATGATCTACACGCCATCAAATATCTCCCACTCAAGCTTAAAGGACCAGCTCGACATTGGCTCAATAGCTTGCCAGCAGAATGAATTGGTTGTTGGGAAGACCTGGAAGCCGCATTCCTTGATAACTTCCAGGGCACATATGTGCGACCACCAGACGCCGATGACCTAAGCCACATAATTCAGCAGCGAGATGAATCGGCTAGACAATTCTGGACACGGTTCTTAACCAAGAAAAATCAAATCATTGACTGTCCGGATGTAGAGGCCCTTGCAGCCTTCAAACATAACATCCGCGACGAGTGGCTTGCCCGGCACCTAGGACAGGAAAAGCCGAAATCCATGGCGGCCCTCACATCACTCATGACCCGCTTCTGCATGGGAGAGGACAGCTGGCTAGCTTGCAGTAACAACCTAACCAAAAACCCTGGTAGTTCGGATACCAAGGACAACAATGGTAGGTCGCGTCGCAACAAGCACAAGCGCCGCATTAACGGCGATAATGCTGAAGATATGGCAGTCAATGCCGGATTGAGAGGCTCTAAACCCGGTCAATGGAGAAAGCCGTTCAAAATAAATACTCAGGGCCCGTCCAATTTGGACCGAATACTCGACCGCTCGTGCCAGATACATGGCACCCCCGAAAAACCAGCCAACCACACCTACAGGGATTGTTGGGTGTTCAAGCAGGCATGCAAGTTAAATGCCGAAAACAACGACAAGGGGCTGCATAGCAATGATGAGGAGGAGCCCCGGCCGCCGAACAATAGAGGACAGAAGGGCTTTCCCCCACAAGTGTGGACGGTGAACATGATATACGCAACCCACATACCCAAAAGGGAGCGAAGCGTGCACTAAGGGACGTATATGTGATGGAGCCAGTCGCCCCAAAGTTCAACCCGTGGTCCTCCTGCCCGATCACTTTTGATCGAAGGGACCACCCCACTAGTGTTCGCCACGGCGGATTCGCCGCATTCGTTCTTGACCCAATCATTGACGGATTTCACCTCACTAGAGTCCTGATGGACGGCGGCAACAGCCTGAACCTGCTTTACCAGGATACAATGTGCAAAATGGGCATAGACCCCTCAAGGATTAAACCCACAAAAACGACCTTTAAAGGCGTCATACCAGGTGTAGAGGCCAACTGTACAGGCTCAGTTACACTCAAAGTGGTCTTCGGATCCCCGGATAACTTCCGAAGCGAGGAATTAATCTTCGACATAGTCCCGTTCCGCAGTGGCTATCACGCACTGCTCGGACGAACCGCATTTGCAAAGTTCAATGCGGTGCCGCACTACGCATACCTCAAGCTCAAGATGCCAGGCCCTCGAGGAGTAATCATGGTCAATGGAAACACCAAACGCTCTCTCCGAATGGAGGAGCATACGACGGCCCTCGTGGCGGAAGTACAAAGTAGCCTCTTCAGGGAATTCTCGAGTCCGACTACTAAACGTCCGGACACCGTCAAGCGCGCCCGGAGTAACCTACAACAAGACCGCCTGGCACGTTCCGAGCACGTGTAGCAATGCGGCCCCAACCCTTGCCCTAGCGAAATCGCGAGACAAGTACCACGCGTACATAACTACGCTCTGGAGATACCATGGGCATAGGGGGAGGGGCACAACCACGGCATGCCCAGAGTGCGGCTCAACCGCACCAGGGGCTCCCAATTGTGTCATTCTTTTTTTTCTTATTCTCAGGACTCCGTTTTCCAGAAGCCATGTCCGGTAGTAGAATCGCCGAACTCACGATGCAACAGCCAGGGAAGCAGTAAAGCTACGTCGAGTGTCCAGGTGGTCTCTATTTGCGAGCAGTATACCTGTTTTACATACCATCCCGCAGCCTACCCCCGGAGGGGGACATGTTAAATAGTCCCATCCCTTGCTTATCGCACTATTTGTATCGTTCTGCTTTCATTGCAGTATCTTTTGAATAAATAATACATAGCTTCTGCTTATTATTGCAATCCTTTTTTTCCATAAATGTTCATCTATGACATGTTGCACCCTACAACTTGGTACGGTCAATACATCAGGGGCTTAAGTACCCCAAAACATGGTGTGGTAAGTCCGAACACTTTCACAAGTGCGGCACCCCAAACTTATAGCATTATATGCATCGGCTATGAATCTTGTCTTGGGTCAACAGTTGGGTTTGCCCGGCTCCCATGTTTTGGTACCTTACGTTCCGTTATATCGGCTAAGGTAGTGCTGGGAGAACCACTGCGATTGTGCCCCGGTTGAGCTGGGTTGAGCACCTCAGTGGAGAAAGCTAAAACTGACCGTCATGATAGGGCGAGAGCCGGTCGCTGTTCGAGAGGTTTTTCAGGTCCCTAAAGACTCATGCCGCTTAGAGAGAGGAGTCGGCATTGTCCGGCCAAGGTGGGGATAGCGCCCCGAACTCGGTCTTCCGAATACCAGGGGCTTCGCCGAAATTTAAAATTATAGAATTCTATGGCTAAGTGAGAGTGTTCAAGCATTATAGTTTGGTTGCCTCGTTCGTCTTGTTGAACGCCTCCCTCGAAGGACACAAGAATGAAAACAAGAGCGCTCAAGCTTATCCCGAACACCCCAGCACTCGTGGCATGAGGGCTAAAGCCAACGACTCGCCATCTCTCAAATTTGATAAACGGCCGCACAGAAGGTAATATTTTAAATTAACAAGCGTTGCTTAGCGCATATGAACAAAGTTTTCAGCGTACAGGATAACAAATGCGAGTCTACTAAAAAATTACATCTTTGGAGCATTCACCCGCTATAAGGCGGGCACCCTTCAGGACGCCCTCATAGTACATCTCGGGCTTGTGATACTCCTTGCCCGGCGGTGGCGCGTCCATCACAAGCTTCTCAGCGTCCATCTTGCCCCAGTGCACTTTAGCACGGGCCAGAGCCCGACGGGCACCTTCAATGCAGACGAAACGCTTGATGACTTCAATCCATGGACAGGCGTCCACCAGCCGCCGCACCAGACCGAAGTAGCTCCCAGGCATGGCTTCTTTAGGCCACAGCCGAACTATGAGGCCCTTCATGGCCTGTTCGGCCACCTTGTGGAGCTCGACCAGCTGCTTCAGCTGGTCGCTCAGGGGCACTGGATGTCCGGCCTCAGCATATTGAGACCAGAACACCTTTTCCGTCGAGCCCCCCTCCTCGGCTCGGTAGAACATGGCAGCATCGGACACACTACAGGGCAGATCTGCGAACGCTCCTGGAGAGCTCCGAATTCGGGTAAGTAATAGATAATTCACTTTTACATGCTTGCTTTGCATGAAGAATGCCTTACCCGCCGCTATCTTTTTTATCGCCTCAATCTCCTGGAGGGCCTTCTGGGCTTCGGCCTTAGCGGCTTTGGCACTCTCAAGAGCCAACGCAAGCTCGGACTCTCGAGTCTTCGAGTCACGCTCCAAACTCTCGTGTTTTTCCACGAGAGCCTGGAGCTCTTGCCGCACCTTCGCCACCCGCGCCTCCTGCTTCTCTCGCTCGGTGCACTCCGCGGCCGCACTGTTTTCGGCCTTGGACACCGCTTCCTTCAGGGTCGTCACCTCGTTCGTGGCCCCTGCAATACTCACGTTATTCCTGTCATTTTTTGCAACCAAATCCTTTCTATAAGGTATTACTTTAATAAGGTAGTACTTACCTTCCTTGTCCTCAAGCTGCTTCTTGGCAAGGCCGAGCTCATTCTAGGACCGCTCGAGGCTCTCCTTCAATGCATTGACCTCCGCAGTCAGTGCGGCAGAGGTCAGCAGCGCAGCCTGCATTCCCATATTGACATATTTATGTTAGACGGCTTTTCTTTCCGAACACCGAACTAAGCATTAGGGGCTACTGTCTATGTGGTAATATTCTTACATATCTTAAAAACTTACCTCAAAGCCTGTTAGAAGGCTGGTACAGGCTTCAGTCAGCCCGCTCTTGGCGGACTGAACTTTCTGGATCACCGCACTCATGATAATGTGTCAGTGTACTAGAGTAGGGGTACCCTAGTATCCCAAACTTGTGCACGGGCAGTTGCAGCACCCTGCGGCAAGGCTTGCTGGGCGACCGCCAAGGTCCTCCGTGGTCCCCATGGAGCCATTCAAGAACAAAGTATTCAAGCCAAGGAGACAAGGCCCCGGCAAGAGGAGCTTGCCGGGAAGGCCAACCGAGGCATTTCGAGGAACTTGCCGCGACGCGCCACGCGTCCCGGCAAGACCCGGTGAGCGACAAGCTTCCGGACGCGACAAGACAACGGCCGCGGCAAGGCGCTTGCCGCGGCAGGTTATCACTCTGCACCCACGCTCCAGCGCATCCACCAACGTGTTGCCCTGGGGCCTTCCCAGGCGCGCGTGGCAGGAGGCTGAGCAGCCAGCGGTGCGAGGTGGCAAGCGACGCTGACAAGATTACCATCGTGGCGAACGGTGGCGCCCCTGACGGTCCTTTTCTGCACTGTTTGGGCGACACAGACGGGCATTTAATGCCTTTGTCCCCTGCCGTCAGGGTTAGGTAGGATGCACTGTGCAGGTAGCTGTACCAACCGCAACTCCTTTTCCATTTTTACCCTCGTCTGCGTTGCCACCTGTCAGAGACCCCTTGAGCATATAAAAGGAGGCCCATGTGCAACGTAGAGGGGGTTCGGTTGGGTTCGAACCCAGAAAATCACACACGCTCGGTCTCGTTAGCAGCTAGAGTGTACTGTAGCACTCAGCGCTCTTGAGCAAGAACACAATACAATCAGACAAGCAGCAGTAGGAGTATTATCTCTCCGGAGAGCTCCGAAGCTGGGTAAACTGCTCGTGTGCTTCGCCTCGATCCGCTCTTCGTGCGATCTTCGCCCCCTGTCGAACCGAAAGGGGCTCGGTCCGCCGGTCCATAGGTGTTCGTGGATCAGCTTCCCCGACATCTTTGGCGCGCCAAGTAGGGGGCGTCGAGGTTGTGTGAACCTGATCCGGCGTTCACACGAGCTAGATCTTCATCTTCTTCATCGACATGCCACCGAAGAAGAAAACTTCGGCGGCAGCTGCTCTGTCCACGTCACTTCCACCACCACTGGAGCAAACGGGTGGTGGAGTAGACGCCGGCGGAAGAACGGACGCCGACGAGGAAGCTCACGACGCTGCCAGGTCCAAGGACAAGGCTGCACAGACCTCGGCGTCCGTACATGTACCGCGCCCATCTCAGGAGGCGCAGGACCGACAGCGTCATGGTATTTGCAGTACCATACGTTCGTTGGGACAAGATCGAGCTGGTGGATCTCAGGGTGCTCAAGACCAGCATGCACGCCAACATGCTGGCACGAGCGAGACACGGTCGCCTGGACGGGATACTGCTCCTTCTAACATAGTTAGAAGTCCGAGCATATCCCGCTCCTCGCACCGTTCGCCACTGCCGCCCACCACTCCAGCAGAAGCTTTGGCGCGAGCTCAACTGCTCCTGGATTACCCTCCAGCGGAAGACAAGATCGACCAATAGAGGGCCACCATTCAGAGTCTCATCGGCTTTGCCAACGGCGACACTCCGCGGCAGCTAAGTGCATTGCGGCCGTGGCAGGACTGCCAGGCACGAGCCGGTGGCGACGAAACCGGTGGGGGGTGCAACCACAATGCACTCTCCACCCCGAAGGCCAAGATCGCCGACTCGTTGGATCCATCTCGACAGCGACTCCACCGCATCATCAGATCCATGAGCTCGTCGTGATCAGCGCCAAGTTCTTCACGGACGACAGCAAGAAGACGCTCGTACTCGCATCGAGCGCCGAAGAGAAGCGCGACGTCAATCTGACAAGCGCGCTGGGCCCTCTATTGACATGCATGCGCCAGGGGAACCAGGCGACTTGCCGTACGCGGTAGGTTGCCCTGCGTTCACTCGTGAGCTGCGGCAAGTCCAGTGGCCCAGCACGAAGAATTTCAAGCCAGATGTACCAGAGAAGTACGACGGCAAGTCGCATCCGTCGGAGTTCCTCAGCATCTACACCATCACGGTGCAAGCTTCCGGGGGACGGGACGACAAGATCCTTGCCAACTACTTCCCGCTGGTGCTCAAGCCCAATGTCAGATCCTGGCTCATGCACTTGCCGGACAAATCCATATCCTCCTGGGCTGACCTGTGCCATCAGTTTGTCGGCGCCTTTACAGGCGGCCACAAGCCTCATGGCCAAGAGAGCGACCTTCATCTGCTCGCCCAGAAGGAATGAGAGCCCCTGCGCAAGTACATTCAGAGATTCACCCGTGTACAGCACAACATCCCAGATGTCCACCCTGCTGCCGTAATCAGCGCGTTCCATCAGAACGTGCGAAACCGCAGGATGCGGGAGGAGATGGCGATGTGCAAGATCAGAGACGTCAGTGAGCTATATGCCCTGGCCGACAAGTGTGCACGTGCTGAGGAAGGGAGGAAACTCCCCGGAGAGAATACAGGAGCGGGAGGATCTGATAGTGAGGAGACTGCCCCGGCAAAGAAAAACCAGCGGCGGAACAACAGGAAGAAGAAAGGCAAAGAGGTGCTAGTCGTTGAGCAGTCCGGCAAGAAACCCAAAGCTGGTAGCTCCGGCAAGGAGGTTGCCGCAGCAGTGGCAGTCGCCGACAAGCAGGACGGCACCAACAAGCAGTACTGCAAGATCCACCGCACCAAGGGCCACGACCTCCAGAGCTGCAAGAAGGTCGAGCTGCTTGTAGAGCAGCAAAAGGCTGAATACGAGCGAAGCGACAAGGAGAAAGCCCAGGAAGGTGCTGGAGGAACTAGCAAGAAACGTCCCGGCTGAGGAGGACGCCGCGGCAAGGCCAAGCAGCGGCAAGGAGACAGACCTCCCCGCGGCCGCGACAAGGATGAAGATGACGACGACGATGAAGATATGGATGATGACGAGACCGATGAGCAGGAGTTCCAGAAAGCCACAGAGGTCCTGTGCGTTGACGGTGGTGCTTCTCTGCATACTTGACACCCGCCAGCTCAAGCAGTGGGTACGGGAAGTCAATGCAGCAGAACCACCCGTCGAGTCACGCAAGCCTCTGAAATGGTCCAGCACGCCTATCATCTTTGATATTGAGGACCACCCTGATTGCATAACTGTGGTCGGGTGCTTGCCGATGTTGGTTTCAACAACCATCCGCAACCTCAAGGTCACTAAGATGCTAGTTGACGGCGGGGCCGGCTTGAACTTGATCTCCTCCGCGGTACTCCAGAAACTCCAGATCCCTGATAGCGAGCTCGAAGAAACTGGCACATTCCAAGGAATCAATCCGGGAAGGAGCAAGCCGAAGGGGAAGATCACGTTGCCGGTAACATTTGGCAGCGAGTTGAACTTCAGGACTGAGAGGGTCACTTTTGACGTTGCTGATTTTCCATTGCCTTACAATGGGATACTCGGCCGTCCAGCACTCGCCAAGTTCATGGCAGCCTCTCACTATGCATACAACGTACTGAAGATGCCAGGCCCGATAAGCGTCATCTCTGTTCCTAGCGACAAGAAGGATGCTCTTATCTGCGCCGACAAGATCTACCGGGAAGCAGCAGCCGCAACAGACCGCAAGTCACTTGCCGTTGAAGCTCCCGGGGCAAAGAAGAAGACCAAGTCTGGCAAGAGTTCTGATGCCCACTCCGGCAAGCGCACCTCTTGGAAGTGCTACGCTACCGTCGAGGACGCACCATCGAGCTCCACCGGCAAGTGTAAGAAGACAATGGCAGCTCCACCAGAGACCAAGAAAGTGTCCTCCAAGGAGGATGGCACTGGTGGTACCTTCACCATCAGTGCCACTCTCGACCCTAAATAGGAAAGTGCGCTCGTTGCTTCCCTGCGGGCGAACGTCGACGTGTTTGCGTGGCAACCGTCTGACATCCCCGGTGTTCCCAGGAAAGTAATCGAGCACCATCTTGCCGTCTGCCCTCATGCGCGGCCCGTCAAGCAGAAAGTCAGGAAACAGGCATTGGAGCGCCAAGAATTCATTGCAGAAGAGATCAAGAAATTGGAAGCAGCAGGCCTTGTCAGAGGAGTGCTCCATCCTACATGGTTGGCCAATCCTGTAGTCGTGCGCAAGGCAAACGGGAAATGGAGGCTTTGTATCGACTTTACCGATGTTAATAAAGCTTGTCCCAAAGACCCATTTCCCTTGCCGCGCATCGACCAGATTGTTGACTCCACGGCCGGATGTGATTTGCTTTCATTTCTTGATGCATACTCAGGATACCATCAGATCTTCATGGCAGAAGAGGATGAGGAGAAGACCACATTCATCACCCCGTGTGGCACATATTGTATCGCACGGATGCCTTTTGGTTTGAAGAATGCTGGTTCAACATTTGCAAGGGTAGTCCATGACGCTTTTGAACTGCAAGTGCACAGAAATGTGGAAGCCTACATGGATGACATAGTGGTCAAGAGCAAAGACAAGGCGACTCTGATTCAAGGTTTAGACGAAACCTTTGCAAATATGCGTAGGATCAACCTCAAGCTTAACCTCCGAGAAGTGCGTGTTTGGAGTCCCCTCCGGCAAGCTTCTCGGGTTCTTTGTGTCTCAACGCGGAATTGAGGCCAATCCCGACAAGATCAAGGCCATTGAGCAGATTGAAGCACCGAAGCGCGTCAAGGATGTACGAAGACTTGCCGGTTGCGTTGCTGCTCTCAGCAGGTTTATCTCTAGGTCTGCTGAGCGCGCCCTGCCATTTTTCAAAATATTGAAAAAGGCGGGTCCAATGAAATGGGCTCCGGAAGCGGAGGCTGCGCTGCAGGACTTGAAGAGATACCTGTCCTCCACTCCAACACTTGTCGCACCTAAGCCACAAGAGAAGTTGTTGCGGTATATAGCGGTGACCAATCAAGTGGTTAGTGCTGCGTTAGTAGCAGAGAGGGAGGCGGATGATGAGCCAGCAACCACGGCAGATGCATCCAGCGACAAGCAGAGGACTTCACCGGCAAGCTCTGGTCCCGACAAGGATGGATCTACGCAGGAGCATGAGAAGATGCAGAAGAGAATGGTGCAACGCCCAGTTTACTTTGTCAGTTCCCTTCTGCAGGGGGCTAGGTCAAGGTACTCTGGTGTGCAGAAATTGCTTTTCGGCCTTCTCATGGCCTCGAGAAAGCTGCGCCATTACTTCCAAGCACATGAGATCACAGTCATCACTCGTTTTCCGCTGAAGAGGATACTGCAGAATCCAGAAGCAACAGGCAGGATTGTCGAGTGGGCGCTGGAACTGTCAAGCTTTGGCCTCAAGTTTGAAAGCACTTCAACTATCCAAAGCAGAGCATTAGCAGAGTCCATAGCAGAATGGACGCCAACACCATATGAAGAAATTCCAGAAACGAACATCCCCGTCAAGGAAGCAAGCAAAGAGTGGCTGATGTACTTTGACGGTGCTTTCTCTCTGCAAGGCGCTGGTGCAGGAGTGCTACTAGTTGCACCCACCGGAGAGCACATCAAGTACGTAGTCCAGATGCACTTTCCCAAGGAGCAAGCCACAAACAATACCGCAGAGTATGAAGGGTTGCTTGCCGGTCTCAGGATCGCGGCAAACCTTGGGATCAAGAAGCTCATTGTCAGGGGTGACTCACAGCTTGTCGTCCGCCAAGTGAACAAGAATTATCAGAGTCCGTTAATGGAAGCTTACGTTGATGAAGTGAGAAAGCTAGAAGAGCACTTTGACGGCCTACAGATGGAACATGTTCCAAGAGCTCAAAATGACATTGCCGATGGCCTGTTGAAGTGCGCTGCACTTAAGTTACCTGTGGAACCAGGGATCTTTGTGCTCAAGATGACTCAACCATCCGTAACACCATCAATTGGACAGGGCAAAAAGAGGAAGTTGATTTCTGATGACTATTTTCCGGCAGAGATCCCCGAAGCCGCCGCCAAGAAGGTCCTCAAAATCAACACCAAGGATGCTGAGGAGCAGTTTGCTCTGGCAAGCCTTAGGGTTTGTTCCGTTGAAGCAGACGCTCCCGGCAAGCTTTGCTCCGGCAAGCTTGCCGGGGAACATGAAGCTCCGGCTGAGCCGCAAGTTCTTGCCGTAGAAGCAGATGTTCCCGCAGCAGCAGATGTGCCTTTAGTCCTTGTTGTCGAGCCGCAAGCTCCAACATGGGCACAACAGATTGTCCATTTCCTTCAGACAGGAGAAGTTCCCGAAGAGCAAGAAGAAGCGGAAAGAGTAGCCCGACAGTCAAGTATGTACCACTTTGTTGACAACACATTGTACAGAAGAAGACTCAACGGCGTGAAATTGAAGTGTATTCATCGGGAAGACGGACAAAAGCTGTTGGCAGAGATACATGGAGGCATATGTGGTCACCACATTGGCGCAAGAGCACTTGCCGACAAAGCGTTCTGGCAATGTTTCTTTTGGCCGACAGCCCTCCAGGATGCGACTGCACAAGTAACCAAGTGTGAAGCGTGCCAGTTCCATTCTAAGCAGATACACCAGCCAACTCAAGCTCTCCAGACGATCCCTTTATCCTGGCCATTTTCGGTCTGGGGGCTCGACATCCTCGGCCCCTTTCCCCGAGCTGTCGGGGGCTTTGAGTACTTGTACGTTGCAATCGACAAGTTCACAAAGTGGCCGGAAGTGGAAGCAGTGAGGAAGGTGACAGCACAGTCAGCAGTCAAGTTCTTCAGGTCGATTGTTTGCCGCTTCGGGATCCCTAACAGGATCATCACCGACAACGGCACGCAATTCACGAGCCACACCTTCATGCAGTACGTCCAAGATCTTGGCGCCAAGGTCTGCTTCGCTTCTGTTGCTCCTCCGAGAAGCAACGGTCAAGAAGAGAGGGCAAACGCTGAAGTGCTGCGTAGGCTCAAGACCAGAACTTTCGACAGGCTGCGCAAGTACGGAAGGAACTGGATCGAGGAGCTGCCGGTGGTTCTTTGGTCGATCAGGACAACACCGAATCGAGCTACTGGCCAGACATCTTTCTCTCTAGTCTATGGAGCAGAGGCAGTTCTCCCCACGGAATTCGTATACGGGTCACCTCGAGTGCTTGCTTATGATGAGCTTGAGCAAGAGCAGCTGCGACAAGATGACGCACTGCTCCTTGAGGAGGACCATCTTCAGGCTGCTGTACGAGCTGCTCGATACCAGCAAGCTTTGCGCCGCTACCATAGCCGCAGAGTTAATGCCAGAAGTTTCGAGGAAGGCGACCTTGTTCTTCGGTGCGTTCAGTCTGCCAAGAATTCCAACAAGTTGACGCCGAAGTGGGAAGGCCCTTATCGGGTGAAACGAGTCACTAGGCCTGGCGCTGTCCGCCTTGAGACCGAAGATGGCGTTCCGGTGAGCAAATCCTGGAACATTGAGCATCTTCGTAAGTTTTACCCGTAGGGCGCGGTTGCCGGAACCCGTTCCGGCAACCACCTTTTGTACAAGTCTTGCCGATGTTGCATGTAATCCTTTGTACAAAGTCGGGCCCAGATCCCGTGCATAAGTAAAGCTCGTGTGCTCCGCACATCTTGTCAATTTCATGCTTTCTACTTTATATTTGCATGCGTTATCTGACACTTTGTGCAGCACCTACCCCCGGTAAGCAATAACGAGCTGTAAGGCTCCATATCTTTATTTTCTCTTCTTTCTCTTTCTCAAAGGAAAGGAAGGTTCCCTCGCCCACAAGTTTGCCGGGGGGAAGGAGAAGATAATGGTGTGGACCAGGCATCGTTCAAGGAAGTTTTGCCTTACCGGAAAGCAAGCGACAGAAAAGCTAAGTTGCCAGAGTTTGAGCAATCAGTTTTAAAATTTTAAGTTATCTTCCTTGAACGACCGTGCTTTGTATGGAAAACCTGTGCGCGGAGGAACCAACTCGTAGCTAGTTGCGCCCTTACTTTGTTTTGAGTCCGCTCAACAATTTAAGTGAGCTGCGACTAGTTGCGACAAGGTTTCTTGTCGGTAGCGGCACCGCCAGCAGGCTGCTGACGTCCCGCACTCAGCGCTCGCGGCTAAGGTGCCTGCGCCGGCAAGTTCCCTAAAAGCATAGGGCAGAAACATACAAAGGAAGGAATCAAGTAAAGGAAATAACATAGCAAATCTCTATCCAAAATAGAGTTATATTACAAGATAGCTTGTCGCAGCTCTAATAGATTGTTCTCATGACATGACTAGCAGTGACAAGGAGAAAGAGAAAACGGGCGGCCTAATCTACGCGATCGCCCTCAATCCTCTTGATTCCGCTCACCTTGTCCACAATGGGTGCGACAAGGGCCTTGAGCGCTTCCAGATCAGCATCCGGCGGCAAGGACTTGAGGACGTTGGTGAAGTTGAGGCCTGGGTTGCGGAAGGCCACCTTCATCAGCACCTTCTGGAGAGCTCCTGCGCAGATCTTGCGTGACTCATCGGCCAGCTGCTTTGGGATCTTCTCCCGGAGTCGCTGGAGGGCCGTCGCCACGCCTTTGAAGAACAAGCTGAGCTTGGCGCTGGGTTGGAGGTGCTCGTCGGAGGAGTACCCGAGATCCTCCATCCCCAGCTGCGCTAGCTCCCCGTCGATGGTGGCGGCAAGATCCACAAGACCCTCAGTCCAGTGCTCCACAGTCTCCCTGAAGGCGTCGTGGGCGGCAACAGCATTCGCCAGCAGCGCCTCGTCGGCCTTGATCTTCTTCGACAAGGCCACCTACCGCTCCCTGGCACCGTCTAGCGTCTGAGTCAAAGTGGCCAGCTTCAACTCGAGATCTGCATTAGAATCCTTGGTGGCGCTGAGCTCCTTGCTTCTCTCCGCAAGAAGACCCTGCAGCTCGCCATGAGCGGCGGCGTCCTTCTCGCGCTCACGCTTGAGAACGGCAAGCTCCTCGCCGCTCGCCCGGAGATCAGCCTCCAGCTGCGCTACCTTCGTTTCCAACTCCTTCTTGGCGACCTCAGCAGCTGCGGCAGCATCCCTTGCCTCCTTGAGAGCCCCGCCAATTGCTTGCTTGCGCGCGGCAAGCTCTTCCTCGTGGCTGTCAAGGTTGACCTTGCGCTGCGCCAACTCTCCTTCCTACGCAAATAGATTTTCGGCGACAAGCCGTTGTTGCTCTTCAACCTCAGCCTTCGCGAGGAGGAAGGCTTTCCTCTCCTCGAGAAGCTGCTCCCGCTCCTCCGCCAGAGACCAGAGAGTTTCCTGCCTCAGACCCCAGAGTTCCTCCGCGCGCTTCTCAATATCCACTCCCGCCTTCGCGACAAGCGCCTCTCGGGATGCCAGCTTGGCTTGTCGGGCGCGGTAGAGCGACAGCAGCTTCCGCAGCAGCCGCTCCTCCTCAGGCTCGTCGCTGCTGCTCCTTGGCGCGTCGACCAGCGCCAGCCCAGCGGAGGCGAGCACTTCTTCGTCAAAAGTTTCTCCTTCGACCGGCGCCCTGGAGCTAGACACCCAGGGGAGCTTGATGAAGACGCCATCGCCGACCTTCAAGTAGGCGCCAGACTGGGGCTCTTCGGAGCCTGGCGCAGCGGCAGCGGCAGAGGGATCGGCGATCGGTGCAGCGCCTGGCGCTCCTGCGGCCTCGGGGCTGTCAGTGCGATCGCTGGATTCCTCGCCAGCTTCTGCGGCCGCAGCCTTGGCGGCCTCTTCGCCGGCGGGATCATTAGCACCGGCCTCTACTTCGGTGGCGACGGCGTCGTCGTTGTTGCCGCGCGCGTTCTCCTCGCCGGCGGCCTCGATTTCCATCGGCTCCGTGGCAGGTGGATCTGACGACCGAAGAGGGGAGAAAGGTCAAGCAAACACTCAAAAAGAAAATCAGAAGAAGAAGAACCCAAGGGAAGTTTTCAGGCAAAAGGCTTACCTGTGCTAGGATCTGCAGTCGTGGTCTCAACCACCGGAGGATCACTGGCGCTGTCCCTTGCCGGAGAACTACCCCTTGCCGGAGAATTCTCCCTTGCCGGAGAACGCTCCCTTGCCGGGGAATCCTCCCTTGGCGGTGTAGTCGAAGCAGATGGCACTTCGGGAGCGGCCTCTAGGCCCTCCTGGTGAGGCTGCTCCGCTCCTACACAAACCAACACTCAGATATCAGCAAAGGAAGAGCACCCACGCGCGCCTGAAAGTAGGAAGTAAACTATGTACTTATGTGGAGGGCTGCGCTGGGGGCTGCTTTGAGGAATGGTTGCCGGGTCCGACAAGGTGGTCTCGGACATGTCCTCTGTCGTCGTGGTGGGGTCGTCCTCGATGACAATCACCGGGGCCTTGGCTCTCTTTGCCGCTCTCTGGGCCAAAGTCCTGAAAAGGAATGAGTTCAGTGTAAAGCAAATCAGATACAAGACGAAACAACAAAAATTGAAGAACTACAAGTACAACAAGGAATCTTACTCTTCTTCTTCCTCGTCGGAGCTGAGCGCGGAGAGATCGAAGTCCGGCTCACCTCCGGTGCGATGAGGCGGAGGAGTAGGCTCCCTTGTCCGCTTGGCAGGAGCAGTAGCGGTGGACCGGGAAGACCCAGCTCCGGTTGCCGCAGCGGCGTGAGGCGCTCCCGCGGCAACAGTGCTTGCCGCGGTAGAGCGTGTCGCGCGGCTCGGCGACTGTTGACCCGTCTGCCGCCCCGCTACGTCCGAGGCCTTGCCGACACGCCTTCTTGGCGGGGCTGGGGGCTCCGCCTGCGGCAAGCTGTCCGAAGGTTCGGGTCCGACAGGCTCTCCCTCGCCGGGCTCGCTCGGCTCAGCTTCAGGCCCGGCAAGCTCTTCCTCACCGACAAACTCCTCTCGCTCGGCAAGGCTTGCCGCCTCTGCTGCCTCTGCCTCCTCCACGGTGAATCCAAACACGCCCGCGGTAGCGGCTGCTGCCGCCTCTTCCAGCCTGGTGGCGATGCGCTGCATCTCATCATCGGTGGTGTCGCGGGTGAGGCTCTTCTGCTCATCAGCGCGGACCGGCACTTCTACCAGGCCGTCAAAGAAATCCCGCACGACGTCGTCTGCAGGCTCTTGCCAAGTCGGGACGATTCCGTGCGAGTCGCACAGCGGCATCATTGCACGGATGCGGTCGAGCGAAGAATTGTTGCACAGCGGAACGACATCCCGTGGTAACATGAACGGATGCTGGGGATCACGCTTGAACAGCTCCAGGAGCATCGCGTCCAGCTCCAGAACGGTGAAGTTGAAGTTTAGGCCCGGGCGCAGCCTCATGATATCCGCTGAGTTCTGGAACTCCCAAGCTGGTCTCCTCCTCTCCTGCAGGGGGGCGATGCAGCGGCGAAGAAAATCTGCGCCAACTGCGCCTACAGTGAGCCCGGCAAGCCTGAGGCGAAGGATTTGGGTGACGGCAATCTTCAGCCTATCGTCTTCCGAGGCCACGTTGATCCAATCATTGCCGCGCACTACTGGGGCTTGGCGCAGGGCGGTAAATGGCTGCGGGTTCTCCTCTACAATCCAGCACCACTCTGCTCTCCATTCTTCCCATTTGCTGCGGAGCTGTCCCTCCAGATAAGCATCCTTCTTGCCAGTTCTCGAGATCCAAGCGATTCCGCCGGCAAGGGGCTCTCCTCTCTCAACCCGGGGCATAAAGAAGTGGCGAAAGAGGGCTACGTTTGGATGGACTCCGACAAAGTTTTCGCACACATGTGCAAAAACTGCCATGGTCAGGACAGCATTGGGGGTGAAGTCAAGGAGGCGGAACCCATAGGTGTTCATGATGTCACAAAAAAATTCAGAGTAGGGCGGGCAGAGCCCGCAGTAGAAGAACAACGCAAAGAAGGGATACCCGTTCGGAGCCAGTCTCGAAGCGGTAGCCGGGAGTACCTTCGTGCGCGGATGCGCTCGCGTCTTCGTCTACCAGAAAAGGTAGTAGTACTCCCTCAGCTCCTTTGCGTCAAGCTGAGGGGGGAAGATGGCCCGCTCCTTTCACAGCGCCGCGAGCCGCTGCACCTCGGCCGACTTCACGCCCTTCCCCTTGTCAGCTTTCGGAGCCATGGCGGAGGTGGCGGGGGAGATCGACGGTGTTGGTGGCGCCGGTGGTGATGGGGGGCGGAGCGCTGCTCTCTTTCGGCTTTGAGAAGAAGGGGGGAGCGGCGGAGATTTTCGAGAATGGAGTAACAACCGGCAAAGTGGGCAAACTGCCCCTGTTTCCCCTACTTATAAAGAGGGAGGGGGCGGACGTTTCGCCCTTCCGAATAAAGAAACCACCCACGATCTCTCCCACGATGCCACATTCAACGCGTGCCGTTCGGGGAGGGCGCGGTGGATACGGAGTAAGATACGGCGTGACCCAGGCCGCGCGTGCCTATGCCCTGCTTTGGTCCTGGCCCAATAGCGCTCGGCACCGTGTGTGGCCCAGGCCTGGGGGCTCCTGTCGGTGTACTAGAGTAGGGGTACCCTAGTATCCCGAACTTGTGCACAGGCAGTTGCAGCACCCTGCGGCAAGGCTTGCCGGGCGACCGCCAAGGTCCTCCGTGGTCCCCATGGAGCCATTCAAGAACAAAGTATTCAAGCCAAGGAGACAAGGCCCCGGCAAGAGGAGCTTGCCGGGAAGGCCAACCGAGGCATTTCGAGGAACTAGCCGCGACGCGCCACGCGTCCCGGCAAGACCCGGTGAGCGACAAGCTTCCGGACGCGACAAGACAACGGCCGCGGCAAGGCGCTTGCTACGGCAGGTTATCACTCTGCACCCACGCTCCAGCGCATCCACCAATGTGTCGCCCTGGGGCCTTCCCAGGTGCATGTGGCAGGAGGCTGAGCAGCCAGCAGTGCGAGGTGGCAAGCAACGCTGACAAGATTACCATCGTGGCGAATGGTGGCGCCCCTGACGGTCCTTTTCTGCACTGTTTGGGCGACACAGACGGGCATTTAATGCCTTTGTCCCCTACCGTTAGGGTTAGGTAGGATGCACTGTGCAGGTAGCTGTACCAACCGCAACTCCTTTTCCATTTTTACCCTCGTCTGCGTTGCCACCTGTCGGAGACCCCTTGAGCATATAAAAGGAGGCCCATGCACAACATAGAGGGGGGTTCGGTTGGGTTCGAACCCAGAAAATCACACACGCTCGGTCTCGTTAGCAGCTAGAGTGTACTGTAGCACTCAGCGGTCTTGAGCAAGAACACAATACAATCAGACAAGCAGCAGTAGGAGTATTATCTCTCCGGAGAGCTCCTAAGCTGGGTAAACTACTCGTGTAATTCGCCTCGATCCGCTCTTCGTGCGATCTCCGCCCCCCGCCGAACCGAAAGGGGCTCGGTCCGCCGGTCCCATAGGTGTTTGTGGATCAGCTTCCCCGACATAATGCGGTGCTCCTCGTCGATGGAGGCGCCGTTAAGAGCCTCCAGCAAGCTATCCGGTGCCTCCGGTTGGACGGAGGCCACCGGCGTTGCAGTCTTGCCCTTCTTACGAAGGGGCCGCCTGCAGGACTCTGGAACCACTGAAGGTTCTGGTACGGAGTCTGGCACAGGGCCGGACTTAGAGGCCTCTGGGGTTTTGCCCCCTTTGCTCCCGGAATCCGGGAGGTCGCCTTGCGGCGCCTCCAGGACCACCTCCTCTTGGTCGGGCCCCATTTGGGACTCCACCGCGGCGTCGTCTACATCACGAGGGGAGGAGGTGGTCGGAAGTGAAGTGCCATTCACATCCGACGAATCCAAGGAGCCGCTCGACGAAGCGGGGAGCTCGTCCTTGGGCGGGCTACATGGTTGTATTCGGCGTTAGAAGACACTATGCGACAAATGAAAAATCATGAGTTATCCTGGAATCCGGACACTTACGATCTCGCCAGGGGCTCCTTGAGGGCCACTCTTCTTCGCCGTCGTCGGTGTTGGTGGAAAAGTCCGGAGGAAGGGTCCTTCCTTTCTTGGACCCTCCGCCCCCCCAGCTGGGGCGACTTTCCTTTTCTTCTCTCCCCCTGTTGGGGGAGAGGCCTCCTTTTCCTCCTCCTCGTCTTCACGGGAGGAGTCCACCTCGGAATCGTCGGACAACGAGTCCGACACGACCTGGCACCGGGCACTCCTTCGAGTTCCCGTGGCCTTCTTCTTGGCCTTCTTCTCCGGCACCACGTGAGGTGCCGGAACCAGAAACCCCGTCAAGCGGGCGTCTGCTGGGTCTTTTGGCAAAGGAGCCGGACAGTTAACCTGCCCGGATGTCTTCAGCTAGCCCTGTCAAAGGTAAGGGAGTTTAGATCCCACATAGAGTCAGACTATGAAAAACAAGAGTCCCGTAAAGGGTAGAATAGCTTACCTCGCTGGCCTGACGCCGCGAGCTGAATCCGCGATCTTCGGTAGCGGACGCGGGGGCCTCGGCACCCTTAAACAGCACCTTCCAGGCATCTTCGTACGTAGTGTCGAAGAGCTTGCTCAAGGTTTGGTGCTGTGCCGGATCAAACTCCCACAATTTGGAGGCCCGTTGTTGGCATGGGAGGATCCGACGGATGAGCATGACCTGGACTACGTTGACAAGCTTGAGATTCTTGTTCACCATCTTTTGGACGCAGGTTTGAAGTCCGGTCAGCTCTTCCGAATCTCCCCACGTTAGGCCCGTCTCTTTCCAGGAGGTGAGCCGTATGGGGAAACCAAATCAGAATTCGGGGGCCGCCACCCATTTGGAGTCGCGCGGCTCGGTGATGTAGAACCACCCCGATTGCCACCCCTTTATTGTCTCCACGAAGGAGCCCTCGAGCCATAGGACGTTGGCCATCCAGCCCACCATGGCGCCTCCGCACTTCGCTTGGCGGCCGCCCACTACCTTCGGCTTGACATTAAAAGTCTTCAGCCATAAGCCAAAGTGGGGCTGGATGCAGAGGAAGGCCTCGCACACGACGATCAACGCCGAGATGTTGAGGATGAAGTTCGGGGACAGATCATGAAAATCTAGGCCATAGTAGAACATGAGCCCCCGGACAAATGGGTGAAGTGGAAAACCTAGTCCGCAGAGGAAGTGGGTGAGGAACACCACCCTCTCATGGGGCCTGGGGGTGGGGAGGAGCTGCCCCTTGTCGGGGAGCCGATGCGCGATGTCGCTGGACAAGTATATGGCCTTCCACAGCTTTTTGACTTGTTCCCCTGTTACGGAGGAGACCATCCACTTGCCTCCCACTCCGGACATGGCTGGAGAAGGTTGAGAAGGGATGTGCGGACTTGGGCGCTGGAGCTCGAGTGCGCGGAAATGGATAGGCAAAGGAGGAAGAAGGCGTAGGTAAAAAGGTGGATCCTTATCCCCTTATATGGACGGACGAAACTATGCGTCCCCACCAGCCTGGTAAAACTCGCTTATCTCCCAAGCGCCGTAATCAATGGCGCGGTTGGGATACCCACGCCCGTATTGATGAGAATCCCGGAATAAGGGGGCATGATCTCCGCTTTGATAAGACGTGCCAAGGAAACCGCCTTGCTAAACACGCTGAGGTGGGACAGTAAAAATGATTCCAATAAAGGATTGGCCGTGGTGTGACATCACGCCGCAGAATACGTCAGCAGATTGAATTTGTGTACAGATTATTCTCTCTATGGTGGTATGTGGAACTTATTTTGCAGAGCCGGACACTAACCTTGTGTTCAAAATCTTCTATGAAGTATTCGGAGGAGGAACCCGCCTTGCAATGCCGAAGACAATATGCACGCCGGACTCGTCGTCATTGAAGCCTGGTTCAGGGGCTACCGAGGGAGTCCTGGATTAGGGGGTGTCCGGATAGCCAAACTATCACCGTTGGCCGGACTCCTGGACTATGAAGATACAAGAAGACTTCGTCCCGTGTCCGGATGGGACTTTCCTTGGCGTGGAAGGCAAGCTTGGCGATACGGATATGTAGATCTCCTACCATTGTAACCAACTCTGTGTAACCCTAACCCTCTCCGGTGTCTATATAAACCGGAGGGTTTTAGTCCGTAGGACGAACAACAATCATACCATAGGCTAGCTTCTAGGGTTTAGCCTCTTTGATCTCGTGGTAGATCTACTCTTGTACTACCAATATCATCAATATTAATCAAGCAGGAGTAGGGTTTTACCTCCATCGAGAGGGCCCAAACCTGGGTAAAAACATCGTGTCCCTTGTCTCCTGTTACCATCCACCTAGACGCACAGTTCGGGACCCCCTACCCGAAATCCGCCGGTTTTGACACCGACACCAACAGAACTCCAAGAACATTGAAGAGAACATTGTATTGAAGATCAAAGAGAGAGAAGAAGCCATCTAGCTACTTGCTATAGGCCCTTAGGTCTGTGCTAAAATACTCACGCATCATCGAAGGGCAGCAAGGATGATGAAGAAGTCCTCTGTGATCGATTCCCCCTCCCACAGAGTACCGAAAAAGGCCTCAAGATGGGATCACGGAAGAACAAAAACTTGCGGCAACGGAAAAAGTGTTTTAGGTGGCCTCTATTGGTTCCCGATTTTAGAGGATTTATAGATGTGGAATTAGGTATGACGGAGCCACGAGGGGCCCACAAGGCAACATGGTACACCATGTTGCCTTGCCGTCTCCTTGCTTTGTTGTATGGTCTCCTCCTGAAGCTTCTAGGGTCTCTCTTGTCTGGAAAAAAATCATCAAAAAGTTTCATAGCGTTTGGACTCAGTAAGGTACTGAATTTTTGGAACCAAAAACAAGCAAAAAAACAATCAACACTAGGCACTAGGTTAATAAGCTAGTCCCAAAAAATGATATAAAATAAAATAAAAAGTTATATGAAACATCCAAGGTTGATACTATAATAGTATGGAACAGTCAAAAATCATAGATACGTTGGAGACGTATCTGTAGGATCGAAGAAGATAGGTCTAGAGGGGCCTTGAATAGACACTTAACCAATCCAAGTTGCGGTTTTTAGTTTTCTTGAAACTTAGGCAGATTTTGGCACAAGTTAAGATAACCAAGACTTTCTACACATGCATATCTAGAGATAGAGCGGCGAAAATAGTAAATCATGCATTTTTGCGGAAAGTAAGGGGTAGAGTCGGAAGATCAAACGCAATGAAGCCATGATGATTTTTGGCCTGGTTTCGATAGGTGGTGCTATCGTATGTCCATGTTGATGGCGACTTCAACCCATGAAGGGTAATGGTTGCGCGAGTCCACGGAGGGCTCCACCCACGAAGGGTCCACGAATAAGCAACCTTGTCTATTCCACCATGGCTTCCGTCCATAAAGGACTAGCCTCACTCGGGTATATCTTAACTAAGTAGGCGATCGCCTTACCCTTACAAACTCCTTGGTTCAACTTCACATGATCTTGGAGGCTCCCAAGTGACACCTAACCAATCTAGGAGACATCACTCTCCAAAAGGTAATAGATTTTGTGTCGGTGATGAACTCCTTGCTCTTGTGCTTCAGATGATAGTCTCCTCAACACTCAATGTCTCTCTCACAGATTTGGCTTGGGTAGGAGATGGATTGGAGTGGAAAGCAACTTGAAGAGGCTAGAATCAAGATTCAAATGGTAGGAATGAAATCTCTTGATCTCAACACATGAGTGATGCGGCTTGAACTACGTCGGTATTTCCCCAAAGAGGAAGGGACGATGCAGCACACCTACAGTAGGTATTTCCCTCAGTGATGAGATCAAGGTTATCGAACCAGTAGGAGAACCATGCAACACTATGTGAATGACACCTGCACACAAAGAACAAATACTTACAACCCGACGTAAAAGAGGGGTTGTCAATCCCTCCCGGGTAAAAAGATAGATCAAATTGTAGTAGATTGGATATATAGATCTCGCGGGAACGCAAGATAAAATAAATAAATAAAATTTTTAGCAAGGTATTTTTGGGGTTTTGGATTAATAGATCTGAAAATAAAAGCAAATAAAAATAGATCTCAAAGGCAAATATGATAAACAAGAGAACCGGGGGCCGTAGATTTCACTAGTTGCTTTTCTCGAGAAAAATAGCATATGGTGGGTAAAAAATTTACTGTTGGGCAATTGATAGAACTTCAAATAATTATGACGATATCCAGGCAATGATCATTATATAGGCATCACGTCCAAGATTAGTGGACCAACTCCTGCCTGCATCTACTACTATTACTCCACACATCAACCGCTATCCAGCATGCATCTAGTGTATTAAGTTCATGGAGAAATGGAGTAATGCAATAAGAACGATGACATGATGTAGACAAGATCTATTCATGTAGTAATAGACCCCATCTAGTTATCCTTAATAGCAACGATACATATGTGTCATTTCCCCTTATGTCATTGGGATTGAGCACCGTAAGATCGAACCCATCACAAAGCACCTCTTCCCATGGCAAGAAAAATCGATCTAGTCGGCCTAATTAAACGAAAGATTCGAAGAAGAAATACGAGGCTATAAGTAATCATGCATATAGGAGATTAAAAGACTCAAATAACTTTCATGGATAAAAACATAGATCTGATCATAAACTCAAAGTTAATCGGATCCCAACAAACACACCGCAAAAAGAGTTATATCAAATAGACCTCCAAGAGACCATTGTATTGTGAATCAAAAGAGATAGAGGAAGCCATCTAGCTACTAACTACGGACTCGTAGGTCTATAATGAACTACTCACTCATCATCATAGAGGCACCAATGAGGATGATGAACCCCTCCGTGATGGTGTCTAGATTCGATCTATGGTTTCCGGAACCTGCGGCGGCTGGAATTGTGTTTCGTCGACTCCCCTAGGATTTTTGGAATATTGGGGTATTTATAGAGCAAAGAGGCGGTGTAGGAGGCCACCGAGGTGGGCACAACTCACCAGGGCGCGCCTGGGCCCCCAAGCGCACCCAGGTGGGTTGTGCCCCCCTCAGGGCACCCCTTTGGTGTCTTCTGGCCCAGAAAAATTCTCCAAAAAGTTTTGCTACATTTGGACTCCATTTTGTATTGATTTTCTACGAAGTAAAAAACAAGCAAAAACAGTAACTAGCACCGGGCACTATGTCAAAAGGTTAGTCCCAAAAAAAGATATAAAGTTGCTAGAAATGATTGTAAAACATCCGAGAATGACAATATAATAGCATGGAACAGTCAAAAATTATAGATACGTTGGAGACGTATCAATGAGCAGGTGGTTCTCTCTCAGAGTATGAATGGTGGACGTTGTGTTTCATTCTAATGGATTTCTCTTAAAAGTGAGTTGTGGTGGAGGGGTATAAATAGGCAGCATCAAAATCTAACCATTACAAGTCTTTGACCCAACTCGGTGGCACCGATATGAAAATCTCGGTGAGACCGACTAGTGTAGAAGACTTGACCATTAGCATTTCCGGTGAGACCGATTATACCATCTCGGTGAGACCAAAGTGCAATGGCTAGGGCAGAGCCGTGTCTCGGTAATTCCGATTGTTTTGTCTCGGTGATTCCGAAAGGAACCGACTTCATCACAAAAACTTGGCAAGGCCTTCTCGATGGGACGAGAACCAATTCGGTCAGACCAAAATGTTATAGTTTTTGCTGTGGCACTAGAATGGTCATCTCAGGAGGTCCGAGGTAGATGGTATCGGTGGGACCGAAATGATGATTTAGGGTTGTTCATATGTGATTGTGGGAAAGTGATTAGGGTTTTTGGAGCAATATCACTGAGCACTTTGAGCAACAACTTCATCAACAATACCTCATCCCCTTTTAATAGTACTGGGTTTCCTAAGGGACTCAATGTGATCATGGTTCACTAAACCAAAAATGTAGTCTTGGGGTAGACAAATCTTGTCCCTCACATTTTGATGCCAATCATTGATCTTTTCTTAAATCTACCATCAATGTTCATTAGACCAGTTTGTTGGAAATATGCCCTAGAGGCAATAATAAATTGCTTATTATCATATTTCCTTATTCATGATAAAGGTTTTTATTATTCATGCTAGAATTGTATTGACCAGAAACTTAAATACATGTGTGAATACATAAACAAGTACTATGTCCCTAGTAAGCCTCTACTAGACTAGCTCGTTGATCAAAGATGGTTAAGGTTTCCTAACAATAGACATGAGTTCTCATTTGATAACGGGGTCACATCATTAGGAGAATGATGTGATAGGCAAGACCCAACCGTAAGCTTAGCAGTTGATCGTATCAGTTTATTGTTATAACTTTCTTCATGTCAAGTATCCATTCCTAAGACCATGAGATCGTGCAACTCCCTGGCACCATATGAATACTTAGTGTGTATCCAAATGCCACTTCATAACTGGGTGATCATAAAGGTGCTCTATAGGTTATCACCGAAGGTGTTTGTTGGGTTGGCACGGATCAAGACTGGGATTTGTCACTCCATGTGACGGAGAGATATCTCTAGGCCCTCTAGGTAATACAACATCGTAAAGAGCTTGCAAGAAATATGCCTAATGAGTTAGTCACAAGATCTTTCATTATAGAACGAGTAAAGAGACTTGTCGGTAATGCGATCGAACTAGGCATGGAGATGCCGACGATCGAATCTCAGGCAAGTAACATATCACGGACAAAGGGAATTGCATACGGGATTAACCGAATCCTTGTGTGGTTCAACCGATAAAAGATCTTCATGGAATATGTAGGAACCAATATGGGAATCCAGGTCTTGCTATTTTTTGTTGACCAGAGATGTGTCTCGGTCATGACTACATGATTCCCGAACCTGCAGGGTTGCACGCTTAACTTTCGTTTGCCGCTAGAGTAGTATTGGGATATTTGATGATTAGCAAACGAATGTTGTTCAGAGTCCCGAATTAGATCTCGGACGTCACGAGGAGTCTTGGAATGGTTGAGAGGTAAATATTTATACATGGGAAGTCATATTTTCAGTTCAGGAAAAGGTGCAGTTTTTTCGGTATTGTACCGGGAAGCTTTCAGAAAGTTCCGGAGGATTCCGGAGGGGTCCGGAAGTCCACAAGTGGGTCCACCACATCCCAAGGGCTGGCATGGGCTAAGGGGAGGTGCCCTGGCCTTATTGTGCTAGGCACACCAAGTCCTCAAAAACCCATGTGGCTAGGGAAGGGAAAAAGAGGAGTCCTAGTAGGAATAGGATTGGACTTGGAGTCCAAGTCCTCGTCCCCTTTGGTGCCAACTCCTTTTAGGAGTAGGGCTGGACTCCCATCCCTCCCATAGATATAAATACAGGGGAGGGGGCAAATAAAGGGATCCCAATATGTTGGCCTTGGCTGCTGCCCCGTCTCTCCCTCCCGGCATAGTTCTCGTCCATGGTTCTTCACTTAGTGAAGCCCTGCTGATATTTTGACTCCACCGCCACCATCACCACCATGCCGTTGTGCTGGTTGTGATCCCATCTACTTCTCCACCTTATCTTGCTGGAACAAGAAGGAGGAGACGTCATCGAGCCACACGTGTGCTAAACTCGGAGGTGCCGTCCGTTCGGCACTAGATCAATTGGATTGTGATCGGATCGCGAAGAGTACAACTACATCAACCACGTTATATACGATTCTGCTTTCAGTCTATGAGGGTAAATATACACACTCTCCCCTCTTGTTGCTATGCTTCTCCTAGATAGATCTTAGGTGTTCATAGAATTTTTTTTGATTTTCATGTTTTGTTCCCCATTAGTGGTATCAGAGATAGGTCCATGTGTAGATGTATATGCATGAGTAGAACACAAAGAGTTGTGGGTGTTGATGCTCAAATTGCTTACCTCTCTTGTCTTATTTGGATTTGGTGGTATTGTGGGATGAAGGTCCCTAACCAACCTTAATTGTCCACGCACAAGAGACCGGTTCCACCGACAGACATGCAACTTGTTTTGCATAAGGTGGCTAACGGGTGTCTGTCTCTCCTACTTTAGTTGAATCCAATTTGACGAAATCGATTCTAGTAGAAGGTTAAAAGGCAACTTCATTATCACCGTTGTGGTTTTACATAGGTAAGAGCGGTTCTTGCTAGTTTCCCATAGCAGCCACGTAAAATTTGCAACGACAAAGTAGAGGACATCCAACTTGTTTTTGTAGGGCATGTTGTGATGTGGTATGGCCAAAACGTGATGTGATATATGTTGATGTATGAGATGATCATATTTTATAATAGGTTCATGACTTGCATGTTGATACGTCTCCAACGTATCTATAATTTATGAAGCATTCATGCTATTTTATTATCTGTTTTGAATGATTACGGGCTTTATTATACACTTTTATATTACTTTTGGGACTAACCTATTAACCAGAGGCCCAACCCATATTGTTGTTTTATTGCCTGTTTCAGTATTTCGAAGAAAACGGAGTCCAAACGGAATGAAACCTTCGGTAGCGTGATTTTTGGAACGGATGTGACCCAGGAAACTTGGAGTGCAAGCCAGGGGAGCATTGAGGAAGCCACGAGATAGGGGGGCACACCCACCTCCCTAGGTGCACCCTCCCCTCTCGTGGGCCCCTCGAGGATCCCCCGACCGACTTCTTTCGCCTATATAAGTCCACATACCCTAAAACCATCAAATATCAAGATAGACCGGGAGTTCCACCGCCGCAAGCCTCTGTAGCCACCAAAAACCTCTCAGGAGCCCGTTCCGGCACCCTGCCGGAGGGGGAATCCATCACCGCTGGCCATCATCATCATCCCGGCGCTCTCCATGACGAGGAGGGAGTAGTTCACCCTAGGGGCTGAGGGTATGTACCAGTAGCTATGTGTTTGATCTCTCTCTCTCTCTCTCGTGTTCTCTCTATGGCACGATCTTCATGTATCGCGAGCTTTGCTATTATAGTTGGATCTTATGATGTTTCTCCCCCCTCTACTCTCTTGTGATGAATTGAGTTTTCCTCTTGAAGTTATCTTATCGGATTGAGTCTTTAAGGATTTGAGAACACTTGATGTATGTCTTGCTAAGCTTATCTATGGTGACAATGGGATTTCACGTGCCACTTGATGTATGTTTTGGTGATCAACTTGCGGGTTCCTCCCATGAACCTATGCATAGGGGTTGGCACACGTTTTCGTCTTGACTCTACAGTAGAAACTTTGGGGCACTCTTTGAAGTACTTTGTGTTGGTTGAATAGATGAATCTGAGATTGTGTGATTCATCTCGTATAATCATGCTCACGGATACTTGAGGTGACAATGGAGTATCTAGGTGACATTAGTGAAAGTGCGTTATATCGACTAGAGGGGGTCAATAGGCGATTTTTATGAATTCTTCACTGAGGAATTTGCTGGTGAGGAAATTCCTAAACGAAGAACTACTAGCAACGCAATAAGAACTCAGAAGTAAACATAACAAAACACAAGCACAGTCATCATGATGAATTGAAGACAAGCACAGAGTACAAAAAGCGTAAACACAGGATAACACAAGGAAGAAGACGAACAGACTGAAGAAATAGAACCGAGGAAATTGAGAAAGTCTTCAGTCAAAGTCTTCAAACAGATATGAACAGGCACACAACAACAGACATGAGGAAATGAAAGAGTTAAGGAAATAGAACAAGTTAGCTTGGTGAAGACAATGATTTGGTAGACCAGTTTCAACTGCTGTCTCAGTTGTACATCTAGTTGGAGCGGCTGAGTATTTAAACTCGAGGACACCCAGTCCCGGACACACAGTCCTCATCGTATTCTCCTTGAGCTAAGGTCACACAGACCTCGCTCAATCACTCGTGGTAAGTCTTCAGGTGACTTCCGAACCTTCATAAACTCGGTCACTCGGCGATCCACAATTCCTCTTGGATGCTCTAGACCTTGATGCCTAACCGTCTGGAAGAAGCACAATCTTCAAAGCAAACAAGCGTCGGATCCATGCAGGATCAATCTCTTCAGTGATGCTCAATCACTTTGGGTTTGTAGGTGTTGGGTTTGGGTTTTCCTCACTTGATGATTTTCGCTCAAAGTCCTCGGAGGATGGGATGATCTCAATTGACAAGTGTCAGTTTCTCTCGGAGCAGCCAACCAGCTAGTGGTTGTAGGGGGAGGCTATTTATAGCCTAGGGAGCAGCCCAACATGATAAGACATAAATGCCCTTGTCTGATATGACCGTTAGGTGGGTAGATATTTTGGAACTGCTGGCGCATAGCACAGCAACATTCGGAATTTTGACTATCGAAATCCTCAGGGCTATCATGTTCCTCACTGTGTAGGCAATTCACACTGGCGAATTCCTAACTCCTCAGTCAGAACAAATTCCTCAGAGACCAGAAGAACTTCGTCTCTGTCACTGAAGAATATGACTGAACTGTATGAGATTTCCAATGGCTTCACTCGAAGGGATTGGTAGGTGTTGGATTTTGAGTTGAGCATCACATGGAAATTTTTCCTTAGTATTTCCTCGACCCCCTTTAACAGTACGGTGTTTCCTATGACTCAAGAAAGAGAAAATGAAACTACGAAAACAAAAGTCTTCACACTTCATGTTCCTCGAATGATTGCTTAGTCTTCAAGGTCACACCAATATTTTCACTTTCAAAGTCTTTAGAAAGTCTTCAGAAATCCAAAGTCTTCAGATGAAGAACTTCATTTTTAGAGGTCGACTTTCTCTGTAAATATCAAACTCCTCATAGACATATGGACCTGTGTACACTCACAACGCACCAGTCCCTTAACCTATAAGTCTTCAATACACCAAAATCACTACGGGGCACTAGATGCACTTACAATCTTCCCCTTTTTGGTGATTGATGACAATATAGGTTAAGCTTTCAACGGGGATAAATATATGAAGTGTAGATACATATGTTGAGGAATTTGATTGCAAGATATATAAGAACTCCCCCTGAAGATGTGCATAGTGAGGAATTTGCTTTTGAAGCAATGCACAATTGAAGAGTATAATCATGGAGATCTCCCCCTATATCTTGTAATTCATACACACATTTGATATATTATATGAAGAATTTGAAATGCATGATGAAATATGGTGACTGATGTAATTCATCATGCGTGCATTAACATTAAAGAGGAATAAGCATGCATAAGAACACAAAAAGTATCAGGTCACCATAGAGTTTAAGATTACAACTCGATCCAGCAAAGTCATTAGAAGAACGAGAGTTGTAACTTAGCAAAAAACGCCCATATAAGATAGACCTGCTTGAAGACTAACTCAAATTTCTCCCCCTTTGTCATCGAATGACCAAAAGGGTTGAAACTGAGGACTAACGCCCCTAAAGAATATCATGATGATGGAGGAGCGCCAGCGTTGTCAGGGTCTTGAGTCGTTGTAGGGCCTGCTGCAGTGTCGTCCAAGTCTTCATGCTCGTCCGTGGCGTGTGATGAAGAATATGAGCTAGCCACCAAGGAAGGAACCTTGACCTTCTTGTATCTCTTTGGAGGAGGAGCAGACCAGTTAAAGTCTTCCTTGAAGCCCATTTGCTTCAGATCTTCTTCACCATATAGATGTGACAAAATAGCCCAGGTGCGATCAAACACTTCATGGAGGTAGTAGTGGTTTTTCTTCACTGCATTATGTGTAGAAGTCATGTTGTGAAGAATAGAGCCAAACTGACGCTTAACCCACTTGTGGTTGTGATCCACCTTCTGGTGAAGACTTATCAGCAGTTCACGATCAGTCAGCACACGAGGAGCAGTAGCTTGAGGACTTGTCTTGGTAGCATTGGCAGCAGTATCATGAGTGGCAGAGTCATCATTGGTGGAGTAAGATGCAGCTTTGCGGAACTGACCATCCAATGGACGAATGCCTTCATCGATCATGGCTGGTGACTTGCCCTTCTCATCAGATGATGAAATTGTCCGCTTGAGGACTTCAATAGGGGGCAAGTAGCTAAGGTGATTCTGAAAATCAGCCTTGTAGTTGAGTGAAGACCTTGTTCTGAGGAATCTCATGATCCACGACGCGTAAGGCTTCAGCTCAAATGGAGAAAGTGCAACATTCGCCAGAGTCCTCAAGAAGAAATCATAATAATTTATGGGGATGCCATGCATGATGTTGAAAAGCATATTCTTCATCATTCCGATAACTTCTTCATCAGATGAGTCATGGCCTTTGATAGGACTCATGATCTTCGTCAGAATGCGGTAGATTGTCCTTTGCACATAGAGCAATTCCTTCACGAGGAATTTGGTCCTTGGAGCTTGTCCTGGCTTCGGCGGCTTCATGAGCACTTGCATATAGTGATCAGTGAGTTCTGGCTCATCATACAAACAACAAGCACCGTCAGGTGGAGGACTGATTGGTAAGGCACGAAGCAATTTAGAGGTTGGTGCCTTGTAATGAGTATTTTCATGTATCCAGTCAAACACCCATGAGTCGACGTCAGCAGCATTGCCTGTGATATGCAAAGTTGCGTAGAACTGAAGAATAAGCTCTTCATTCCAGTCAACTATGTCAGAGGAGAAATTGAGCAAGCCAGCGTCATGAATCATGCTGAGGACTTGAGAGAACCAAGGCATGGATTCCATGTCCACATGAGGAATATGCTCATGTTCGAAGACTTTGTCCTTGTTGAGGACCACTGAGGAATAGAAGTTGGCCTGGCTGGCAGTCCAGAAATGCTTCCTTCTAAGACGAGCATTGTCATATGGGTTGAATTCGGTGAAGAATACGTGCTCGCCGAAGAAATCACCAGCCTTGAATTTTTGCTTCTTGGAGAAAGTGTCCTTTGGCTTGGACTGAGCAGTGTCAGTCAATTGCAGCACCACCTCAGGAATCGCAATCTCGGGTTCCTCAGGCTGAGGAATTTCAGGCTCTTCAGCAGCTTCAGCCTGGGTCGTCAATTCTTCATTGACAATTTCTTCAGCACTAGTGGCTGGAATTTCTTCATGAACACTTGGGGTTGCATGAGGTTCTTCAGATCCCATTTGCACTTCAGTGGCGGCAGGGGACTGAGGAATAGCTTGGAGTGGAGTGAACATTGGAGAGTTTGGATGTTGATTGTCCCAAAATTCATCATTGAGCACAGGAGTGGTACACCCAATGTCCACATCGTCATCTTCAATTTCTTCAACACCTGCCTCTTCAACAGTAAACTAAGGCATATGTGAGGAAATGACTGGGGTTGAAGGGATCTTATCTACTTCAATTTCTTCGTCCAACTGCTCTGATGAAGCAGCAGAAGGAGTTTCTTCATCAGATTCATCAGGAATCACATAATCTTCACCAAATGGAACAAGGTCCTTTGATGGCATTGATGAGACCGGAACGGCATCAATTGGATTGTCAATTGAACTGACCAGAGTCTTCATTTTCTTTGGAGCTGAAGAATTTGAAGAAGTTGATGCCTTCCTTTTCTTCACAGCTGCACATTCTACAGCCTTGGTCTTCTTTGCATGTGATGCAGATGGAAGGATCGGAGTTGGTGTAGGCGCAGGAGGTGCAGAGGATTTTGGTTCATTTTCCTCAGGCACAACTGACGCAGTTGTCCTGATTTGTTCACTTTCCTCAGGCGCATCACTAGTGGATGCCCTGGAAATATCTTCAGCAGCTAGAATGGAGTCATCAGCCCTGGCACTCTCATTTTCTTCAGTAGCCTGATTGTCATCAGTGGTGCTGGTAAGTTCTTCAGTAGGCTGAGAAGATGTTTCAGCTTGAGTAACTTCAACGTGCACAGGTGGAGCAGCACTTGAAGTGAATTTTTCTTTGTCAGATTGACGAAATGCACCTTGGCGCCCTTCCAATCAGCATAGTAGCGATCAAATTCATCGCTTAGTTGTTTGATTTCCACTTGCAAGGCAAGGAGTTGATCAGGAGTGAGAGTGAGGACATTGTCCTTGAGGTAGCGTTGTTTCTTGTACTGCGCTTTCTTCAAACTTCTGCCTTGTTCAAATTTCCATTTTTCTTCCTCAATGAAGGCAGTCAGAACATGACTTTGACCTGGAGTGAGGTTCATCTCCGGCAAAGGCGTGTTAGGATCCTTGTGCCATAGATCAATGTAGTCGAGGATCAACTTTGGATCCAACATCAACGGCATAGTGCTGCCTTTGGCTCTAGCGGCCCTAGCTTGCCTGTTTTTGATGATTTCGGCAAGTTCTTCATCATCCGCCTCATCATCATCAGAGGGCGCTTGGAAAGCGACTTGCTTCTTGTGAGGACTTGGTCGAGTGCCTCATCCAGCAGTGGCCTTTTTCTTCAGCAGTGAGGGACCAGCTGAGGAAGTTCGAGCAGCCGAGGAGCTTGCAGATGCTCCTGAGGCAATAGAGAAGCCTTGAGTCCTTTGGCACGTGGCGAGATGCACAGGTGCCGAGGATTTTGTCAGAGCAGCTGAAGACTTTGACGGAGGAGCTGAGGACTTTGGAAGAGCAGTCTGAGGAATTTGCCGTGAGGGCCTTGAAGAATCTGGCCTTGATGGCATAGCAGAGGAGCTTGGTCATGAGGGCATTGAAGGTGAAGCACTGGACTTGTGCGCAGGCTTCTTGTGCATTGCCTTCTTTGGCTGACTAGTAGAGGCCTCAGCAGAGGCAGCAGCAGCAGCAGAGTCTGCGTTGAATTTCTTCACTACTTCCTTTGCTTGCTTAGCCAATTTGGCTTGGCGCTTTGCCCATTCATCAGGATAATCCTCACCGCGCTTGAGGCTGGTGGGATCTGCCAACTGGCCTGGTGCCAATGGAGGTCTTGGGCATCGAGGGTTGAGTGCGAATTTCTTCATGTACTTGAGAGTTACATACCTGTACTCCCTCCATTCCTGTGCCCATCTCCTCTCTATCTTCTGAATGCACACCTTGCGCTGATTTCTATCTTCTGTAGGGGGTGTGCAGTACCCAGCATAAATGTTCTTAGGGATTTCAAACGTAGTATTGACCTCAGGCCTCTTTCCTCCCTTCTGTGGCCTTTTGTCACCCATTTTCTTCAGCCGAGGAATATGAACAACTGACGTTTCTGAAGAGGTATGCAACTTTTCTTCGAGGAACGCTGCAAATGAGTTAAGTTGATGAGAACCTAGTGATTCAGCAGCGGACATTTGTACCTGTGAACAGAGTATAGTTGTGAGGAATTTGGAGAGGTTATATGCGTTCTCAGAAGGTTTTTCAAAAAGAATAGGTTTTGTGGAATTTGACCAGATGAGTCTTGAGGAATTTCACTAAGCGTTCTTTGTCTTAGGTTCCAGAGTTGTATAGATTGAGAATCCACACAATTGAGGAATCTTTAAGAAAATCATCGCTTAGAGAAACGAATCAAGAGCATATGACATGTGAGGTGTTCATGTGTGTGAAGATTTGAAGAATAAACACCTTTGAAGATTTTCAGGAAAGCTTGAGAATCAAAGCGAGCAATAAAAGTAACTTTTAATTACCCGAAGTGAAGAACACGACGAACTGGGAAAAACGGCTGTGAAGTTCGTCATTTCAGATCTGCCACGCCCTAACTCGGCAGAGGAAGATGGCTACGGCGGCGGTGGAGTGAAGAAATCCGCAACCGACGCGAGTACGACGGCGACGAGGTCGAGGCAGTGAAGCTCTTCCTCACCGGTGATGATGAAGTAGCGGAGGTGCTAGGGTTCTGGGGAAGCTCGAGTGGGAGAGAGCGCGAGCGAGGTGAAAGTGAAGTGAGGAAGAGATAAAGGTATTTATAGAGGGAGTGAAAAACTGTTCACCCGAGGAGATCGGACGAACATGCCCCTGGCCCCTTCTCCTTCGATTGACATGTGTCACCCACATACTGAGAGGTGGCGATCATGTAGGATCTGGGTGAATAGATAACTATTTGTCGTGAGAAGCGGAACAGTTTGAGCGGCAAAGCCGAAAATTTAGATAAGATAAGTTTAAAAGTTCCGTTCGTAATTTCTTCAGCTGTCAAGGACAAAGTGAAGATTTTGAACGAGATTCAAATAGAACACATATGAGGAATTTTTGAATAGACTGGGTTGAGTTTAGCATAGAGGGGAAAGGGTCCGATCACATTCACTTAGCAGAAGAAATCAATCTTGAAGAAATAGCAATAAGTGAATGTTGTAGAGGACATAAACTCATATATTATATATATTCAAATGAAGAACAACACCGGAAAGAGTGAAGACAATGCAAAGTTGAAGAATTTGAAAAAAACTGAGGAATTTCAAAAACAAAGAAAAACTCAAATTGAAGATTTTCAACTTTGGTTGGTGGCGTAACCCACCATATAAGAAAGCTGATTTCGGACACCGCGTACAATTGTCGTAGGGCTCTGAGAATCAATTTCTTCATTAATTTCTTCACACTTAGAGGGTTAGTCTTCATTGATTGAAGAAAAATGTTACTTCGTGTGTTTCGCATCTAAGTCATCAAGTCAGCATAAGTGTTAGGATGTGTGTTCATTTCAGAGAACATGCGAGGATTCTAGGATATTTAGCTCACATCGCAACTTGCTAAATCTCTTCTCATCCAAGGGCTTAGTGAAGATATCAGCCAGCTGATCTTCAGTGCTGATGTGATCGATGGAGATGTTGCCCTTGAACACATGATCACGAAGAAAATGATGACGAATCTGGATGTGCTTGGTCTTCGAATGCTGAACTGGGTTATGAGCAATCTTGATGGCACTCTCATTGTCACAGTAGAGAGGCACATTCTTCACGTTGACGCCATAGTCCTTGAGAGTTTGCTTCATCCGTAGTAGTTGAGCACAGCATGATCCAGTAGCAATGTACTCAGCTTCTGCAGTGGAGAGTGATACACAGTTCTGTTTCTTTGAGGACCAACAGACCAAAGGTCGTTCGAGGAAATGACATGTGCCAGATGTTGACTTGCGGTCCACGCGATCGCCAGCATAGTCAGAGTCTGAATATCCAATGAGATCAAAAGTAGAGCCCTTGGGATACCATAATCCAAGTGTTGGTGTGTGAGCTAAGTATCGAAGAATATGCTTCACAGCCTTATGGTGTGATTCCTTCGGTGTAGCTTGAAATCGGGCACACATGCAAACACTAAGCATAATATCCGGCCTAGATGCACATAGGTACAATAAAGAACCAATCATGGAGTAGTTTACCTTTTGATCGAAGTCTTTACCATTTTCATTAGTGCATAGATGGCCATTTGTGGGCATTGGAATTTTGACCCCTTTGCAATCTTGCATGCCGAATTTCCTCAATACGTCCTTGAGGTATTTCTCCTGAGATATGAATATCCCATTGCGCTGTTGACGAATTTGAAGACCTAAAAAGAATTTCAATTCTCCCATCATAGACATTTGATATTCTTCACTCATCATATAGGCAAATTCATCACTATATCGTTGGTCAGTACAACCAAAAATGATATCATCAACATATATTTGGCACACACACAATTCATCATCATAAGATTTAGTGAAAAGAGTTGGGTCGAGTGAATCGGGTTTGAAGCCTTTCTTCATGAAGAATTCCTTCAAAGTATCATACCACGCCCGAGGGGCTTGCTTGAGGCCATACAGGTCCTTGTTGAGTTTGAAGACTTTGTCGGGATTCTTTGGATCTTCAAAACCTGGTGGTTGAGCAACATATACTTCTTCCTCAAGCTTACCATTGAGGAATGCACTTTTCACATACATTTGTTGTAAGATAATATCATGATGGTTAGCATAAGCAAGTAATATGCGAATAGCCTCAAGTCTAGCAACAGGTGCAAAAGTTTCATCAAAGTTAATTCCTTCAACCTGTGTGTAGCCTTGAGCTGCAAGCCGTGCCTTATTCCTCACCACAAGGCCATTTTCATCTTGCTTGTTGCGGTAGATCCACTTTGTGCCAATAATGTTGTGTTTGCGAGGATCTGGACGCTTGACCAGTTCCCAGACGTTGTTGAGCTCGAACTGATGTAATTCTTCTTGCATAGCCTGAATCCACTCAGGCTCCAGAAATGCTTCATCTACCTTAGTGGGCTCTGTGATAGAGACAAAAGCAAAGTGCCCACAAAAGTTAGACAAGTGTGAAGCTTTTGAGTGTGTGAGAGGACCTGGTGCTTCAATGTCATCAATGATCTTCTTGATTTGCACTTCGTTTGCAATGCGAGGATGAGCGGGTTGTCTTCGAGGAATTTGATCTGCATTTTCTTCAGGAGCATTTTCCTCAGTACCATTTTCTTCAGGTGCGCCAGCTCGACGTTCATCATCTTCTGGACTGAATTCTTCAGCAGATTCTTTAGTAGGAATGACATCCTCAGTGGCTTTGAACTTGATGGATTCCTCAGATGCCGGTTCATCTATCACAGAAGGTAGGTGCTCTCTTTGCGAGCCATTAGTTTCATCGAACCGCACATCCACAGTTTTAACAACCTTGTGAAGAACGTTGTTGAAGACTTTGTAGGTGTGCGAGTCCTTTCCGTAACCAAGCATGAAACCCTCATGTGCTTTCAGTCCAAATTTAGAATTGTGATGAGGATCTCTAATCCAACATTTAGCACCGAAGACTTTGAAGTAACTCACATTGAGTTTCTTGTCAGTGAGGAGTTCATAGGCAGTATTCTTGAAGAATTTGTGAAGATATACTCTGTTGATGATGTGGCACGCAGTATCAATTGCCTCACTCCAGAAACGACGAGGCGTCTTGTATTCATCAAGCATAGTGCGAGCCATCTCAACAAGAGTTCTGTTCTTGCGCTCCACGACGCCATTCTGTTGAGGAGTATAAATAGCAGATAACTCATGAGGAATACCAAGTTCATCAAGATAGTCATCAAGACCAGAATTCTTGAACTCAGTTCCATTGTCACTCCTGATGTGCTTGATCTTCACACCAAAGTTGCTTGAAGCCCTCGAGGAAAATCGTTTGAAGACTTCCTGCACCTCATGTTTGTAAGTGACAATGTGTACCCATGTATAATGAGAATAACCATCAACAATAACAAAGCCATATGGAGATGCATCATTTGTAACAGCAGAATAGTGATTTGGACCAAAGAGATCCATGTGAAGCAATTCAAATGGTCAAGTGGTGGTCATGATAGTCTTCGCTGGATGCTTGGCCTTTGTCATCTTCCCAGCTTCATAGGCTCCGCATAAGTGATCCTTGAGGAATTTGACATTCTCAATGCCAATGACATGCTTCTTCTTCGCGAGCGTGTGCAGATTCCTCATGCCAGCATGACCAAGTCGTCGATGCCATAGCCAGCCTTCTGAAGCTTTTGCAAGTAAGCATACGGCTGGTTGTAGTCCTGTAGAGAAATCAACAATGTACAAGTCTCCTCTCCTAAAGCCTTCGAAGACTTTGGAATTGTCAGCTTCCATGATCACAACACAATGATACTTGCCAAAGACAACAACCATATCAAGATCACAAAGCATTGGGAACATGAGGTTGTAACCTAAGGACTCAACAAGCATGACTTTGTCCATGTGTATGTCCTTAGAGATTGCAACCTTACCTAGACCCAATACCTGACTTTTGCCTTTGTCAGCAAAGATGATATGCTTTAGATGTGACGGTGATAAAGGAGCATCCATCAATAGATTCTTGTCACCAGTCATGTGATTTGTACATCCACTATCGAGGACCCACTCATTTGCTTTGGGTTGATCATCCTGCAGATGAATTAGTGCAGCTTAGAAACTCATATACTTCATCAGTGAAGAATATGACATCAATATCATCAGATTAATTTCTTTGAGCAATTAGAACAGATAAACAGTTATGAGGACGTGTGAAATGAAAGTTCATTTCATCATGATTAGCCTGCGTCCTATCAGGCACTGTTCAGGTCTCCAGCAAATTCTTCAGTCGTTTTGAGCACGACTGGAGACCTGACCCTGCAAAAGAGATTAGTTCTTTTTCTTCACTACCCACATCTGGAGGGGTGGCAAAGAATTCATCACTCTGCGAGCACCATATGAGAAAGGTGGCATAGATGCCAGTCCACTTTGTTTCACATAAGAGGGGTTGGGGTAAGCATATGAATAAGCAGAGAAATTCTTTGCGGACTTATGAACATAATGATTTGAAGAATAATGCACATATTCATAGCCCTTAGCTCTACCCTGCGAAACAGAAGGGTTAGCATGATGATGATCATATGAGGACTTTGATCCTTTTGAGGAATTTAGTCCATATGAGGACTTGGATCCATATGAAGAATTTGGTTCATATGAAGAATTTGATCTGGAGTTCCTATTCTTCACAGGTGGTGTCATGAGGACATTCAACTGAAGACTTTCAAGGCAACTTTTGGGAACCCAGATTTTCTTCATAGGGGAACTGTTCCTGCAGTTAGTCCCAACATATCTAGCAAATACTTCACCATTCTGATTTTTGTACAGTTTATAGTTAGAGTCAAATGACTCATCAGAAGAATGAGGAGATTCACATGTAAAGCCAGATAAGTTGGATGGATCAACTGGAGGTCCCTTTGCAGCAACCCATGAGGTTTTGGGGTACTGCTCAGGCTTCCAATATGTTCCATCAGCATTGAGTTTCCTCTCAAAGGCAATACCCTCTTTCCTAGGGTTTCTGTTGAGGATCTGCTTTTTGAACACATCACAAAGAGTCTGATGCCCTTTGAGGCTTTTGTACATGCCTGTCATGTACAATTCCTTCAGCCCTGCATCATCAGTGATACTTGCATTGTCCTCAGATGAGGAATTAGTGATAGCAGAGACATATGAAGAATTTTTAGCGTTTGAAGCATTTGAACATTCAGGTGAAGAATTAGCAGTTTCACGTTCAATGCACTTCAGACATGGAGGAACAAATTCTTCCTGGGTAGCGTTGATTTGTTGAGCAAGTAATGAATCGCGCTCCTTTTGAAGATCTTCATAATCCACTCTTAGCTTTTCAAGATCTTGCTTTCTTTGAAGAAATTCATAAGAAAGCTTCTCGTGATCAGATAAGAGTGTGTTATGATGACCTTGAAGATTGTCAAACTTGGACTGAAATCCCTGAAGATTTTCAGTCAAGGTTTTAGTGCGATCCATTTCTTCACCCAACATATCATCACTTTTGTCTAGCATGTTTTGAACCTTTTCAAAGGCCTTTTGTTGTTTCACAGCAATTTTAGCAAGTTTAGAGTAGCTGGGCTTGAGATTTTCATCAGATTCATCCTCACTAGAGTCAGAGGAGGCGTATTTAGTTACCTTGGCACCCTTTGCCATGAAGCAATAGGTGGGAGCGTAGTCATCATTGCCTTCATCAGCCTTGTTGGTGAAGTCGTTTTCTTCCGAGTTGAAGATAGACTTGCTGACGAATGCAGTAGCGAGAGCTAGACTCGCCACACCAGACTCGGACTCCTCAGATGCCTCCTCGTCCTCATGTTCCTCAGATTCAGTCTTAGAGTCCATTTCCTTGCCAATGAATGCCCGAGCCTTCTTGGAGCTGCTCTTCTTGTGAGACGAAGACCTCGAGGATTTTGATGATGAAGACTTTGAAGATTTCTTCTTCTTCTTTGCGTCATCAAAACTGTAATCCTTGTATTTCTTCTTCTTTGATTCATTATCCCACTGAGGACAATCTTGGATGTAGTGACTAGGTTTCTTGCATTTGTGGCATAGCCTCTTCTTGTAGTCACTGGATGAGGAATCATTGCTCCTTGAGGGTTTTCCAAAGCGACCACGTCTAGAGAACTTCTGAAATTTCTTCACGAGCAATGCAAGTTTCTGGCTCAGTTCTTTAGGGTCACCAAGGCTGCTAGCAGAGTCTTCATCTTCAGACTCAGAGACTGCCTTGGCCTTCAAAGCACATGATCTGCCATAGCTCGAACCATAGAGATCTCTCTTCTCAGCAAGCTGGAATTCATGAGTGTTTAGCCTCTCGAGGATATCAGCAGGATCAAGTGACTTGTAGTCAGCACACTCTTGAATCATCAGTGTCAAAGTGTCAAATGAAGAATCTAGTGATCTCAACAATTTCCTCACCAACTCATGGTCGGTGATGTCAGTGGCGCCAAGCACTTGAAGCTCATTTGAGATGTCAGTGAGGCAATCAAAGGTTTGCTGAACATTTTCATTGTCGAGTCTTTTGAAGCGGTTGAAGAGATTGCGAAGAATGTCAACACGAGAGTCACGTTGAGTTGAGAGTCCTTCATTCACTTTGGACAGCCTATCCCAGATAAGCTTAGCAGTTTCCAAAGCACTCACTCTTCCATACTGTCCTTTGCTCAGATGACCACATATGACATTCTTCGCTTGAGGATCGAGTTGCTTGAACCTCTTCACATTAGTAGCGTTCAGGGAAGGTGTGACTGAGGGAACACCATTTTCCACAACATACCAGAGATCATTCTCAATTGCCTCAAGATGCATTCGCATCTTGTTCTTCCAGTGGGGGTAGTCCGTTCCATCGAAGGTAGGACACCCATCTGAGACCTTGATCATACCTGCGATTGACATAACTAAAACTCCAGGTGGTTAAACCAAAATCACATAGAACAAGGGAGTACCTTGCTCTGATACCAATTGAAAGTGTGTTATATCGACTAGAGGGGGGTGAATAGGCAATTTTTATGAATTCTTCACTGAGGAATTTGCTAGTGAGGAAATTCCTAAATGAAGAACTACTAGCAGTGGAATAAGTACTCAGAAGTAAACATAACAGAACACAAGCACAGTCATCATGATGAATTGAAGACAAGCACAGAGTACAGAAAGCGTAAACACAGGATAACACAAGGAAGAAGACGAACAGACTGAAGAAATAGAACTGAGGAAATTGAGAAAGTCTTCAGTCAAAGTCTTCAAACAGATATGAACAGGCACACAACAACATACATGAGGAAATTAAAGAGTCGAGGAAATAGAACCAGTTAGCTTGGTGAAGATAATGATCTGGTAGACCAGTTCCAACTGCTGTCTCAGTTGTACATCTGGTTGGAGCGGCTGAGTATTTAAACTCGAGGACACCCTGTCCCGGACACACAGTCCTCACCGTATTCTCCTTGAGCTAAGGTCACACAGACCTCGCCCAATCACTCGTGGTAAGTCTTCAAGTGACTTCCGAACCTTCACAAACTCGGTCACTCGGCGATCCCCAATTCCTCTTGGATGCTCTAGACCTTGACGCCTAACCGTCTGGAAGAAGCACAATCTTCAAAGCAAACAAGCGTCGGATCCACGCAGGATCAATCTCTTCAGTGATGCTCAATCACTTTGGGTTTGTAGGTGTTCGGTTTGGGTTTTCCTCACTTGATGATTTTCGCTCAAAGTCCTCGGAGGATGGGATGCTCTCAATTGACAAGTGTCAGTTTCTTTCGGAGCAGCCAACCAGCTAGTGGTTGTAGGGGGTGAGTATTTATAGCCTAGGGAGCAGCCCGACATGATAAGACATAAATGCCCTTGTCTGATATGACCGTTAGGTGGGTAGATATTTTGGAACTGCTGGCGCATAGCACAGCAACGGTCGGAATTTTGACTATCCAAATCCTCAGGGCTATCATGTTCCTCACTGTGTAGGCAATTCACACTGGTGAATTCCTAACTCCTCAGTCAGAACAAATTCCTCAGAGACCAGAAGAACTTCGTCTCTGTCACTGAAGAATATGACTGAACTGTATGAGATTTCCAATGGCTTCACTCGAAGGGATTGGTAGGTGTAGGATTTTGAGTTGAGCATCACATGGAAATTTTTCCTTAGTATTTGCTCGACCCCCTTTAACAGTACGGTGTTTCCTATGACTCAAGAAAGAGAAAATGAAACTACGAAAACAAAAGTCTTCACGCTTCATGTTCTTCGAATGATTGCTTAGTCTTCAAGGTCACACAAATTTCTTCACTTTCAAAGTCTTCAGAAAGTCTTTAGAAATCCAAAGTCTTCAGATGAAGAACTTCATTTTTAGGGGTCGACTTTCTCTGTAAATATCAAACTCCTCATAGACTTATAGACCTGTCTACACTCACAAATGCATCAGTCCCTTAACCTACAAGTCTTCAATACACCAAAATCACCACGGGGCACTAGATGCACTTACAATTAGGGCTTTGGTTGATTTGTGTCTTAAGGTGTTATTCTAGTACGAACTCTTGAATAGATGGATCCAAAAGAATAACTTTGAGGTGGTTTCGTACCCTACCATAATCTCTTCGTTTGTTCTCCGCTATTAGTGGCTTTGGAGTGACTTTTTGTTGCATGTTGAGGGATTGTTATATGATCTATCTATGTTATTATTGTTGAGAGAACTTGCACTAGTGAAAGTATGGACCCTAGGCCTTGTTTCCTACCATTGCAATACTGTTTACACTCACTTTTATCATTATTTACCTTGCTGTTTTTATATTTTCAGATTACAAAAACCTATATCTACCTTCCATATTGCACTTGTATCACCATCTCTTCGCCGAACTAGTGCACCTATAAAATTTACCATTGTATTGGGTGTGTTGGGGACACAAGAGACTCTTTGTTATTTGGTTGCAGGGTTGCTTGAGAGAGACCATCTTCATCCTACGCCTCCCACGGATTGATAAACCTTAGGTCATCCACTTGAGGGAAATTGGCTACTGTCCTACAAACCTGTGCACTTGCAGGCCCAACAACATCTACAAGAAGAAGGTTGTGTAGTAGACATCAAGCTCTTTTCTGGCGCCGTTTCCGGGGAAGTGAGTGCTTGAAGCTATATCTTTAGATCTTGCAATCGGATCTTTTTGTTTCTTGTTTTATCACTAGTTTAGTTTATAAAAGAAAACTACAAAAAAAGGAGTTGAGTTTGTCTCATACGCTTCGTCTTTTTAATATCTTTCGTGAGTATGATGAAAAGGAAAATTGTGCTCAAGTACTAAAAGAAGAAGTCTATAGAATGTTTGATACTAAATCTTTGAATGATGAGCATGTTTGCAATGTTGTTAGTATGAACTCTTTGAATATCCATAGTACTAATGATGATTGCACTAGTTATGATGAAAATGTCTCCTATAAGCATGTCAATTTTTGTGGAGAGCATTGGGTTTGCATAGATACACCAAATAGAGAAGATAGATATTGCAAGAGGCATAAGCATTTAGAAACTAAATTGTTGCAAGAAAGTCATGATGAGTGTGCTAAAAGATTCAATATTTTTTGCGCCCCTTGTGAACTTTGCAATGAACATGGTCATTTAACTCTCCAATGCAAGTTGTTTCATTATCGAATCGTGTCCAAAAATTGTGATGAATTGATTTCCCTTGCGCATCATAATGAAATTAGTTTGCTTTTGGGGTATGAAGAAATGAAACGTATAACTGAAGGTATTCCAAAATTTAATCTTGATAGATTTATTGATTTTGATCTAGAGAAGATTTATATGTTTTGTGCGGTGAATTGCATTTAAAGTTCTTATATTGCCAATTACCTAAAGAAAAGAAAGCAAATAGAAGGTGATGAGAATACTAATGAAAGGGAAGAGACTTCCCAATATACTCCTATTATTTCTTAAGATGAATCAGGTAACAAGGATGAGCTTTCTATTCAACCAATCTCGTTAATAAGGAGCTCAAAGAGGAAGGTTGAACCCACACATAATATGAAGAAGAAAAATAAAAGAAGGATCAACAAAGGTATAAAGGTATCCCTCCCAAATGATGTTGCTCCTACTACTCATTGTAATGATGATAATTGCTTTACTATTGGTGCTATCCATGTTTTTAATGATGAGAGTGATTATGCTTATGATATGAAAGGGCCCAAGCTTGGGGAAGCTATGCTTGATGGGGATGAAATATTTGAGAATATATTTGCTGGAATTAATGTTTGTCCCAAGCTTTGGGATGCTATGTTTAATGAAGATGATATTTTTAGCCTCCCAAGTTTCGATATGCAAAGTTGTTATGATGATAGCATGCCTCTTACTTATGATTATATTAATGAAAGTGGGTTTGGAAGAGTGTCAACTTTAGGAAGTAGTGATCCCAATATTTTGTAGGATGTTGAATCTTATTATGATGAATATGAAAGCGGATTTGGAAGAGTGTCAACTTTATTTAGTAGTGATTCCACTATCTTGGGAGAGGTTTCAATCGATTATGATGAGAACGAAGTTGCTACTTATGATGATTATTGTGATGAAACTTATGCTATAAAAAGTAGTGATGATCATATTTATAGAACTTGTCATGATTATGATTACCCTTTTTCTGAACATTACTCTTTTAATGTGGAAACAATTTTTAGTGTTCTAGTCTCTTATGATACTCCCACTATTCCGAATGAGAAGAATTTTGCTTATGCGGAGAGTAGTAAAAATTCTATGCTTGTAGATCATGAAAAGAATGCTTTAGGTGCTGGTTATATTGTTGAATTCATTCATGATGCTACTGAATATTATTATGAGAGAGGAATGCATGCTTGTAGCAATAGTATCAAGTTCCCTCTCTATGTGCTTAAAATCTTGAAGCTATGCTTGTTTTACCTTCCTATGCTAGGTGATTATTGTTCCCATAAGTTGTTTGCTCACAAAATCCCTATGCATAGTAAGTGGTTTAGACTTAAATGTTATAGTCATATGCTTCATGATGCTCCCGTTATGTTTCAATTCCTATCTTTTAGGTGAGCATCATTGTCATCATCATGCCTAGCTAGAAAGGCATTAAAGAAAAGCGCTTGTTGGGAGACAACCCAATATCTATCCTTACTGTTTTTGTGTGTCAACATGATTATTCTACTGTAATAATCATGTTTTATAGCTTTTGTTTCAATAAATTGCCAAGTAAGACCTTTAGGATAGCTTACGGTGATAGTTGTGTTGATCCTGCTGAGAACCATAAACTTTTGCACCCAGTAAATTAGTTTAGTTAATTCACAGAAACATGCTCTTGATATGATTCGTTCTGCTCTGGATTGGTAAACACATTTCTTAGGACTTCCTAATTTGGTAGGATTTTTGGAGTTCCATAGGTATATGTTTGATACAGATTACTACAGACTATTCTGTTTTTGACAGATTCTGTTTTCTATGTGTTGTTTGCTTATTTTGATGAATCTATGGCTAGTATTAGGTGGTATGAACCATATAAAAGTTGGAATACAGTAGATATTACACCAATATGAATTTATAATGAGTTCATTACAGTAACTAAGTGGTGGTTTTATTATACTAACGGAGCTTACGAGTTTTTTTGTTGAGTTTTGTGTTGTGAAGTTTTCAAGTTTTGGGTAAGGATTTGATGGACTATGGAATAAGGAGTGGAAAGAGCCTAAGCTTGGGGATGCCCAAGGCAACCCGAGGTAATATTCAAGGACAACCAAGAGCCCAAGCTTGGGGATGCCCCGGATGGCACCCCCTCTTTCGTCTTCGTTCATCGGTAACTTTACTTAGAGCTATATTTTTATTAACCACATGATATGTGTTTTGCTTGGAGCGTCATTTTCTTTTGTTAGTATTTGCTTGCTGTTATTTATAATAATGTTTTTCATCTTTATTTTCAATAAAAATGTCAAGGATAGCCTTTACCATGCTTATTTTGCTAGTGTATATGATTGCTGTTTGAAAACAGAAAGTTTACCGCTGTTGAAAAAATTCCCTAGAAAATTCAGAGAATGATATAACATTGAAACCTTTTGAATAATGAGCTCTCATAAATTTACTACAGTGGGAAGTTTCTCTCATAATTTTTGGAGTTAGGGAAGTTTGATGAATCTTGCATTCTTCACAAACTGTACTGTTTTGGCAGATTGCTGTTATGTTTGCAATGTTTGCATATGTTTGCTTGTTTAATGATTCTATTCGAGGATAGGAGTATTAAATATGCAGAGGCATTTAGTATGCAATGTTGAATAATAATTTTAGTGATTTGTAACAATAGAAAATGATAAGGTTTTCCATTGGTTTATACTAACCTATCTCATGAGTTCTTGTTGAGTTTGGTGTGGATGAAGCTTTTGTTAAAAAGAAAAACCATGATATGAAAGGAATTAAGGAGACACAAAAGCTCAAGCTTGGGGATGCCCAAGGCAACCCAATATAATATTTCAAGAAGTCTCAAGCATCTAAGCTTGGGGATGCCCCGTTAGGCATCCCACCTTTCTTCTTCAACAACTATCGGTTAGTATCGGTTGAACCTAAGTTTTTGCTTCTTCACATGAGTTGTGCTATCCTTGCAATGTCATTTTATTTTGCTTTGCTTGCTGTTTGAATACAATATCAAGATCTGAAATTCTTTAATGAGAGAGAGTCTTCACATAGTTACATAATTATTTAGCTACTCATTGATCTTCACTTATATCTTTTTGGAGTAGTTTTTTATTTACTCATGTGCTTCACTTATATCCTATGAGTAAATTGTTGAATGAGTTGATTGTCATAAATCTGAAATTATATTTGTCTCATTTGCTTATCCCATGGGGAGTAATGACTTCACATCTAAGAAGTAGAGGTTGTAAATTTATTGAAGGTTAGCAAGCATTATATTGGTCATTTGAACAATTCATGAAAGAATATTGAAGGACGAGAGATTTCACATATAAATATACTATCCTAGACATCTTTTATAATGGTGAGCACTCATTAAGTATGACATGCTAAAGAGTTGATGTTGGACAAGGAAGACAACATAATGGGTTATGTTTTCTCACATCTCAGTTAAAGTATATTGTCATGGATCATTCAAACTTGTTGAGCTTGCCTTTCCCCCTCATGCTAGCCAAAATTCCTTGCACAAAGTAGAGATACTACTTGTGCTTCCAAATATCTTTAAACCCGGTTTTTGTCATGAGTGTCTACCATACCTACCTATATGCGGTATTTAGCTGCCGTTCCAAGTAAATTTGCATGTGCCAAACTCTAAACCTTCAAATAATAATCGGTTTTGTATGCCCAAATCGCTCATGTAGCGACTAGGGGATGTCAGTATCTTCCATGCTAGGTGGGTTATTCTCAAGATGAGTGGACTCCGCTCATCATGCACGAGAAAAATGGCTGGTAACCGGGATGCCCAGTCCCATCATCAAAAGATCAAAATCAAATAAAAAATAATTGCAAACAAAACTCCCCCAGGTTTGATGTTAGTTGGAGGCACCTGTTGTTTCGGGCAAGCCATGGATTTATGATTGTTGGTGGAGGGGAGTAAAAACTTTTACCATTCTGTTTGGGAACCGCCTATAATGTATGTAGTATGGAAGATATTGGGAACTCTTGGTTGTTATGTTGACAATGAGATCATACCTCTCAAAATTATTTATCTCTATTTCAAAATTGAGCTCTGGCACCTCTGCAAATCCTTGCTTCCCTCTGCGAAGGGCCTATCTTTTACTTTTATGCAAGAGTCAAGGTGATCTTCACCTTTCCCTTTTTCTTTTTATCCTTTAGCAAGCACCTTGTGTTGGAAAGATCCTGATATATATATCCAATTGGATGTAAGTTAGCATGAACTATTATTGTTGACATCACCCAAAGGTGAATACGTTGGGAAGCAATACTATAAGCCCCTATCTTTCTCAGTGTCCGACTGAAACTCCATAACCATTAGTATTGCGTGAGTGTTAGCAATTGTAGAAGACTATATGATAGTTGAGTATGTGGAGTTTGCTCTGACATAGACCCTTCATGAAAATAAGATGAATTGCAATTGTTTGATGACTAAGAATGAAGTTTGCTAGTTTTATGGTCTATGCTTTAACATGTGAATTGCTTGTTACTTGTTCGTGAGAAGTTTTATGAGATGAACTACTGTTATGACTTATAATCATGCTAGAAAAGGTGATTGAAATTATCATTGATCAAACTTGTGCACCTGCTAGCATTCACACTTCATAAATTCTTTCTTTTATCATTTAGCTACTCGAGGACGAGTAGGAATTAAGCTTGGGGATGCTGATACGTCTCCAACGTATCTATAATTTATGAAGCATTCATGCTATTTTATTATCTGTTTTGAATGATTACGGGCTTTATTATACACTTTTATATTACTTTTGGGACTAACCTATTAACCGGAGGCCCAACCTATATTGTTGTTTTATTGCCTGTTTGAATATTTCGAAGAAAAGGAATATCAAACGGAGTCCAAACGGAATGAAACCTTTGGCAGCGTGATTTTTGGAACGAACGTGACCCAGGAAACTTGGAGTGCAAGCCAGGGGAGCATCGAGGGAGCCACAAGATAGGGGGGCGCGCCCACCCCCTGGGCGTGCTCTCCCCTCTCGTGGGCCCCTCGAGGCTCCCTCGACCGACTTCTTTCGCCTATATAAGTCCACATACCCTAAAACCATCGAATATCAAGATAGATCGGGAGTTCCGCCGCCGCAAGCCTCTGTAGCCACCCAAAACCTCTTGGGAGCCCGTTCCGGCACCCTAACGGAGGGGGAATCCATCACCGGTGGCCATCTTCATCATCCCGGTGCTCTCCATGACGAGGAGGGAGTAGTTCACCCTCGGGGCTGAGGGTATGTACCAGTAGCTATGTGTTTGATCTCTCTCTCTCTCTCTCTCGTGTTCTCTCTATGGCACGATCTTGATGTATCGCGAGCTTTGCTATTATAGTTGGATCTTATGATGTTTCTCCCCCCTCTACTCTCTTATGATGAATTGAGTTTTCCTCTTGAAGTTATCTTATCGGATTGAGTCTTTAAGGATTTGAGAACACTTGATGTATGTCTTGCCATGCTTATCTGTGGTGACAATGGGATTTCACGTGCCACTTGATGTATGTTTTGGTGATCAACTTGCGGGTTCCGCCACTGAACCTATGCATAGGGGTTGGCACACGTTTTCGTCTTGACTCTCCGATAGAAACTTTAGGGCACTCTTTGAAGTACTTTGTGTTGGTTGAATAGATGAATCTGAGATTGTGTGATTCATATCGTATAATCATGCCCACGGATACTTTAGGTGACAATGGAGTATCTAGGTGACATTAGGGCTTTGGTTGATTTGTGTCTTCAGGTGTTACTCTAGTACGAACTCTTGAATAGATCGATCCGAAAGAATAACTTTGAGGTGGTTTCGTACCCTACCATAATCTCTTCATTTGTTCTATGCTATTAGTGGCTTTGGAGTGACTCTTTGTTGCATGTTGACGGATTGTATATGATCTATCTATGTTATTATTGTTGAGAGAACTTGCACTAGTGAAAGTATGAACCCTAGGCCTTGTTTCCTACCATTGCAATACCATTTACGCTCACTTTTATCATTAGTTACCTTGCTGTTTTTATATTTTCAGATTACAAAAACCTATATCTACCTTCCATATTGCACTTGTATCACCATCTCTTCGCCAAACTAGTGCACCTATACAATTTACCATTGCATTGGGTGTGTTGGGGACACAAGAGACTCTTTGTTATTTGGTTGCAGGGTTGCTTGAGAGAGACCATCTTCATCCTACGCCTTCCATGGATTGATAAACCTTAGGTCATCCACTTGAGCGAAATTTGCTACTGTCCTACAAACCTGTGCACTTGCAGACCCAACAACGTCTACAAGAAGAAGGTTGTGTAGTAGACATCACATGTCAATGAGTACGGCAACCGACAGGAGCCATAGGGTTATCTTTAAATTATTCGTCATGTAATTGCTTTACTTTATTGCTATGAGTTAGCAATAGTTGGCGAGACGACCACGTGATGACACGATGGTGGAGATCATGGTGTTATGCTGGTGATGATGGAGATCATGCCGGTTCTTTGGAGATGGAGATCAAAGGCACAAGGTGATAACGGCCATATCATGTCACATATTGATTCCATGTGATGTTTATCTTTTTATGCATCTTATTTTGCTTAGAACATCGGTAGCATTATAAGACAATCCCTTCACTTAATTTCAAGAAATTTTGTTCTCCCTAAGTATGCACCATTGCAAAAGTTCGTCGTTCCGAAGCACCTCGTGATGGTCGGGGGTGATAGACTCTACGTTCACATACAATGGGTGTAAGCCAATATTACACATGCAAAATACTTGGGTTGAAGTTGACGAGCCTAGCATGTACAGACATGGACTCGGAACACAGGAGACCGAAAGGTCAAACATGAGTCATATAGTAGATATGATCAACATGGAGATGTTCACCATTGATGACTACCCCATCTCACATGATGATCGGACATGGGTTAGTTGTTTCGAAACATGTATCACTTAGACAACTTGAAGGATGTTGATTTAAGTGGGAGTTCAATAGTAATTTAATTAACTAAACTAATTATCATGAACTTAGTCTTAATTGTCTTTGCAAAATTTGTATTGTAGATCAATGGCCCGCGCTGTCGTTCCCCTAAATTTTAATGTGTTCCCAGAGAAAGCTAAGTTGAAAGATGATGGAAGCAAGTATGAGGACTAGGTCCATAACTTAAGGATTATCCTCATTGTTGCATGGAAGGCTTATGTCCTTGATGCACCACTAGGTGTCGTGCCCCCTCAAGCGTCATCTATGGAAGTTGTGAACATCGGGCAGGCACGTTCTGATTACTACTCGATAGTTCAGCGCGCCATGCTTTACAGCTTAGAACCGGGGCTCCAAAGACGTTTTGAGCACCATGGAGCATATGAGATGTTCTAGGAGCTGAAATTTGTACTTCAAGATCATGCCCGGGTCGAGAGGTATCATACCTCCGACAAAGTTCTTTAGGTGCAAGATGAAGGATAACGGTTTGGTTAGTGAACATATACTAAGAATGTCTGGATTTCACAATCGCTTGACTCAGTTCGGAGTTAATCTTCTAGATGACACAGTCATTGAGAGGGTTCTCCGGTCACTGCCACCAAGCTATAAGGGCTTTGTGATGAACTATAATATGCAAGGGATGGAGAAAATGATTCTCGAGCTCTTCGCGATGCTTAAGGCCGCAGAGGTACAAATCAAGAAGGAGCATCAAGTGTTGACGGTTAAAAAGACCACTAGTTTCAAGAAAGGCAAAGGAACGAAAGGGAACTTCAAGAAGAACGACAAGATAGTTGTTGCTCCCATGAAGAAACCCAAGGCTAGACCTTGAGATTGAGTGTTTTTATTGTAAGGGGAATGGTCACTAGAAGCGGAACTGCCCCTAGTACTTGGCAGATAAGAAGGTTGGCAACGTCAACAAAGCTATATGCGATATACATGTTATTGATGTGTACCTTACTAGTGCTCGTAGTAGCTCCTGGGTTTTTGATACTGGTTCGGTTGCTAATATTTGTAACTCGAAACAGGAGCTGCAAAATAAATGAAGACTGGCTAAGGATGAGGTGACGATGCACGTCAGAAATGGTTCCAAGGTTGATATGATTGCCGTCGGCACGCTTCCTCTACATCTACCTTCGGGGTTAGTTTTAGACCTAAATAATTTTTATTTGGTGCCTGCGTTGAGCATGAACATTATATCTGGATGTTGTTTATTGTGAGACGGTTATTCATTTAAGTCAGAGAATAATGGTTGTTCTATTTATATGAGTAGAATATTTTATGGTCATGCACCCCTTATGAATGGTTTATTCTTGTTGAATCTTGATCATAGTGATACACATATTCATAATATTAATGCCAAAAGGTGCAAAGTTAATAAAGATAGTATCACATATTTGTGGCACTGCTGCTTAGGTCATATTGTATAAAGCGCATGAAGAAACTCCATGCTGATGGACTTTTGGAATCTCTTGATTATGAATGATTTGAGACATGTGAACCATGCCTCATGGGCAAGATGACTAAACTTCCGTTATCTGGAACTATGGTGCGAGCTAGTGACTTCTTGGAAATAATACATATCGATTTATGTGGTCTGAAGTGATGAAGCATGCGGTGGATATCGTTATTTTCTTACCTTCACAGATGATTTGAGTAGATATGGTATATTTACTTAATGAAACACAAGTCTGAAACATTTGAAAAGTTCAAGGAATTTCAGAGTAAAGTGGAGAATTATCATAACAAGAAAATAAAGTTTCTACGATCTAATCGTGGAGGTGAATATTTGAGTTACGAGTTTGTTATGCATTTAAGACAGTGTGGAATTGTTTCACAGCTCACGCCACCTATAACACCACATCGTAATGGTGTGTCCAAACGTCATAATTGTACTCTATTGGATATGGTGCGTTCTATGATGTCTCTTACCGATTTGCCACTATCATTCTGGGGTTATGCATTAGAACAACTGCATTCACTTTAAATAGGGAACCGTCAATCCGTTGAGACGACACCGTATGAGTTGTGGTTTGGCAACAAACCTAAATTGCAGTTTCTTAAAGTTTGGGGATGCGATGCTTATGTCAAAAGGCTTCAGTTTGATAAGCTCGAACCCAAAGCAGAGAAGTGCATCTTCATAGGATACCCTAAATAGACCATTGGGTATACCTTCTACCACAGATCCGAGGGCAAAAAATTTGTTGCCAAGAATGGGTCCTTTCCAGAGAAGGAGTTTCTCTCAAAAGAAGTGAGTGGGACGAAAGTAGAACTTGATGAGGTAATCATACCTTCTCTCGATTTGGAAGGTAGCACATCACAGAAAGCAGTTCAGTGATGCCTACACCAACCGAAGAGGAAGCTAATGATAATGATCATGAAACTTCGGATCAAGTTACTACTGAACTTCATAGGTCGACCAGGGTACGTTCCACACCAGAGTGGTAGGGTAACCCTGTCCCCGAAGTCATGTTGTTAGATAACGACGAACCTACAAACTATGTAGAACCTATGTTGAGCCCGGATTCCGAAAAATGGCTTCAGGCCATGAGATCCGAGATAGGATCCATGTATGAGAATAAAGTATGGAATTTAGTGGACTTGCCCAATGATCTGCAAGCCATTGAAAATAAATGGATCTTTAAGAAGAAGACATACACTGATGGTAATGTCATCGTCTCTAAAGCTTGACTTATCGCAAAGGGTTTCCAAGAAGTTCAAGGGGTTGACTACGATGAGACTTTCTCACCCGTACTGATGCTTAGGTCTGTTATAATTATGTTAGCAATTGCTGCATTTCATGATTTTGAGATCTAGCAAATGGACGTCAAAACGACATTCCTTAACGGGTTTCTTAAGGAAGAGTTGTATATGATGCAACCAGAAGGTTTTATCGATCCCAAGGACGCTAACAAAGTATGCAAGCTCTAGCTATCCATGTATGGACTGGTGCAAGCATCTGAGAGTTGGAATATACATTTTGATGATGTGATCGAAGCTTTTGGTTTTATACAAACTTACGGAGAAGCTTGTATTTACAAGAAAGTCAGTCGGAGCTCAGTAGCATTTCTAATATTATATGTGGATGACATATTGTTGATTGGAAATGATATAGAATTTCTGGAAACCATTAGAGGATATTTGAACAAGAGTTTTTCAATGAAAGACCTCGATGATGCTGCTTACATATTGGTCATCAAAATCTATAGAGGTTGATCAAGATGCTTAATATGAATTCACAAAGAACATACCTTGACAAAGTTTTGAAGAAGTTCAACATGGATCAGTTAAAGAAAGGGTTCTTGCCTATATTGCAAGGTGTGAAGTTGCGTAAGAATCAAAGCCCGACCATGATACGTCTCCAACGTATCTATATTTTTTGATCATTGCATGTTGTTATATTATCATTCTTGGATGTTTTACAATCATTTTATAGCAAATTTATATCATTTTTTGGGACTAACCTATTAACATAGTGCCTAGTGCCAGTTGTTGTTTTTTGCTTGTTTTTTACTTCGCATAATATCAGTACCAAACGGAGTCCAAACACAGTGAAACTTTTTGGAGATTTTTTTGGACCAGAAGTCACCCATTGGGCCAAAGAAGTACCAGAGGGAGGCCCGTGGGGAGCACAACCCACCAGGGGGCGCCTAGGAGCCCATGCACATCCAGGTTGTTGTGGCCCCCATGGAGCCCCCCTGCACCGCCTCTTTGCCCTATAAATTCCCAAATAATCTAGAAACCCTAGGGGAGTGGACGAAACACAATTCCAGCCTCTGCAAGTTCTAGAACCACGAGATCCAATCTAACACCATGCCAAAGGGGTTTACCATCCTCATTGGTGCCTCTCCGATGATGCATGAGTAGTCCACCATAGATCTACGGGTCCGTAGGTAGTAGCTAGATGGCTTCCTCTCTCTCTCTCTCTTTTGATTCTCGATACAATGGTCTCTTAGAGATCTATTTGGTGTAACTCTTTTTTGCGGTGTGTTTGTTGGGATTCGATAAACTTTGAGTTTATGATCAGATCTTTATCCATGAATATTATTAGAGTCTTCTTTGATCTCTTATATGCATGATTATTTATAGCCTCGTATATCTTCTTCGAATATTTGGTTTATTTAGGCCAACTAGATCGATTTTTCTTGCCATGGGAGGAGGTGCTTTGTAATGGGTTTGATCTTGCGGTGTTTTTCCCAGTGACAGAAGGGGCAACAAGACACGCATATATCATTGCTATGAAGGATAACAAGATGGGGTCTATTCCTAGATGAATAGATCTCGTCTACATCATGTCGTCGCTCTTATTGCATTACTCCATTTTTCCATGAACTTAATACACTAGATGCATGCTAGATAGTGGTCGATGTGTGGAGTAATAGTAGTAGATGCAGGTAGGAGCCAGTCTACTAATCTTGGACGTGATGCCTATATATTGATCATTGCCTTGGATATCGTCATAATTATTCAATCTTCTATAAATTGCCCAGCAGTAATTTGTTTACCCATCGTGTGCTATTTCTCGAGAGAAGCCACTAGTGAAATCTACGCCCCCCGGGTCTATGCTTTATCATATTTGCTTTCAAGATCTATTTTTATTCGCTTTTATTTTCAGATCTATATTTCCAAAAGACCCAAAAATACTTTGCTGCACTTTTTATTTGCATATTTTATTTTTGTTTTATCGAGATCTATTTATCCAATCTATCACAAATATTTTGCCGTCAACTTGACAATATCTGGCGCCGTTACCCAGTAGGGATTGACGACCCCTCATACGTGTCGGCTTGCAAGTATTTGTTCTTTGTGTACAGGTACCGTTTACATAGTGTTTCTTGGTTCTCCTACTGGATTGATACCTTGGTTTCATAACTATGGGAAATGCCTACCGTAGTGTATTGCATCATCCCTTCCTCTTTGGGGAAATATCGACGTAGTTTCAAGCGACATCCAAAGGAATTTCTGGCGCCGTTGCTGGGGAGACATCATCAACATCTACCAGGTTCCTAATCGCAAATCTCATCTCCTTGCAATTTAAATTATTTGCCATTTGCCTCTGGTTTTCATCTTCCCACTTCACAAAAAATAGCCAATTTATTCACCCTCTTTTTCGTTCACCGTTTCTTGTCAAATCCATCTTTTTGTTTGCGTTCTTGTTTGCGTAGATGCGATGTCTCAAGAAAATACCAAATAGTGTGATTTTTACAATACCAATAATAATGATTTTATTAGCACTCCGATTGCTCCTCCCGCCACTAGTGCGGAATCTTGTGATATTGATGTTGCTTTGCTGAATCTTGTTATGAAAGAGCAATTTTCCGGTACTCCTAATGAGGATGCCGCATCCCATAAAAACACATTCGTAGAATTGTGTGATATGCAAAAGAAAAAAGATGTGGACAATGATATTGTGAAGTTGAAATTATTTCTGTTCTCTTTACGGGATCGTGCAAAATTTGGTTTTCTTCTTTGCCTCACAATAGTATCGATTCTTGGGATAAGTGCAAAGATGCTTTTATTACTAAGTATTTTCCACCCACGAAAATTATTTCCCTTAGAACTTAGATCATGAATTTTAAGCACCATGATCATGAACATGTTGTGCAATCTTGGGGAAGAATGAAATTTATGGTAAGAAATTGTCCTACTCATGGTTTAAATCTTTGGCTGATTATACAAAAAATTATGCTGGAATGAATTTTGTTTCTAGAAATCTTTTAGGTTCCGCCGTGGGTGGTACTTTTATAAAATTACACTGGGTGAAGCTACTAAATTACTCGACAATATTATGGCAAATTATTCACAATGGCATACCGAAAGAGCTCCTACTAGTAAAAAAAGTTAATTCAATTGAAGAAATTTCTACTTTGAGTCAAAAGGTTGATGGTCTTATGAAATTGGTTTCTAGTAAAAGTGCTCCTATTGATCTTAAAGATGTTCCTTTGTCTACTTTGATTGAGCTAAATAGTGATCCCATAGATGTAATTTTTTTTCTCGCAAAACAACTTTAATAACAATGCTTATAGAGGTTATTTTAATCCTAGGCTTTTTCCTGGGAATTCCTCTAATAATTATGGTAATTCCTATGGTAATTCTTCTTATAATAATAATAGGAACACCTATGATCTTGAGAATAATATTAAAGAATTTATCAATGCTCAAAAAGCTTTCAATACTACGATAAAGAAAAGTTGAATAAACTTGATGATATGTCTAGAAGCATTGATAGAATTTCGCATGATGTAGAAAATCTCAAGATTAAAATCTTTCCACCCAAGGTTAATATCAATTAATCAATTAAACTTTATATGTTTCTATGGATGAAAGTAAGAATAGAACCACTATGCTTAGGGCTAAAAGAGAATTTTTGGAACGAGCGTTTTCTACTGATTTCTTTCATAAAAATGATGAGGATCTTAAAGTGATTAGTGTTTCTTCTATTGATTCATTGTTTAGTAATATTAAAATTGATGATAAAGGGACTCGGGAAGAGTCAACTTTAGCTAGAAGGCATCTCGATAATTCGAAGGGTGAAAATCTTGATGAGAAAATTGATAAAGGTGCACCCCATGCTTATGAACAAAATAAAGCTTTTACTAAACATATCGTAGATGTGATGATGAAAGATTTAGAAGAAAAGTTGGATTTAGAGATCTCAATTCCTAGAAAATTACATGATGAATGGGAACCTACTATCAAATTTAAGATTGAAAATTACCAGTGCTTTGCTTTAAGTAATTCGGGTGCTAGTGTTTCCACAGTTTTGAAATCTTTATGTGATGTGCTTGGTCTTACCAATATTTAAGAATGTTCTTTTAATTTGCACTTGGAGGAGTATACTATTAAAAAGCCTTTGGGAAGAATTAATGATGTTCTTATTCTTGCAAATAGGAATTATGTGCCCATAGATTTTATTGTTCTTGATATTGATTGCAATCCGTCTTGTCCTATCATACTTGGTAGATCATTTTTATGCACTATAGGTGCCGTGATTGATATGAAAGACGGGAATATTAAATTTCAGTTTCCACTAAGAAAAGGTATGGAACACTTCCCAAGAACAAGAATTAAGCCACCATATGAATAAATCATGAGGGCATCCTATGGATCAAAAACTAAAGATGACAATACTTGAACCTATGCATTATGCCTAGCTAGGGGCATAAAACGATAGCGCTTGTCGGGAGGCAACCCAATGAATAAATTTTATTTTTGCATTTTTCTTTCTCTTCTTGAGTGTTTGCACAATTATGCTGCTGTTATGATTGTGTTTTTTTATGTTTTAATATTTTTTTGTGCCAAGCAAATGAAGGAAATGTGCCCTAGAGGAAATAATAAAGTTGTTATTTATATTTTATTTCCTTATTCATGATAAAGGTTTATTATTCATGCTAGAATTGTATTGATCGGAAACTTAAATACATGTGTGAATACATAAACAAATATCGTGTCCCTAGTAAGTCTCCACTAAACTAGCTTGTTGATCACAGATGGTTAAGGTTTCCTAATCATAGACATGTGTTGTCATTTGATAATGGGATCACATCATTAGGAGAATAATGTGATGGACAAGACCCAACCGTTAGCTTAGCATAATGATCGTTCAGTTTATTGATATTGCTTTCTTCATGTCAAATACATATTCCTTCGACTATGAGATTATCCAACTCCCGGATACTCGAGGAATACCTTTTGTGCTATCAAACGTCACAACATAACTGGGTGATCATAAAGATGCTCTACAGGTATATCCGAAGGTGTTTGTTGAGTTGGCATAGATCGAGATTAGGATTTGTCACTCTGAGTATCGGAGAGGTATCTCTGGGCCCTCTCGGTAATACAGATCATAAGCTTGTAAGCAAATGACTAAGGAGTTAGTCACAAGGTGATGTATTAAGGAACGGGTAAAGAGACTTGCCGGTAACAAGATTGAACTAGGTATGAAGATACCCACGATCGAATCTCGGGCAAGTAACATACCGTTGGACAAAGGGAATTACGTATGTTGTCATAACAGTTCAACTGATAAAGATCTTCATAGAATATGTGGGAGACAATATGGGCATCCAGGTTCCACTATTGGTTATTGACCGGAGAGGTGTCTCGGTCATGTCTACATAGTTCTCGAACCCGTAGGGTCCGCACACTTAACGTTCGTTGACGATATAGTGTTATATGAGTTATATGTTTTGGTGAACGAATGTTGTTTGGAGTCCCAGATGAGATCACGGACATGACAAGGAGTCTTGAAATGGTCGAGAGGTAAAGATTGATATATAGGACGATGGTATTTGGACACCGGAAGTGTTTCGGGATGTACCGGGAAGGAATCGGGTCACCGGAAGGGGTTCCGGGCACACCATGGCAAGTTATGGGCTTTATGAGCCAAAGGAGGGGACAGAAAGGGGCTGGTGCATCCCCTCCCTTGTTTGGCCAGCCCCAGGGAAGGAAAAAGGGGAGGGCTATCCCCTCCTGCCTTTCCCTCTCATGGGAGAAAGGAAAGGGGGGGCACACTCCCGTGCCTTTCCCTGCACTCCAAATAAGGAATGGGGGGCTTGGGAGAGACCCCAAGTAGGATTCCTCCTACTTGGGCGCCTCCTTTGGCTCCTCCTCCCTGCCTCCCAGCTATATATGTGGGGAGGGGCGCCACACAGGAACAGACAATTGCCTAGCCGTGTGCGGCCCCCCTCCACCATTTACACCCCAGGTCATTTTTTTGTAGTGCTTAGGCAAAGCCCAGTGGTGATCACTTCACCATCACCGTCACCATGCCATCGTGCTTCCGGAACTCATCTCCTACCTCGCCGTCTTGCTGGATCAAGAAGGCGGAGGATGTCATCAAGCTGAACGTGTGCAGAACACGGAGGCGCCGTACGTTCGGTACTTGATCTATTGGAGCGTGTAGAAGTTCAACTACATCAAGCGCGTTGTTAAACGCTTCTGCTTACAATCTACGAGGTTATGTAGACATACTCTTCCCCTCGTTGCTATGCATCTCCATGGATAGATCATCATGTGTGTGTAGATTTTTTTTTCCATGCAACATTTCCGAACAGTGGCATCCCGAGCCAGGTCTATGCGTAGATAATATGCATGAGTAGAACACAAAGAGTTGTGGGTGGTGATATTCATACTTCTTACCACCAAGGCCTTATTTTGATTCGGTGGTGTTGTGGGATGAAGTGGCCTGGACCAACCCTACATGTCCACGCACATGAGACCGGTTCCACTGACTGACATCCAACTAGTTTTTCATAAAGGTGGTTGGCAGGTGTCTGTTTCTCCTACTTTAGTTGAATCAAATTTGACTGCGCACGGTCCTTGAAAAAGGTTAAAACAGCAAACTTGATGAATCACCATTGTGGTTTTATACGTAGGTAAGAACGGTTTCTGCTAGAAGCCCATAGCAGCCACGTAAAACTTGCAGCAACAAAGTAGAGGACGTCTAACCTGTTCTTGCAGGGCATGTTGTGATGTGATATGGTTAAGATATGACATGGTATATGTGATGTATGAGATGATCATGTTTTGTAATATCGACAACCTGCAGGAGCCTTAGGGTTGTCTCTTTATTGTATGAAGTGCAAGCTCCATGTAATTGCTTTACTTTATCACTATGCGTTAGCGATAGTTGTAGAAGCAATAGTTGGCATGACGACCTTGACGCAACGACGCTACGATGGAGATCAAGGTGTCACGCCACTGACGATGGGATCATGACGATGCTTTGGAGATGGAGATCAAAAGCATAAGATGATGATGGCCATATCATTTCACATATTTTGATTGCATGCGATGTTTATCTTTTATCCATCTTATTTTGCTTAAAACGACGGTAGCAATTATAATATGATCCCTTCACTAAATTTCAAGGTAAAAGTGTTCTGCCTGAGTATGCACCGTTGCTATAGTTCGTCGTTCTGAGACACCACGTGATGATCGGGTCTGATAGACTCTATGTTCACATACAATGGGTGTAAGATAGTTTTACAAATGCAGAATACTTGGGTTAAACTTGACGAGCCTAGCATGTATAGACATGGCCTCGGAACACTGGAGACCGGAAGGTCGAATGTGAATCATATAGTAGATATGATCAAAAAAGAAAGTGGGAGAAAACTCGGATATAGGATTAATGAAAACGTATAGAGATAAAGGTCGAACAGTCGTCTCCCGATTCCTCTTGTTTTGCTGACCATGTTGGGAACGACAAACAACGGCACCGCGGCGAGAGCACCAAGGCGGAGGACGATGTCAAGACCTCGGACCGAATGAACCGGAGTGCGAGAAGACGCAGGCAGAGGGGAGTACGAGGGTTGACTTGTTCGGGTGCAGGGTGGGCCGGTGGAGCTGCCGCAGCCAGACAATGTGTGGGAGTAGAGGGATGGCCTGGCCAACGCCATAGGCTATGATGGGTCACCGAGGCGTGCGCGGCAGTGCCGCCAGCCGTTGTATAGGAAGAGGACAAAAGATTGAACAAAATAAAGAAACACAAATGGATAGGTGGTTGGTCCCATATGTCTATGTACGAGACCTGCAGGGTCCTCCTGAGAAGGGGAATATGTTGGGAGGAAGGAGATTCAAATCACGGTAACCGATTGAATTAGTTACATACATAAGCAAATAGACATTAAAAAAAGCAAACAGGTTAATGGGTTCTTAGAAGAAATATTTCGGACAAAATAGATAATTACGACACATAGGCTAATGCATGAAACACTCAGATGATAAAGTTGCTTAAACAGATAAAGTACAACATCTAGACCTTCCTGGCACGCTTGATCATGACGCTGCAGCTGTCCGTGTATTCATTGGTCACGGGAAGCAGACACGCCCTCATGTCCAAGATCCTCCTGTACATGTCATAGCATGCGTATGCGTCCTTGGCCGCGTAGGTTATGTAGGCTAGATTCATAGGTACCTCCCACGTGTTCAGGTCCTTGGTATCGTTGTCTTCTTTCATGTTGGCATGGCAGGGGTCGATGATGGTCTCAGCGAGGTCAACCACGGAGTCCTTTTCCTGCCCGTTGCTGATGATCTTGTATTGCTTCTGGATGTCGACAAGCTTTTTGCACCAGATGGCCGAATTGTCGCGTTCTTCCTTCTCTCCACTGTAGCGAAGGTGTAGTCGGCACTACCGATGAAACGGGCGAATGCTCCAGAACCTATGATGGCCCTATAGTAGTGGTAGACGAGAACCTTGTCCTGCATACATACCTGGGCGACAACGATCTGCTAGTCCCTGTCAGGAGACGAATGGATGGGCACAAGGTCTAGTCCTGCGACCTTGTGCTTTCTTGTCCTGTCGGTACTGCTTGAACTCGGCGAGGTAGATCTTTAGCAAGTCTGGATCATTGGTGTACATCACATTCAACTTGGTGCAGCCATGGGACTGAACGGTGAACTCAAAGGTGAACTTCCTTGCTGACGTCCACATCCAGCAGGCTCACCCCACGGATCGCCATTAGAGTCTCTTCAGGTGAACGAGTGGGTAGGCGGCGGCAACAGTTCGTTTTTTAGCCCTTGGGGAACTGGATTCAACAGTAAACTGAGTGTGTATAGGCGAGAACAGTTACTACCCCTCTCTCGCCCGTTGCATGCCTGGCAGAACATGCACCCTCGGCGCATTCAAACGCCTCCATTAAGAAACCTATTCCGGCCACATGTCGATTCACGAGAGGGTCTGTATTGGTACTGTAATAACAAGTGTTAGTGGTCACTTTACTTAAATTTAATTAGCTTTAATTGGAATTTATTCTTAAAACAAGCAATGCATTGGATCGTTCTATCAGTGCCACGGGATCAACATGGACAACAGGACGCACACGATCAGCACATTTGTCGTACTTTCACATAGATAATACTACCAAGTTTAAACTGTTTGTTATAGTTGATGTCCTCTGCATCACCATGCCGTGTTTCCCAGCTTGCAAGATTCAGAACCAACAAATAAGATTCAAATAATAAGTACACCAAAGATGCCTACACATCTCATTGATTCCCAACTTGCAAGATTCAGTACCAACAAATAAGATTCAAATAATAAGTACAACAGAGATGCCTGCACATCTCATTGATTCCCAGCTTGCAAGATTTAGAACCAACAAATAAGACTCAAATAATAAGTACAACAAAGATGCCTACACATCTTATTGATTCCCAGCTTGCAAGATTCAGAACCAACCCAATAGAGCCTTTTGATAAAGTGAATATCGGGATTAAATCCATCTTGGCTAGCCGTGTCATACAACCCAAGAACTTGGCAAATGCTCTTGACCATCACAACATCTGTAGTTGAGTATTCCTGTTTGCACAACACATATAATAAAGAGCATGATTACTATAATAGTGGCACTAGTGGAAGTCAACCTGCATCTCCGCTCGATGATTCGATTCATGCGAGTTTTTCTGTAGTTCACCTAAAATGAAGCAAAGATTGCATCATTCAGCTAGCAACAAGTACTTGCTCTCGTGAGCTGGCAGGGTCTTCTATAGTAATTGCACAAAAATTGAGCAACATTAAGGTTGGCTGTCCTGCTCATGTAAGGTGCAACTATAATTTGCTTATCCTTTTGTGTAGTTCCACTAAAATAAAGTGCCATTGTGGTGACAGTGACATATACATCTCCATCGTATCTACTTTTCCAAACACTTTTGCCCTTGTTTTGGACTCTAACTTGCATGATTTAAATGGAACTAACCCGGACTGACGCTGTTTTCAGCAGAACTGCCATGGTGTTATTTTTGTGCAGAAATAGAAGTTCTCGGAATGACCTAAAAATCCACGGAGCAACTTTTCAGAATTAATAACAAGTACTAGCGAAAGAATCAACACCAGGGGCCCACACCCTGTCCATGAGGGTGGGGTGCGCCCCCCTAGGACGCGCCCCCTGCCTCGTGGGCCCCCTAGACATCCACCGACGTCAACTCAAACTCTATATATACACTTTCGTGGAGAAAAAAACATAGAGAAAGATTCATCGCGTTTTACGTTACGGTGCCGCCGCCAAGCCCTAATCTCTCTCGGGAGGGCTGCTCTGGAGTCCATTCGGGGCTCTGGAGAGGGGGATTCCTCGCCGTTGTCATCATCAACCATCCTCCATCACCAATTTCATGATGCTCACCGCCGTGCGTGAGTAATTCCATCGTAGGCTTGCGGGGCAGTGATGGGTTGGATGATATTTACCATGTAATCAAGTTAGTTTTGTTAGGGTTTGATCCCTAGTATCCACTATGTTCTGAGATTGATGTTGCTATGACTTTGCTATGCTTAATGCTTGTCACTAGGGCCCGAGTGCCATGATTTTAGATCTGAACCTATTATGTTTTCATGAATATATGTGAGTTCTTGATCCTATCTTGGAAGTCTATAGTCACCTATTATGTGTTATGATTCGACAACCCCGAAGTGACAATAATCGGGATACTTCTCGGTGATGACCGTAGTTTGAGGGAGTTCATGTATTCACTATGTGTTAATGCTTTGGTTTGGTACTCTATTAAAAGGAGGCCTTAATATCCCTTAGTTTCCATTAGGACCCCGCTGCCACGGGAGGGTAGGACAAAGGATGTCATGCAAGTTCTTTTCCATAAGAACGTATGACTATATTCGGAATACATGCCTACATTACATTGATGAACTGGAGCTAGTTCTGTGTCACCCTATGTTATAACTATTACATGAGGAATCGCATCCGACATAATTATCCATCACTGATCCAATGCCTACGAGCTGTTCACATATTGTGCTTTGCTTATTTACTTTACCGTTGCTGCTGTTACAATTACTACAAAACTGCTACTGTTACTTTTGTTACTGTTACCATTACTTCCATACTACTTTGCTACTAAGTACTTTGCTGCAGATACTAAGTTATCCAGGTGTGGTTGAATTGACAACTCAACTGCTAATACTTGAGAATATTCTTTGGCTCCCCTTGTGTCGAATCAATAAATTTGGGTTGAATACTCTACCCTCGAAAACTATTGTGATCCCCTATACTTGTGGGTTATCAAGACTATTTTCTCGCGCCGTTGCCGGGGAGCATAGCTCTATTCTTTGAGTCACTTGGGATTTATATCTGCTGGTCACTATGAGGAACTTGAAATACAAAAGAACTAAGATTTATCCCTCAACTACGAGGGGAGGTAAGGAACTGCCATCTAGCTCTGCACTAGATTCTCCTTCTGTTATGAGTAAGCTTGCAACACCTAAACCTGCTACTGCTATGAATTCTGATATGTCGCATGTTATTGATGATGCCACTTCTGCTATGCATGATACTTATGATGAAACTACTTCTATGCTTGATACTACTGTGACATTAGGTGAATATCTTGATGAACAACTTGCTAGGGTTAGAGAGAATGAAATTCTTGAAAATGAAATTATTGAAGATAGTGATGATGAAGGTTCTCCCCCTAAATATGAATTTTCTGTTGTTCCTAAGGGTTATGCTATGGATGAGGAAACTGCTAGAGATTTTCTTGCTTGCAATGATAGATCTGATCTTAAGAAGTTATTAGCTAAACTGAAACAAAAATCTCTGAATGCTAGAATGAAATATGACCCTGCTTTTGCTACTGCACCTATCTTTGTTACTGATAAGGATTATGATTTCTCTGTTGATCCTAAGATAATTACTTTGGTTGAATCTGATCCTTTCTATGGCTATGAATCTGAAACTGTTGTGGCACATCTTACTAAGTTAAATGATATAGCCACCCTGTTCACTAATGATGAGAAATCTCGCTACTATTATATCCTTAAGATATTCCCGTTCTCATTAAAGGGTGATGCTAAAACTTGGTTTAATTCTCTTGATCCTGGTTGTGTGCGTAGTCCCCAGGATATGATTTATTACTTCTCTGCTAAATATTTCCTTGCTCATAAGAAACAAGCTGCCTTGAGGGAAATATATAATTTTGTGCAAATTGAAGAAGAGAGTCTCCCACAAGCTTGGGGGAGGCTTCTTCGATTACTTAATGCTTTGCCTGATCATCCTCTTAAGAAAAATGAAATACTTGATATCTTTTATAATGGACTAACTGATTCTTCCAAGGACCACTTGGATAGTTGTGCTGGTTGTGTTTTCAGGGAAAGAACAGTCGATCAAGTTGAATTGCTATTGAATAATATGTTGACTAATGGAAATAACTGGACACTTATTGAGCCACTTCCTGAGCCAACTCCTAAACCAACTTCGAAGAAAAGAGGTGTTCTATTTCTCAGTCCTGAAGATATGCAAGAGGCAAAGAAATCTATGAAAGATAAAGGTACTAAAGCTTAAGATGTTAAGAATTTACCTCCTGTTGAAGAAATGCATGGCCTTAATGTACCACCTATCAAAGAAACACATGATCTTGATAACCCACAATCAAAGAATCAACATTATGATAAGAGAGACTTTGTTGCTAGGAAGCACGGTAAAGAAAGAGAACCATGGGTTCAGAAACCCATGCCCTTTCCTCATAAGCCATCCAAGAAAAAGGATGATGAGGACTTTGAGCGCTTCACCAAAATGATTAGACCTATCTTTTTACGTATGCGCTTAACTGATATGCTTAAAGTGAATCCTTATGCTAAGTACATGAAGGATATTATTACAAATAAAAGAAAGATACCGGAAGATGAAATTTCCACCATGCTTGCTAATTATACTTTTAAAGGTGGAATACCTAAGAAACTAGGAGATCCAGGAGTACCAACTATACCACGCTCCATTAAAAGAAACTATGTTAAAACTGCCTTATGTGATCTTGGAGCCGGTGTTAGTGTTATGCCTCTCTCTTTATATCGTAGACTTGAATTGAATAAGTTGACACCTACTGAAATATCTTTGCAAATGGCCGATAAATCAACTTCTATAGCTGTCGGTATTTGTGAGGATGTGCCTGTTGTGGTTGCAAACATTACTATGTTAACGAACTTTGTTATTCTTGATATTCCCGAGGACGATAGTATGTTGATTATCCTTGGTAGACCCTTTTTGAATACTGCAGGGGCTGTTATTGATTGCAACAAAGGCAATGTAACTTTTCATGTTAATGGTAATGAGCATACGGTACACTTTCCGAGGAAACAACCTCAAGTTCATAGCATCAACTCTATTGGAAAAAATCCAACTATTATTATTGGAGGTTTTGAATTTCCTCTTCCTAGTGTCAAGAAGAAATATGATATTCTTATTATTCGGGATGTGCATATCCCCGTTGAGGTAATCTAGTGTTATTCGAAATTTTTCCAATTTCGTGTTATTCAGAATGAGTTTGTTAACAAGACTTGATCAACCTTGTTAGTGGATTCCTTTTGATGATCATGAGATGGATGAAGTTAGAAAGCACAACCTTCTGTACCCTCTTTTTACTTTCTGTTATTTAGAATAAATAAAGCAAAAATAGTATTTTCCGCCCGTTTTCTGAATTATCCATGCAATAAAAAATACCCCAAAAATAAAAGTTCTCCAAATGCCCTGCAAATTTAATATGATTTTTTCTGGAATATTTCAGAATATCTGGCACTAAGAACACAGCAGGGGGAGCTGGCTCCTAGCCACGAGGGACAGGGGCGCGCTCTACACCCCTGGGCACACCCGCCCTGCCTCGTGGGCCCATGGTGGCCCCCCTCCACTTATTCCTGCACCCATGCACTTCTTCTTCCTCCCAAAAAAATCACTATCCAGCTCAAGAACAAGTTCTAGCTCATTTTACTGCCATTTTCGATCTCCTTGCTCAAAGCTCCATTCACAAAACTGCTTTGGGGGATATTTCCTTGGTATGTGACTCCTCCAATGGTCCAATTAGTTTTTGTTCTAGTGCTTTATTCATTGCAATTTTTTGCTGCCTAGGTGACCCTGTTCTTGTGCTTGCATGTCAAATTTATATGGTCCCAAGTAGTTCTAATGCATGATATAGGCTCTAGGAACTTGTGGGAGTAGTTGCTATCAATTTTATTGAGTTTGGTTCACTTTTATTTTGAGTTACTAAAAATTTCAGAAATTTTTCAGAGGAAGAAATATGTCCAGGAAAATGTACCAAGGTGGTTCTTCAAGGAAGAAAGGACCCAGGCTCGCAATACGTGAGTAGGACGATGAACCACCAAGGGTAGCCTACGTGCGGCCTTGTGAATGGCAGTCAGAGGAGTTCATGGTCAAAGCAGGCATCAAGGAGGAATTTGATGCATATGTGCGTAATGCCGATCTTGAGGACTTCATGCAAGATAAGCGCCCTCAATACTACCATTTGACTGATACCTTTGTGAGGAGGTTTAAATTTACATCTTCGCGCAATTCTCGGAATGTCCTGTTTGATCTTTATGATAAATCATACACCATGGACTTAGAAGATTTTACTACTGCGTGTAAACTCCCTCAGTGGGGTAGTATCAATGAACCTCAAAAATCTGAATATAACGACTTTCTTGCTAGTATCACTGTGGGAGAATCTAGAGAAATAGCACAAGCTAGCATAGGGAGCATTCATTTTACTGCTATACATTATTTTGCTCTCTTCATAGGTAGATGCATTAGCGGTAAAGATGAAGCATGTCACATGTGTGTTCATGATCTTTGTGTTCTCAAGAGTGCTGTATTAGGTGATAAAAAATACAACTTGGGGGCAATTGTTGCATGTAGGTTGCATAAAAATGGTTTAGATGGAGACTTGTTCGGAGGTATTTATGCAACCCGTGTGGCTAATTATCTTGGTATACCCATACATGAAAATGATACAGAGTTGCCTCCCGCTTATTTAGATTATAATGCCATGGTTAATCATCATTTCCTTGAGAGGAATGAACAAATCCTCCAGTACCGACTAATCTTTGTCAGATGTCGCGCTGTCCATAGTACTCTCCATGCTCCTGCCTTCTTTGACTATCAGGCAAAAGGAAGATATATTATAACCAGGGAGGAAGCAAACGAGTACGAGAGGAGGATAGAGGCATGTCGCCGTCATGCTGCTGCTGAGGAGGCAATAGCTACTGCATCTCAGTATAACCCCGGTTACAACTTCGGATACCCGCCAGGCCATCCCTGGGCATAGACCAACTTAGGCCAAAAGCCTAAGCTTGGGGGAGTACGTATTTCTCATCGACATTACATTCATGTTCACACACTCATTCTAGTTGTCGGTGCTCATACTTTTTTATTGTACTATCCATGCGAGTTTAATTTCTTTTTTTAGCTTTCTTCTTGTGTGTTTGATAAACCTTAAGAAAAACCAAAAAAATAGTTGTAGCAATTATTTAGTTTAGTTTCCATGTTGTAGTAGTAGTAACTAAAAGAAAACCCAAAAAGATTTCTCGTTCTTCTTTTGCTTGTTGGGAGCTTTCCCGTGTAAATAGTTTTACTTCTTTCCTTTCCTTTGGGGGTCGAGAGGAGAAGACCATGTTGAAAATGTTGAAGTGGCTCTCATATGCATTATTGTTGATTTAACTAAGAGCCCATATTACCTTGCCTTCTCCCTTGAATTGAATGCTTGCAGATTCCGGCTTAGTCCAATGCACGTGCACTATTATTATTATCCACACCGTTCGGTCGTGCAAGTGAAAGGCAATAATGACGATATATGATGGACTGATTGAGATGAGAGAAGCTGGTATGAACTTGACCTCTCTTGTTTTTGTAAATATGATTAGTTCATCATTCCTAATTCAACCTATTATGAATAAACGTGTTTGCAATGACAATTAGAGATTATATTTGCTTATGCCATGCTTAATTAGCTAGTAGTTTATAATGGTTTACCTTGCATGCCAACATGCTATTAAAATGGTTGTGATGTGGTATGATAGGGTGGTATCCTCCTTTGAATGATTTGAGTGACTTGACTTGGCACATGTTCACGCATGTAGTTGAAACAAAATCAACATAGCCTTCACGATATTTATGTTCATGGTGGATTATATCCTACTCATGCTTGCACTCGATGTTGATTAATTTTAATGCATGTTCATGACTGTTGTCGCTCTCTAGTTGGTCGCTTCCCAGTCTCTTTCTAGCCTTCACCTGTACCAAGCGGGAATACTGCTTGCGCATCCAAACTCCATAAACCCCAAAGTTATTCCATATGAGTCCACCATACCTTCCTATATGCGGTATCTACCTGCCGTTCCAAGTAAATTTGTATGTGCCAACCTCTAAACCTTCAAATGAAATTCGGTTTTGTATGCTTGAAGAGCTCATGTATCAACTAGGGTTGTCTGTATCTTTCATGTTAGGCGGTTTATTCTCAAGAGGAGTGAACTCCGCTCCTCATTCACGAGAAAATGGCTGGTCACCGGGATGCCCAGTCCCATGCTCAAATCAAATTGAAATAATTAAACCAAACTCCCCCAAGATTGTTGTTAGTTGGAGGCACCCGTTGTTTCGGGCAAGCCATGGATTGATGCTTGTTGGTGGTGGGGGAGTATAAACTTTACCATTCTGTTTGGGAACCGCCTATAATGTGTGTAGCATGGAAGATATCGAGATCTCTCAGTTGTTATGTTGACAGTGAAAGTATACCGCTCAAAATGTTATTTATCTCTATTCAAAATCGAGCTCTGGCACCTCTACAAATCCCTGCTTCCCTCTGTGAAGGGCCTATCTATTTACTTTTATGTTGAGTCATCACCCTCTTATTAAAAAGCACCCGCTGAAGAGCACCTCTGTCATTTGCATGCATTACTATTAGTTTATATTGGGTATGACTATGACCGGATCTCTTTTACCATGAATTACAATGTTTAGTCAGTCCTTGATCTTTAAAGGTGCTCTGCATTTATGTTTTGCGGTCTCAGAAAGGGCTAGCGAGATACCATCTTGTTATATCATATTATGATTCTTTTGAGAAAGTGTTGTCATCTGAGATTTATTATTATTTCTCGCTAGTTGATTATGCCATTGATATGAGTAAACATGAGACCTAAGTGTTATTGTGAATATGGTTAGTTCATAATCTTTGCTGAAAACTTGAATGCTGGCTTTACATATTTGCAGCAACAAGAGCAAATAGAGTTTGTAAAAGCTTTTCTTTATCACTTACAGTTTAGCAACTGAATTGCTTGAGGACAAGCAAAGGTTTAAGCTTGGGGGAGTTGATACGTCTCCGTCGTATCTACTTTTCCAAACACTTTTGCCCTTGTTTTGGACTCTAACTTGCATGATTTGAATGGAACTAACCCGGACTGACGTTGTTTTCAGCAGAACTATGATGGTGTTATTTTTGTGCAGAAATAAAAGTTCTCGGAATGACCTGAAAATCCACGAAGCAACTTTTCAGAATTAATAAAAAATACTAGCGAAAGAATCAGAACCAGGGGTGCCCACACCCTCTCCACGAGGGTGGGGGCGCCCCCCTAGGGCACGACCCCTGCCTTGTGGGCCCCCTGGACATCCACCGACGTCAACTCCAACTCTATATAGTCACTTTCGCGGAGAAAAAAACTGGAGAGAAAGATTCATCGCGTTTTACGATACGGAGCCGCCGCCAATCCCTAATCTCTCTTGGGAGGGCTGATATGGAGTCCGACCGGGGCTCCGAAGAGGGGGATTCATCACCGTCGTCATCATCAACCATCCCCCATTACCAATTTCATGATGCTCACCATCGTGCGTGAGTAATTCCATCGTAGGCTTGCTGGACGGTGATGGGTTGGATGAGATTTACCATGTAATCAAGTTAGTTTTGTTAGGGTTTGATCCCTAGTATCCACTATGTTCTGAGATTGATGTTGCTATGAATTTGCTATGCTTAATGCTTGTCACTAGGGCCCGAGTGCCATGATTTCAGATCTGAACCTATTATGTTTTCATGAATATATGCGAGTTCTTGATCCTATCTTGCAAGTCTATAGTCACCTATTATGTGTTATGATCCGACAACCCCGAAGTGAAAATAATCGGGATACTTCTCTGTGATGACCGTAGTTTGAGGAGTTCATGTATTCACTATGTGTTAATGCTTTGGTCTGGTACTCTATTAAAAGGAGGCCTTAATATCCCTTAGTTTCCATTAGGACCCCGCTGCCACGGGAGGGTAGGACAAAAGATGTCATGCAAGTTCTTTTCCAGAAGCACGTATGACTATATTCGGAATACATGCCTACATTACATTGATGAACTGGAGCTAGTTCTGTGTCACCCTATGTTATAACTATTACATGAGGAATCACATCCGACATAATTATCCATCACTGATCCAATGCCTATGAGCTTTTCACATATTGTGCTTTGCTTATTTACTTTACCGTTGCTGCTGTTACAATTACTACAAAACTGCTACTGTTACTTTTGTTACTGTTACCGTTACTTCCATACTACTTTGCTACTAAATACTTTGCTGCAGATACTAAGTTATCCAGGTGTGGTTGAATTGACAACTCAACTGCTAATACTTGAGAATAATCTTTGGCTCCCCTTGTGTCGAATCAATAAATTTGGGTTGAATACTCTACCCTCGAAAACTGCTGCGATCCCCTATACTTGTGGGTTATCAGTGAGGGCTCATCTTGCAAAGGCTAATAAAATGTTGCACGAGATTACCATCAGAATTTGACGGAGATTTTGGAAACTCCAATCACTATTTTGTGCGGTTCCACCAAAATTAAGATATGTTGCCCACGTGACATTTGAGTTGAACTGCACAAGACACTCCTTCCAAAAAAAGTGTTTTGTGTAGTTCACTAAAAGGTCACAGTAGCAACAAGGTGAAATGGATGTCCTATATGCACAAAAAGATAGAAAGAAAACAGTTGCTGGTCAATAAGAAGATACGAAACATACACGAAATGAAAAGAAGCATCTTAATTATGTTCATGGCAATCATGCAAGGATAGTAGAAAATTTAAAACATCAGCAATGCTTCATGTTACCATAAGCATTATGATCAACAATGATATTCGTCAAATATAGGAATACTTTAATGGTGGCATTGCTTGTTTACCTGATACAGTAAATCAACAACAGCTAAAGAGCTGGTTTAAGGGCATGGGACCGTTGGGACATCAGGACACTCAGCAGCATAAAGAAGCAACTTACTTATCATACTGGGGAAAATAGCAGGAGTACCTTTGTAACACAGTTTAATTGCGTCATATCACTAGTGGCATTAGATTAACAATAACACGGGTTAGACATGTCCTTAAGGTAACAGTGTGATCATTTCATTTTACATGCGCCCTTACATTAACAACATCAAAAAGTTGGTATAAGGACATGCGACAGTGGACGGATCAACACAATGTACCTACAAGGAGGCATAAAGTGGTGATAACGAGTATGTGCATACTCTATGAGTGAGCGAGTCCTAAATTAAGGGGTCCTCGGATAGCCGGACTATATACTTTGGCTGGACTGTTGGACTATGAAGATGCAAGATTGAAGACTCTGTCCCTTGTCCGGATGGGACTCTCCTTTGCGTGAAGGAAAGCTTGGATATTCGGATATGTAGATTTCTTTCTCTATAACCGACTCTGTGTAACCCAAGCCCCCTCCGGTGTCTATATAAACCGGAGGGTTTAGTCCGTAGGACAACAACAATCATAATCATAGGCTAGCTTCTAGGGTTTAGCCTCTACGATCTCGTGGTAGATCCAGTCTTGTAATACTCATATCATCAAGATCAATCAAGCAGCAAGTAGGGTATCATCTCCATCATGAGGGCCCAAACCTGGGTAAAACATCGTGTCCCCACACCTCCTGTTACCATTAGCCTTAGACGCACAGTTCGGGACCCCCTACCTGAGATCCGCCGGTTTTGACACCGACATTGGTGCTTTCATTGAGAGTTCCACTGTGTCGTCACTGTAAGGCTTGATGGATCCTTCAATCATCTTCAATGACGCAGTCCAAGGGGAGGTTTTCCTTCCCGGACAGATCTTCATTTTCGGCGGCTTCGTACTGCAGGCCAATTCACTTGGCCATCTGGAGCAGATCGATAGCTACGCCCCTGGCCATTAGTTCAGGTTTGGAAGCTTAAACTATACTGCCGACATCCGCAGAGACTTGATCTTCGACGGATTTGAGCCCATGCTGGGTGCGCCGAACGGTCACGACGGGCATGACTTTGATCTGCCATTGGACAGTATTCAGGAGATCGCACCCACGGGGGCACCGGGAATCAATCCGGAGCAGATCGTGCCTTCTGAGGCCGGGTGGATGTGTAACGCCCCGGATTCGATGCGCCAGGTGTCTGCCAGTTATTCGCCGTCATTGCCATGTCATGTGCTTGCGTGTTGCATGTTTCCATGTCATCATCTGCATTTCATATCATGTCATCATGTGCATCGCTTTAGCATACGTGTTCATCTCATGCATCCGAGCATTTTCCTCGTTGTCCGTTTTGCAATCCGGCACTCCTATGTCCTCCGGCGTCCCCCCTTTTGTCTCCGGTTGTGAGCGGGTGTTAAACTTTCTCGGAATGGCCCGAGGTTTGCCAAGAGGCCTTGGTATACCACCGGTAGACCGCCTGTCAAGTTTCGTTCCATTTGGAGGTTGTTTGATACTCCAACGGTTAACCGGGGAACTGTAAAGGCCTCTTTCGTGTGCAGCCCAACACCCCTTCAAAGTGGCCCAATAACCCATCCAAGTCACCTCCATGCTCTCGGTCGTTCGATCACGATCGTGTGGGCGAAAACCGCACCTCATTTGGACACTCCTAGCTCCCTCTACCTATATAAAGGCCCTCCCCTTCCATTTTCGCGGATGAAACCCTAGCCCTCTCCCTCCTCGCGCCGCCGGACATGCCCGCCCGGCGGCCGGACACATCCACTGCCACCAGCCACGTCATGCCGACCAATGGCACGCTGCCATGTCTTTGCTACCGCCGCCCCAACCAACCGCAACGTGCCACCTTACCCCGCCGTTGTTCCACCATCGCGCTGCCCACGGGGCCCAGATCCGGCCCGCGCGAGCCCGCGCACCGCCACCGCCTGGCCCGATCGCCGCCCTCCTGCGCGTAGCCCGAAACCGCCGCCAGCGCACCTCCGTCGTCGTCCTCCTGCGCGCCGCCCCAACCCCGCCGCCGGCACCATCCCCGCCGCCTCGCCCGGAGCTCCTCCGCTCCTCTGCCGTCCTCCGCGAGGCCAGGCTCCGCCGCCCTGCCTTTCTCTTCCTTCCTCTCTCTCTCTCTCTCTCTCCATCTTACCCTCTATCTCCCACAGGGATCTCGCAGGAGCTTGCCGCCGCTGCTCGGTTCTCGTCGCCGGAGCCCCTCCGACCTCCTCCCGCGGCGGATGTGGCACAGCGCCCGCCGGATCCCGCAGCTCCGGCCTCCTCTTGGCCTCCCGGCACCGGACCTCGCCGGCGTCGCGCTGCGGACGCCGCCCCCCTGCCTTCTTCCCTCGGTCCCCTCTGGATCGAGGAGGACGACGCCTCCAACGCCCCGCGTGGGCCACGACCCCCAAGGCCTAGCCCAGCTCCAGCAGGCCCGCTGCTTCCTCTCCACTTCCTGGGATTGGCCCAATGGTGAGAGCCCAGTAAACCCCGCCCCGGGCGTCTTTTAGTTCACCTGCGCCCGTTCTGTTTTGTTCTCATAAAAACTGCTAAGTCCTAAAAATCTTGCATTCTGGTGCCATGTTCATCATACCATAACTCTCTGCATATTGCTCCGTTTCATGCGCATGATATGTAAAATTGTTCATCATGAGATGCTCTAAATTTTGTTCCATTGTGCCATGCTTGTTTGAGTTCATCTAGATGCCCGAATCTCTGCTCAAAAAGACATGGCAAGAGTGCTATATGATATTAACTGCTGTATGTTAACAGAACTTGATGATTTGTCTTTTTCGTTGCATTTTGTGTGTGCATCCTATGGGCATAAGCTCTACATGTGTTTTGATCTACATCATGCCATCTTTATAGAGGTGCCATCCATGTATTTTTTCATTCTTGTAGTGAGTGCACCGAGCTCGTGAATTAGGGTACTTGCTGTTGCTGTTTTGCTAGACTGATTCTGTTATATTATGATGCTATGTAAACCTGCTGCTACAAGTCTTTATGTGCATAATCTGGAGATGTTCACTAAAGATGTTTTGTTATAAATGTCATGCTCTATCCATCCATGCCTCTGGTTGCATTTATAGCCTACTGTAGCTTGTTGTAATCTTGCTCTCAAGTTGCTAAATAATGTTGCTGTCAGCCTATTAACATTAAGTTCAGTTTTTCCATGAGCTTTGCTAGTGATCCATGCACCCTATGACCTTGCTCTTGCCATGCTTATCTTCATAAACATGCCTTCTTACTGTTGGTTACCTTTTCATGCCATGAATTGCTCTGTGGTGAGTGGTACAAGCTCACCAACATGCCTACTTATTGTTGTTCCTGCCATGCATGAATCTGTCATATCATTTGCCATGTTTACATGGGTGCCATCATATTTTCTGTGCCCTTTTGGCTCATGGTCAGTAAGGGACTTTTGTTATATGCAATTAGTAGATTCATGCCATGACTTTGTTTGCCATGATAAGTTTCTATAACATGTTGTTTGATAGCTCTAAACATTGCAACCTGGTGTTGTTTCTGCTAAGCCTGTAAAATGTTATTATATGCAATCTTGCCATGTCTTTTTGAGCATGTTCTAGTGATTTCTGGATATAGATCAGTGTTCATGTTTTGTTATGCTTTACCTGTAAATCATGTCCATTCCTTTTGTTCTTATGTTGAGATGATGTAGCATGTTGTTTTGATGCTTGCAATATGCCTAGTTGCTGTTTTGGACAGATTGTTATTATGTCTTGTTTCATGTGTGCGTGTTGAACTGTTGCTCCGTTTTGAGTGTGCTCTATATGAAACTTGCTTAGAATTGCATGTAGTTCCATATTATCATGTTGCATCCTTGTTTTGAGGTGTTTGCTTGATGTTTGTATGCATTTTGCATCAATGCCATGTTTAACTTGTTTTGCTCATATCTTCTAGGCCATAGCTCCGAACTAATTGAACTTTATATGTAACTTGACTAGATTTTCGTGTAGATCTTCTTGGTGCATCTTAACTTGCTGTTTAACAACTTGAACATAAGGTTTATTCAGATCTGGACCAATTTCCAAAATGCATATGAGGACTTACCGGAATTGATATATGTTGTTTTCGGCCTCATTTAAACTTGCTTTGATGTGTTGCTCTTGTATGCATCATCTCTTGCCATGAGTAGCTTGATGTAGCTTTGTCATGCATCATGCTTGTTGTGCATCATGTCTTGTCTATGTGTGGTGTGTTTACTATGTTGTGTGCTTCTTCTCGATAGTTTCCCGTTTCGTTGCGATCGTGAGGATTCGTTCGTCTACGCTTGGTTCGTCTTCGTGGCTTCATCTTCTTCATGGAATCATTCTTCTTCCTAGCGGGATTTCAGGCAAGATGACCGTCACCTTGGATCTCATTACTATCATTGCTATGCTAGTTGCTTCGTTCTATCGCTATGCTGCGCTTCCTATCATTTGCTCTTCAAGCCTCCCAATTTGTCATGTCAGCCTCTAACCTTTTTCACCCTTCCTAGCAAACCGTTGCTTGGCTATGTTACCGCTTTTGCTCAGCCCCTCTTATAGCGGTTTTAGTTGCAGGTGAAGTTGAAGATTGCTCCATGGTGGACAGGATTATGTTGGGATATCACAATATCTCTTATTATTATTAATGCATCTATATACTTGGTAAAGGGTGGAAGACTCGACCTTATGCCTGGTGTTTTGTTCCACTCTTGCCGCCCTAGTTTCTGTCATACCGGTGTTATGTTCCTGGATTTTGCGTTCCTTACGCGGTTGGGTGATTTATGGGACCCCCTTGACAGTTCGCTTTGAATAAAACTCCTCCAACAAGGCCCAACCTTGGTTTTACCATTTACCTCACCTAGCCCTTTTCCCCTTGGGTTTCCGGAGCCCGAGGGTCATCTTTATTTTAGCCGCCCCCGGGCCAGTGCTTCTCTAAGTGTTGGTCCGAAATGAGCAACCTGCGGGTCCACCTCGGGGAAACTCGAGGTCTGGTTTTACTCGTAGCTTGACTTATCCGGTGTTGCCCTGAGAACGAGATATGTGCAGCTCCTATCGGGATTGTCGGTGCATCGGGTGGCTTTGCTGGTCTTGTTTTACCATTGTCGAAATGTCTTGTAAACTGAGATTCCGAGACTGATCGAGTCTTCCTGGGAGAAGGTATATCCTTCATTGATCGCGAGAGCTTATCATGGGCTAAGTTGGGACACCCCTCCAGGGTATAAACTTTCAAAAGCCATGCCCGCGGTTATGTGGCAGATGGGAATTTGTTAATGTCCGGTTGTAGATAACTTGACACCTGATTCGAATTAAAACTCATCAACCGCGTGTGTAGCCATGATGGTCTCTTCTCGGCGGAGTCCGGGAAGTGAACATGGTTTTTGGGTTATGTTTGACATCAGTAGGAGTTCAGGATCACCTCTTGATCATTGCTAGCTTCACGACCGTTCCGTTTGCTCTCTTCTCGCTCTTATTTGCGTATGTTAGCCACCATATATGCTTAGTCACTGCTGCAACCTCACCACTTTACCCCTTTCCTTTCCCTTTAAGATTTGCTAGTCTTGATACCCATGGTAATGGGATTGCTGAGTCCTCGTGGCTCACAGATTACTACAACAACAGTTGCAGGTACAGGTTATGCGATGATCTTGATGCGAGAGCGATATTTACTTGTTTTGGAGTTCTTCTTATGCGTCTTCTTCGATCAGGGGATAGGTTCCAGGTCGGCAGCCTGGGCTAGCAGGGTGGATGTCGTTTGAGTTTCTGTTTGTGTTTCATCCGTAGTCGGATGTTGCTCTTATGTATGATGATGTTGTATTCGTGTGGCAATGTATGCCTTTTGTGCGTACCCCCATCTATTATGTAATGTTGATGTAATGATATCCACCTTGCAAAAGCGTTTCAATATGCGGTTCTATCCTTGGTGGGACCTTCGAGTCTCTTTAGGATAGTATCGCATATTGGGCCTGACAGGATGGACCCCGTTGCGGAGGCCGCACACTCATTGGCATTGGAGCCGAACATTGATTCCACCTCCTGTGAGAGTGGTGTCATCGGACCCTCGGACTCGTCTCCGTCCACAGGATCCGAACCGCATGCATCCGTGCCTATCCAATCTGATTGGGCACCGGTCATGGAGTTCACCGCCGCGGATATTTTTCAGCACTCGCCCTTGGGTGACATGCTAAACTCATTAAGGTCTCTTTCCTTGTCAGGAGATTCTTGGCCGAACTATGTCCGGCTCGAGTGGGGAGCGGACGACGAAGAAATTCTTCCCCCACCCACCACCCACTTCATAGCCACTGTCGATGACTTAACCGACGTGCTTGACTTCGACTCCAAAGACATCAACGGTATGGACGACGATGATGTAGAAGAACAGGAACCGCCGCCTATAGGGCGCTGGACAGCCACCTCATCATATGATATTTATATGGTGGACGCCCCTAAAGAAAACAATGGCGATGAGGAAACAGAAGATAACCCCTTGGAGAAGCAGTCTAGACACCTGCGTCATCGGTGCCGTTCCAAGCCCCGCCATAACAAAAATAGCGATACCGGCACAAGAGATAACAATCCGGATGGTGCCGAAGACAAAGACAATCCTGCCAAGCCAGGCTTCGAGCAGGCCGAACAAGAGGATGGGGAAGCTAGCCCTAAAGAACAGGCAACTGATGGAGAATCAGAGGACGATAAATACATGCCTCTCTCCGAAGACAAAGTGAGCCTCGGCAACAAAGAATTCATCGTGCCTGAGGATCCTTTCGAGCAGGAGCGCTTCAAATGCCGGCTTATAGCCACTGCAAAAAGCCTGAAGAAAAAGTAGCAACAGCTTCAAGCTGATCAAGATCTGCTAACTGATAGATGGACCGAGGTCCTGGCTGCCGAGGAATACAGACTCGAGCGCCGTAGCAAAAGCTACCCAAAGCACAGGCTGCTACCTCAACTCAAGGAGGAGGCTTTAAAACCCATGCTACCAGCACATGATGCAGCTGACCGGCCACCCCGTGGCCATGACAAAATGGCGTACCGGCCAGAAGTCCAGACCGCACCCCGTGGCCAATCAAACAATAACACTAAGGCCCGGGGCTACACGAAGGACCTATGAGATGTATTGGAAAACAAAGCAGGACAATCAAGATCGATCTACGAATCATGGGGGTGCGCCATAAGACGTGACGACGACCGTCACGCCAGATACAATAAACCAAAGTCCAACCAGGCCAAATACAATAGAAGGGGTTCATTTGAACTACATCGGGATGTAGCCCGGCATAGAGGCGCCGCACACCCCTTATGCTTCACTGATGAAGTTATGGATCACGAATTCCCAGAAGGGTTTAAACCCATAAACATTGAATCATATGATGGCACAAAAGACCCGCGGTATGGATGGAAGATTTTCTTCTCCACATTCACATGGCCTGCGGCAATGACTTACATGCCATAAAGTACCTACCACTTAAGCTCAATGGACCGGCTCGGCATTGGCTGAATAGCCTGCCAGCAAGCTCCATCGGCAGTTGGGAGGATTTGGAAGACGCGTTCCTCGACAACTTCCAGGGAACTTACATGCGACCACCGGATGCTGATGACTTAAGTCACATAACCCAACAGCCCGGAGAGTCATCCAGGAAATTTTGGACTTGGTTCCTAACTAAAAAGAACCAAATTGCCGACTGTCCGGATGCCGAAGCCTTGGCGGCCTTCAAGCACAACATCCGCGACGAATGGCTCGCCCGACATCTCGGCCAAGAGAAGCCAAAGTCCATGGCAGCCCTCACGACACTCATGACCCGCTTCTGCGCGGGCGAGGACAGCTGGCTGGCTCACAGCAACATCACACCCAAAAACTCAGGCGATTCAGACGCCAGGGATAGCAACAGTAAGCCACGACGAAATAGACACAAGCGTCGCAATAATGGCAGATTCAGAGGCTTTAAATCCGGACAACGGAAAAAGCCATTCAAAAGAAACGGTTCGGGCTCGTCCAGTTTGGACCGCATACTCGATCGCTCATGTCAAATTCACGGCACCCCCGATAAACCAGCCAACCACACCAACAGGGAATGCTGGGTGTTTAAACAGGCCGGCAAGTTGAATGCTAGAAACAAGGAAAAGGGGCTGCATAGCGACGACGACGAAGAGCCCTGACCGCCGAACACGGGAGGACAGAAGAAATTCCCTCCCCAGGTGAAAACAGTGAATATGATATACACAACCCATATCCCCAAGCGGGAACGGAAGCATGCACTAAGGGACGTCTATGCGATGGAGCCAGTCGCCCCAAAATTTAGCCCATGGTCCTCTTGTCCGATCACTTTCGATCGCAGGGACCATCCTACCAGTATCTGCCGTGGCAGCTCAGCTGCATTGGTCCTTGACCCCATCATCGACGGATTCCATCTCGCACGAGTCCTCATGGACGGTGGCAGCAGCCTTAACCTGCTCTATTAGGATACAGTGCGCAAAATGGGCATCGACCCTTCATGGATCAAGCCCACAAAAACCACCTTCAAGGGTGTCATACCCGGTGTGGAGGCCTGTTGTACGGGCTCAATCATGGGCAATTTCCGAAGCGAGGAGTTAATCTTCAACATCGTCCCCTTCTGTAGTGGCTATCATGCATTGCTCAGACGAACCACATTCGCCAAATTCAATGCGGTACCGCATTATGCATACCTCAAGCTCAAAATACTAGGACCTCGTGGGGTTATTACAGTTAATGGAAACATAGAGCGCTCGCCTCGTATGGAGGAGCACACTGTGGCCCTCGCGGCGGAAGTACAAAACAACCTTCTTAGGCAAACAGCCAATTCGGCGATAAAGAACCTGGATACCGTCAAGCAAATCTGGAGTACTCCACAACAGGATCGTCCGCACGTCCAGAGGTCGACTAGCATTTTGGCCTCCGCCCTAGTCCCAGTCAAGCGGCGACATTAGTGTCGCGCGTCCACAACTACGCACTTAAAATACCCTGGGCATAGGCGGAGGCACAACCATCACACGGTCCACAATGCGGTTCGACCGCCCGGGGACGCACGCATTTTTGCATCCCTTTTTCTTTCAATTCCCTATCGTCAGGAGGCTCTTCCGAAAGACTAGCTATCGGACACATAGCGGAACGGACACACCAAGAGGACAAGAAGCTTTGGCGTATGAGGGAATCTTCAAGTGGTCTCTGTCGGTGTCAAAACAGGCGGATCTCGGGTAGGGGGTCCCAATCTGTGCGTCTAGGCTGATGGTAACAGGAAGCAAGGGACACAAATATTTACCTAGGTTCGGGCCCTCTCGATGGAGGTAAAACCCTACTTCCTGCTTGATTAATATTGAAGATATGGGTAGTGCAAGAGTAGATCTACCACGAGATTGTAGAGGCTAAACCCTAAGAGCTAGCCTATGATGGTATGATTGTAATTGTGATCGGCCTTCTAAGGACCAACCTCTCCGGTTTATATAGACATCGGAGAGGGCTAGGGTTTACATGGAGTCGGTTACAAGGAAGGAAAGACAATATCCGGATCGCCGAGCTTGCCTTCCACGCCAAAGAGAGTCTCATTCGGACACGGGCCGAAGTCTTGAGTCTTGTATCTTCACGCTTCAATAGTTCGGACGTTGTACACAGTCCGGCTGTCCGGATACCCTCTTATCCAGGACTCCCTCAGTAGCCCCTGAACCAGGCTTCAATGACGATGAGTCCGGTGCGCAGTCTTGTCTTCGGCATTGCGGGGCGGGTTCCATCTCCGAATACTCCAAAGTAATTATCGAACACTTGAATCGTGTCCGGATCCACAAAATGATCTTCACATGCCTCCGTAAAGAGAATGATATTTCATAAATGCAATCTGCTAACAACCTTTTTAGACAACATGACATGTCATTACGGTCGGGTCATTATTCGAACCGTTTTCCTACAACCAGCCACAACGCATATTGCGAGGCGGTTTCCTTGACACGTCTTGTTAAAGTAGAGATCGTGTTCCCCTTATTACGGGATTTTCATCAATACGGGTGTGGGTAATCCAACCGCACCGCTAATTGCGGCGAGCGGGGGGAGAATGGGCTCCACCAGGCAAGTGGGAAGGCGCAAAAAGCATTTACCGCCCCTATAAAGAGATGGGGTCTCTTTCTTTTTACCCACGCTTTCCCTTTCCGCTAGCTCATTCCCCTCTGTTCGATCCCTAATGCCCAAGCACTCTTCTTCTCCATCAAAGAGAGGTTTTCCAAAGATGTCCGGATCCGGAGCAGGAGGCAGATGGATGGCCTCAACCGTCCAGGAGAAGGACATCAAGAAGCTCCGGGGAGCCGGGTATCTGGCCCAGAAGATCGGCCACCGTCTCCCACCGGCGGGACAGGTCGTCCCCACTCCAGAACCTCACGAGAGAGTCGTGTTCCTTCCCCATTTTGTCCGCGGGCTCGGGTTTCCCCTTCACCCATTTGTTCGTGGAGTCATGTATTACTACGGGATTGGTTTTCATGATCTTTCCCCCAACTCCTTCCTCAATATCTCGACGTTCATCATCATGTGCGAGGCTTTTCTCCGGAAATCACCTCACTTCGGCCCGTGGCTGAAGATTTTCAATGTGAAACCCAAGGTGGTGAGTGGCGAACACGCCGAGTGCGGCGGTTCCATGGTAAGCAAGATGCCCAAGGCCGTTTGGCCGAAGGGTGCCTTCAACGACTTCGTCAATATATCACCGAACCACGCGGCAAAAAGTGGGCGGCAGCTCCAGAGTTCAGATCCGGAGCTCCACTGCGGCTCACGTCCTGGCCCAAGAAGGGCCCAAGCTGGTCCTTGTCCAATGAGATGTCACTGCTCCAGATGTGCGTTCAGAGTGTGGTTGACAGGGATGTCAAAATCGTCGACGTAGTCCAGGTGATGCTAGTTCGCCTGGTTCTCCCCTGTCAGCGCCGAGCCTGCAATCTGTGGGAGTTCGACCCAACCGAGCACCAAACCCTTTAGGAGCTCTATGATTCCTCCCACAAGGGTATCTGGAAGGTGCTCTTCAAGTCCGGCAAATCGTGGCCGGGCTCTGCCGAGGACCGTGGGTATCAATTATCCCATTCTGCAAGCCCGGTAAGTTAGAACCATGCTCTGTCCATCCATGCTTTAGTTAGCATGTCATGTGGGAGGCATCTTAATTGTGTTTTATCGTGACCTCAGGGGTGGATAAAGAAGGTGGAGCGGATACATTGTCCGGCCCCACTGCCGGAGGAACCGGCCGGACCTCTTTTGACGAAGATGCTGGTCCCCGCGCCTTACGAGGCGCCAAAGAAAGAGGCCTCCAAGAAGGACAAAAAGACCCGGAGTGGCCTCCGTCGTCGCGAGGCTTCGGATGCCAAATCCAAAGACTCCAGCAACGATCCTTCTTCTGAAGACGAAGAGGAGGAAGCAGAGGAGGAGGAGCCTCACTCTGGTGGGGGCGGGGAAGAAAAGGACGGCCTCCACATCGCTGGAGGCCGGATCTCCCAAGAGGGGGAAAGGTTCCCTCCCAGAGGCATCCACCACGGCTGCCGATAGCAGCCCAGAGTGGGATCCCAGGGCCCAGCCCCTGGAGAAGTCGTAAGTATACGAAACCTGAACACGCGTATGCGCCCGGGATTGTTTTTGGGTATAGTAGTTTTAACTATTGCCATATTTTGCACAGTCCGGCAAGGTCTCGCGCCGGACAGTCCTCATCGGAGGATTCGCTGAGCTCGGACGCCTTGGTGAGCGAGACGCCTCTAGAGGCCCCTTCCCAAAAGTCCAGGCGCGACATTGAGGTGTCGTCTCAACGGGATCCGGACCGAGAGGGCATATTACTGGAGCCGGACACACGGGAGCGATGACCCCTGAGTGTGCCGTCAGCGGGGGGCGATCTTGGGTTCGGCCCACAGCCGGACAAGGTCCAGGAGACCTCTAAGGCTCCCGGATTGGGTGAGCAGCCGCCTTCAATGGTGGGAGGCTTGCCTACTCCACCGGCAACCTCTGTCCAAGCATAGTTTCCAGGCGGTCTATCGACAATGTTAAAGAACGCGGCTATCGTCTATGAACATCGGACCTTAATGGGTGCGGTGGTTGAAAAGATTCAGTCCGTCGAGAGTGGGCTGAACGAGTCCTGCCTTGGCATTATAAAGGCCTTTGAGGTATGTTTCCTAAGAAACCTTTGAGGAATCGTCATAATATGAGTGGTAGCCCCTGATACACTGTCCGGCGAAAGAGAGAGAAAGCCGGCAGGGGATCAAATCCTTTGTTAATGACATGTACCTCTTTGTTTGAAAATAGGCGTGTGCAGAGAAGACGTCCGCTCACAATGCAGAAGTGTCCGAACTGAAGCAGAGCCTGGAACGGGCTGAGGAAGACCTTGGCCGTGTGAAGAAGCAATTAGAGGATAAGCAAGGTATGTTGAAACATTGTCCTGCATTGGGCATGAATGAGTAATTGTGCCTTTTGAAAATTATTTTTGTTGTATGCCCTAGGAGCGAGTGCCGAATATGAGGCGCTGAAGAAGGCTGTGGCTGATGCCAACTAGAAGGCGGCCGCCGAGCAGGCGCTTCGTGAAAAACACGAGGCCAGGGTCATCACAGCCGAGCGGGAGCTCCAGGAGGCTGTGAAGAAAAGCGAGGGCTTGGAGCAGAGTCTAATAGGGAAAGAGTCTGAACTCACCCAAGCTCTGCAGGCCACGGAAGATGCTCGGGAAGAAGCCCGAGGTGTTGTACGGGACATTCAGGATGCCCGGAAGGTTGTGGCTGGTAAGACCGGTTGTATTCATGGCCATTTTTACATGATAGTGGGGAGAACTCTAAGCCACAAGCTGAATTCTTGTTTTTGCAGGGGCATTTGCGGATCTACCTCGCAGCATATCAGATGCCGCCCAATTTTACCGGACTGAGGAAAAGAAGTCTGCGGAGAGGGATTTCTGGTTGCAGTATTTGGCGCCGAACTATCTAGTGCCTTTTATCGATCAGCTGAAGCAGCTGGTCGAACTGCACCAGGCGACCGAACTAGCCATGAAGGACTTGGTTGTCCGGCTGTGGCCTGCAGAGCCAATTCCAAGTAGTTACTTCGGACTCGTGAAGTGGATTGTGGGCGCTTGTCCTTGGCTTGATGCTATCAAGCGGTCAATCTGTATAGAAGGTGTGCGCATTGCGTTTGCCCGTGCAAAAGTGCATGGGGGAAACTTGACACGGAGAAGCTGATGACTGAGGGGCCGCCGAAGGGTAAGGAGCAATGCAAGCCTGAGTTGTACTATGAAGGTGTACTGAAGGGGGCCTGCCTTGCGGTGGATAAATGTGCCAAAGACATTATATTTCCCTGAGGGCATTCGTGCCACTTTTTGTAATATGGGATGATGACATTTTTATTATATATTGCCTGCATTGTTTGAACATGTGTTCCTCTTGTGCGGCTGTTTATTGTAAATCCTGAGAGTTGGCCAGTCGTCGGCTTCTGCCCCCATGTAAAAAGGAATACGGGGGTGTTCGGGGTATATCTGAACACTCTTTATCCCATAGTTTGGTCCTTTTAAGGAGGTGTTTCTCACCACGAACCCGGAAATCGGACTATAAGGCTTTATTACTCTCACTTAGCCATAGGAATTCGAGTATGGTCGGCGCAGCCCCTAGTGTTCGGAAGGCCGAACTAGGGGCTCTATTGGCGCCTGATCAGAAGACTAATTCGTCGCACTCTGCACTTATAATGGCGTTGTGCGGAATAAATCTTTAAGGATTTTACAATCTCTCGAACAGCTGACCAGCTCTCGCTGCATCATGACAGTCGGTTTTTGACTTTCTCTACTGAGGTGCTCGTCCGGCTGAACTGGGACACAATCGCAGTAGTTCTCCCAGCGCTATCTTAGCCGATAGAACGGAACGTAAGGTACCAAAACATGGGAGCCGGGCAAACCCAACCAATGACCCAAGACATGATTCGGAGCTGATGCATATAGTGCTATAAGTTCGGGGTGCCAAGCGACCGAAAAGGTGGTCGGACTTTATTGCCGTACTATGAAGCCCCTGGCATAACCGGGCGAACATGAAGCGTGGCTGCCATTTTTGGCAAAGAGGCGTCGACGATAAATGACGGCCGATAAGTGCTATTTAAGTCTACGCATTGTAGTAGGATGATATGTCTATGCATATGAGTACGATGTATGAAAATAGGTGTTTTTTGGCGAAACCTATGATGGCCGGACTGGAGGGGTTTGTGAGTGGATCAAGAGTGAATCTGAACTGCCTTCTGCCTGCATGCTCCTGCCATTGTGTGTCCGGGCTGATTCCACGCTGCCAATCCTGTTCTGCGTCAATGTTAGTTTGTAAAGGCAAATGCTTGGAGGCAGCTGAGCGTCCTCTTGTGGTTGGTCCAAGGGTTCCTGATCGGACCCCGGTGGACCCAGCCGTTATACCGTGAGGTAGCACGGACTCCTCGGTGGGTGTCCGGATAGTTGGCTGTCGTATCAAAATTTTGATAGGCATGCACGACTCGCTGTTCCGGCAGCTGTATGATTTCCGCTCTAAGGGCGGGTTTGGCCTTGCCTATAAGTGTGATTATATCACAAGGTGTTAGCCTAATGGTTTACCACGTGGAATCTAGTCAACGTGGTTCATCCCGTTAACATACGGTAAATTGCCGCATGAGGAGAAGGTGCTGAAGAATTGTTCTTTGGCATGGCATTTTTTGGTGATCCGAAAACAACCGTTAGAGTGGTGGGCCAATAAACTTGGCCTTTGCACTTGGCATCTTTTGAGAAGATGTTATTTGTGGTTTCATACCTGCGAGGGTTTTATGTGTTATGGAGCCCCCGGACTACTAGGTCTAGGGGTATGACAATTGATATGTTGTGGTTAGTGTGATCGGGGGCGATCGGCCATACTTTTATACTCTGGGGGTCTCTTGACTGGACGCCTCCCATCATTGTTTTCGGCACGCGACCAGCCACTTTGTTTTGAGGATTCGACATTCTCTATTGGTATGCTTTGCTGTCCTTCTAGGACTACCATGAATTTCACATGGTTGATCTAGTGTGTGGCTCGGGCCGAATAGGCTTGAGCTACTCTTTGTCCGTTGACCGTACTGGGAGTCGCTGGACTTGGCGCCAGCTTCCTTGACTTGACGTTTATGACCATTACGCCGAGGCTGGAAGATGCCTCTTCGTGTATCCTTCTTACTGTCTTGGACCGTAATGATGTGTGGTCGTCGGGGTGTGTGCCTTGGGTTCTCCTGCTTAGGTTGAGGTAGCCAGTTGTGCCGTGCATGCCCTTTGTTGGGGTTGTCGAGTCCGTACTTTTCGGTGGCCAGTACCTTGGTCCACCTATCCACTAGTAAGTCTTGGTCAGCTTTAAGCTGCTCTTGCTTCCTTTGCAGGCTCCTTGCCGTGGCCATGAGCCGTCGCTTGAAGCGAACTTGTTCCACTGGATCTTCAGGCACGCCGAATTCGTCATTGCCGAGGCTTACCTTGTCATCGGAGGGGGGTGTATAGTTGTCCCTCTCCGAGTATCCCATCATGACCGGTCCAGCCTGCTTGAAGATAGGCTGATCAGGGTTGTATTCCTCTCTGGCACCATCCGGATTGCTTTTGTCTCCGAGGCCGGTGTTGATGTGGCGGGGCTTGGAGAGGCGCCGAAGACGCCCATGCTTTGCTTTTCCTCCTGAGGGGTTATCCTCCATTGCCTCGTCGCCATTGGTTTCCTTTGGAGTGTCCACCATGTATATATCGTATGAGGAGGTGGCCGTCCACCGCCCTTTGAGCGGTGGCTCCTGTAATTCTCCTGCATCGTCGTCCATACTGTCGATGTCTTCGAAGTCGAAGTCTAGCACGTCAGTTAAATCGCCGATCGTGGCAATGAAGTGGGTGGTGGGTGGGCAGCGAATCCCTTCATCGCCTGCTTCCCACTCAAGCTGGACATAGTTTGGCCCAGAGCCTCCTGACAAAGAGAGAGACTTTAATGAGTTCAGCATGTCGCCAGAGGGCGAGTGCTGGAAGATGTCCGCAGTGGTAAACTCCATTACCGGAGCCCAGCCTGGCTCGGCTGGCTCGAGGGTGTGCGGACCGGAGCCAACTACCGAATACGAGTCCGGGGGCCCGGGGTTACAGGCTTCCATAGAGGTGAGACATGTGCTCGGCTCCACCACCGTTGAGTGTGCGGCCTGAAGGGCGGGGTCCATCCCTCCGTCCTTAGGCAATGCAACTTGCTCCGGATTTAGATCCAAGGCTACTGCAGGGGTGATATCCCGAGCTTTGTCCGACAACAGGTCTAAGCCATGCTCATCGTGACTGTTCGGTGCTCCTGGCGCAGGCCCAAATCCATTGAAGATCAAGTCTATGCGGATATCCGTTGTGTAGTTCAAGTTTCCGAACCTGACCTGGTGGCCGGGGGCGTAGCTATTGATTTGCTCCAGATGGCGAAGCGAATTGGCCCTCAGTGCGAAGCCGCCGAACACGAAGATCTGTTCGGGGAGAAAAGTCTCCTCCTGGACCATGTTGTTGACGATTGAAGGTTCCATCGAGCCCTGCAGCGACGACATAGAGGAACTCTCAATGAAAGCACCAATGTCGCTGTCAAAACCGGCGGATCTCGGGTAGGGGGTCCCGATCTGTGCGTCTAGGCTGATGGTAACAGGAAGCAAGGGACACAGATGTTTACCCAGGTTCGGGCCCTCTCGATGGAGGTAAAACCCTACTTCCTGCTTGATTAATATTGAAGATATGGGTAGTACAAGAGTAGATCTACCACGAGATCGTAGAAGCTAAACTCTAAGAGCTAGCCTATGATGGTACGATTGTAATTGTGATCGGCCTTCTAAGGACCAACCTCTTCGGTTTATATAGACTCCGGAGAGGGCTAGGGTTTACATGGAGTCGGTTACAAGGAAGGAAACACAATATCCGGATCGCCGAGCTTGCCTTCCACACCAAAGAGAGTCCCATCCGGACACGGGCCGAAGTCTTGAGTCTTGTATCTTCACGCTTCAATAGTCCGGACGTTGTACACAGTCCGGCTGTCCGGATACCTGATGACTCGCAAGTATACGGGATAGTTGTAGCCTCTTTCGATAAGTAAGAGTGTCAAACCCAACGAGGAGCTAAAGGTAGAACAAATATTCTCTCAAGTCCTATCGGCCACTGATACGACTCTAGCACGCTTGACGTTTGCTTTACCTAGAACAAGTATGAAACTAGGAGTACTTTGTAGGTGTTGTTGGATAGGTTTGCAAGATAGTAAAGAACGCGTAAATAAAAAGTAGGGGCTGTTTAGATAAAGACGCAATAAAGTAAATATAGCGAGTGTGGAAAAGTGGTGGTAGGAGTTGTGAAATTTTCCCTAAGCAATTGACTATGTTACTAGACCGATAATCACTATTGCAATTCTATTTGAGGGAGAGGCATAAGCTAACATATCATCCCTTGCTTGGAATTCTATGCACTTATGATTGGAACTCTAGCAAGCATCTGCAACTACTAAAGATTCATTAAGGTAAAAACCAACCATAGCATTAAAGAATCAAGTCCCCTTTTATCCCATACGCAAACAACCTACTTACTCGGGTTTGTGTTTCAGTCACTCACGCAACCCACCATAAGCAAATCATAAACATATTGAAAACCCTATAGCGGGAATCCCTCACGCTTGCGCGACACGAAGGGCACCATAGGACAACACCAATAATAAAACATGCAACTCAAACCAATCATAGCAATTCATCAATCATCGATAGGACAATAGAAATCTACTCAGACATCATAGGATGGCAACACTTCATTGGATAATAATATGAAGCATAAAGCACCATGTTCAAGTAGAGGGTACAGAGGGTTTCGGGAGAGTGGACCACTGAATATAGATGGGGGAAGGTGATGGAGATGTTGGTGAAGATGATGGAGGTGTTGGTGAAGATCGCGGTGATGATGATGGCCCCCGGCGGCGTTCCGGTGCCACCGAAAGCAAGGGGGAGAGAGCCCCCCTCTTCTTCTTCTTCCTTGACCTTCTCCCTATATGGGATAAGGGTTTCCCCTCTGGTCCTTGTCTCCCATGGCTTGGGAGGGGCGAGAGCCCCTCCGAGATTGGATCTATCTCTCTGTTTATGCGTTCTCAGATTCTATCCCTTCACCATTTCTTAAATATCCGGAGATCCGTAACTCCGATTAGGGTGAATCTTTCGCCCAGATCTTTCTCATAAAATTATATTTCTTTCACCAAAAGAAGAGCGTCAACCGCCTTACGGATGGCCCACGAGAGCCCAGGGCGCGCCTACCTCCCTGGGGCGCGGCCCCCTGTCTCGTGGCCACCCTGGACACCATTTCGCGTTGATTTTACTTCCCAAAAATCATAAATATTCCAAAAAAAATCTCCGTCTGTTTTTATCCTGTTTCGACTCCGTTTGATATTGGGTTTCTACGAAACAAAAAACATGCAACAGACAGGAACTGGCACTGGGCACTGGATCAATATGTTAGTCCCAAAACATAGTATAAAAAGTTGCCAAAAGTATATAAAAGTTGAATAATATTGGCATGGAACAATCAAAAATTATAGATACGACGGAGACGTATCAGCATCCCCAAGCTTAATTCCTGCTCGTTCTCGAGTAGGTAAATGATAAAAAAGATAATTTTTGATGTGGAATGCTACCTAGCATAATCTTGATCATATGTCTAATCATGGCATGAATATTAAGATACGAGTGATTCTAAGCAATAGTCTATCATTTGACATAAAAACAATAATACTTCGAGCGTACCAATAAAGCAATCATGTCTTTTCAAAACAACAAGGCCAAAGCAAGCTTATCCCTACAAAATCATACAGTTTGGCCATGCTTAATTTTCGTCACACAAAATGCTCCCATCATGCACAACCCCGGTGACAAGCCGAGCAATTGGTTCATACTTTTTAACGTGCTTCAGCTTTTTCAACCCTCACGCAATACATGAGCGCAAGCCATGGATATAGCACTATAGGTGGAATAGAATATGATGATGGGGGTTCATATGGAGAAGACAAAAAGGAGAAAGTCTCACATCGAAGCGGCTAATCAACGGGCTATGGAGATGCCCATCAATTGATGTCAATGCGAGCAGTAGGGATTGCCATGCAACAAATGCACTAGGAGCTATAAGTTTATGAAAGCTCAACAAAAGAAACTAAGTGGGTGTGCATCCAACTTGCTTTCTCATGAAGACCTAGGGCATTTGAGGAAGCCCATCGTTGGAATATACAAGCCAAGTTCTATAATGAAAAATTCCCACTAGTATATGAAGGTGACAACAAAGGAGACTCTCTATATGAAGAACATGGTGCTACTCTGAAGCACAAGTGTGGAAAAAGGATAGTAACATTGCCCCTTTTCTTTTTCTTTTCTTTTTCTTTTTTTTCTTTCTTTTTTCCTTTTTTCGGTGGGCTTCTTTGGCCCCCTTTTTTATTTAGGCTTCTTTGGCCTTTCCCCTTTTTTCTTTTTCTTTTCTTTTTCTTTTTTTTATGGGGCAATGTTCTATAATGATGATCATCACACTTTTATTTACTTACAACTCGATATTACAACTCGATACTGGAACAAATATATGACTCTATATGAATGCTTCCGACAGTGTACTGGGATGTGCACTGATCTAGCATAGCAATGACATCAAAAAACGGACAAGCCATCAAAACATCATGCTAGCTATCTTACGATCATGCAAAGCAATATGAAAATGAATGCTCAAGTCATGTATATGATGATGATGAAAGTTGCATGGCAATATATCTCGGAATGGCTATGGAAATGCCATGATAGGTAGGTATGGTGGCTGTTTTGAGGAAGATATAATGAGGCTTATGTGTGATAGAGCGTATCGTATCACGGGGTTTGGATGCACCAGCGAAGTTTGCACCAACTCTCGAGGTGAGAAAGGGCAATGCACGGTATCGAAGAGGCTAGCAATGATGGAAAGGTAAAAGTGCGTATAATCCATGGACTCACATTAGTCATAAAGAACTCATATACTTATTGCAAAGTTTTATTAGCCCTCGAAGTAAAGTACTACTACGCATGCCCCTAGGGGGATAGGTTGGTAGGAAAAGACCATCGCTCGTCCCTGACCGCCACTCATAAGGAAGACAATCAAAGAAACACCCCATGCGTCAAATTTGTCACACAACGGTTACCATACGTGCATGCTACAGGACTTGCAAACCTCAACACAAGTGTCTCTACAATCCACAACCACCCACTAGCATGACTCTAATATCACCGCCTATATATCGCAAAACTATTGCAAGGAATCAAACATATCATATTCAGCGATCTACAAGTTTATGTAGGATTTTATGACTAACCATGTGATTGACCAATTCTTGTCATCTCTCTAAATAGATATAAGTGAAGCAAGAGAGTTTAATTCTTTCTACAAAAGATATGCCCACGCTCTAACAAATATAAGTTAAGCAAAAGAGAATTCTACAAATGGCGGTTTTCTATGTGAAGAGAAATAGGCAATCCAAACTTCAAATGATATAAGTGAAGCATATAAAGCATTCTATAAAGCCATAAAGATTTAAGTGAAGTGCAATGAGCATTCTATAAATCAACCAAGGACTATCTCATACCAGCATGGTGCATAAAAGAAAAGTGAAAACTAAATGCAAAAGACGCTCCAAGGCTTGCACATAATGCATAAACGAAACGAATACGAAAACATACCGATACTTGTTGAAGAAAGAGGGGGCCTTCCGGGGCATCCCCAAGCTTAGACGCTTGAGTCTCCTTGAATATTTACTTGGGGTGACTCGGGCATCCCCAAGCTTGAGCTCTTGCCTCTCTTCCTTTTCCTCATATCGAGACCTCCTCGTTTAGACACTTCATCCACACAAAACTTCAATAGAAAACTAGGTAAGATCCGTTAGTATAATAAAGCAAATCACCACTCTAAGTACTGTTGCGAACCAATTCATATTTTGTTTTTGCATTGTGTCTACTATAATATAACTTTTTCATGGCTTAATCCACTGATATAAATTGATAGATTCATCAAAACAAGCAAACTATGCATCAAAAACAGAATCTGTCAAAAACAGAACAGTCTGTAGAAATCTGAACATCCACCATACTTATGGTACCCCAAAAATTCTACCAACATTAGGAAAATTAAACCAGTTGTATAGCAATACAGTGCAAAAGGAATCAGAACCAATTGACGTTCCAGTTAAAAATGTAAAATCGCGCACTACAGCCAAAGTTTCTGTCCTGCACCGTACAAACCAACAAGCATTGTAAACATCCTAAAGGCAAACCTTGGCACATTATTTTTATAATACAATGGAATTATACAAGGGGATGATTATTTTTGATGAAAAGTTTCTGTAATCAAGATTCACAAAGTTTCCGTGAGCATGAACAAAGTTCAAGGCTAGCTCCCACTTCAACAATGCTTGTCTTTGGCATTTTCACTTTCCTTTTTGAAAAGTTTTTAGGTTCCCCTCTTTATTTTTATTTTGTTTTTAAACTATATGAAAGCACACAACAGAAATAAATGACTCTCTAAAACTTCCGGGTTGTCTCCCTGGCAGCGCTTTCTTTAAAGCCATTAAGCTAGGCATTTAGTGCTCAAGTAATGAATCCATCCGGATCCCAAGGTATATCAAAGCCAATTTTAATTAACAATGATTTGTAATTTAGTAGTGATCACAAAGTAACATATATCAAGCAACAACAAAGTCTAACTCCCTTCCTATGCATCGGCATGTCATAAAAGAACAATTCATGCACACATAGTAAAGGCCAATGCATAGTATAAGCAGATTTTTGCAATTCTAACGTATTGGAAACATAAAGAGGCGGAGATGTGGTTCCCCTCTCATAATAATTGCAAGTAGGAGCAGCAAGCACATGCATATTATATTCATCAAAATCATCATGTGCAATGGTAAAAGGAAACCCATCAATATAATCCTTAATAAGCACAAACTTCTCCGATATAGTGTAGTAGGGAGAATTCAAAAAGATAATAGGACTATCATGCGTGGGTGCAATAGCAACAATTTCATGTTTAACATAAGGAACTATAGCAAGTTCATCTCCATAAGCATAATTCATATTGGCATCTTGGCCACAAGCATAGCAAGCATCATCAAAAAGAGATATTTCAAACAAATCAAGGGATCATAGCAATCATCATAGCAATCATCCTTCGGTAAGCACGAAGGGGAATTAAATAATGTATGAGTTGCAGGGTTACTCTCATTAGAAGGTGGGCACGGGTAGCTAATCCGCTCTTCCTCCTTTTGTTCTTCGCTCTCCTCATCATCTTTTTCATCCAATGAGCTCACTGTTTCATCAATTTCTTCTTCCATAGCTTCCTGCAAAATATTAGTCTCTTCTTGGACAGCGGAGAAGTCCTCAATATATGGTTTAACATAGGCATTAGAAGCATAATTATCATAACAATATTGAAATATGGCAAAATTTTCAGATTTGTAAAGAGTAGCATCATACTTTTCAATGAAAGAGGCAATCTCATAAGCACCTTAAAAAGGAACAAATTCTTCAATTTGTTGAACATCATAGTAATTGTAAACACCCTTAGCATATGAAGATACGGTTCCATTATTACTAAACAAGCATTGATAGGGTAGGTGTTTCTTAGGGCCTTCAGAACAACAAGTAAACTCATACATTTCACATAAATTCCAAGCATAGCATTGCAAACATTGAATTTGATCCCATAATAGTTTCCCTTTTTTAGATATACGGTGTCGCACAAAACAAGCATGCTCATCTAAAGATTTGCCCTCAACTAAACTAGTGGGGGTTTCAGCACGAGCACAAAGGGATCAAAGATGATCCAAGTAAAAAGCTTTAGGAGTGTGATAGATTTTGAGTGGTTCTTCAACCACTAGTTTAGTAGGTACAACTAATTTTTTTTGGTATTTTGCGTTTCCTATCCATAACTAAAGATAGAAAACAACTAAGAACAACAAATAAAATTACTTAGTGATAAAGCAAACAAGCACACACGAGAATATTCACCCCACACTATGACTCCCTGGCAACGGCGCCAGAAAAAGGTCTTGATGACCCGCAAGTATACGGGATAGTTGTAGCCTGTTTCAATAAGTAAGAGTGTCGAACCCAACAAGGAGCTAAAGGTAGAACAAATATTCTCTCAAGTCCTATCGGCCACTGATACGACTCTACACATGCTTGACGTTTGCTTTACCTAGAAAAAGTATGAAACTAGAAGTACTTTGTAGGTGTTGTTGCATAGGTTTGCAAGATAGTAAAGAACGCGTAAATAAAAAGTAGGGACTGTTTAGATAAAGACGCAATAAAGTAAATATAGCGAGTGTGGAAAAGTGGTGGTAGGAGTTGTGAAATTGTCCCTATGCAATTGACTATGTTACTAGACCGATAATCACTATTGCAATTCTATTTGAGGGAGAGGCATAAGCTAACATATCATCCCTTACATGGAATTCTATGCACTTACGACGGGAACTCTAGCAAGCACCCGCAACTACTAAAGATTCATTAAGGTAAAACCCAACCATAGCATTAAAGCATCAAGTCCCCTTTTATCCCATACGCGAACAACCTACTTACTCAGGTTTGTGTTTCAGTCACTCACGCAACCCACCATAAGCAAAGCATAAACATATTGCAAACCCTACAGCGGGAATCCCTCACGCTTGCGCGATGATATGTCTCCAGCGTATCTATAATTTTTGATTGCTCCATGCTACTTTATCTACTGTTTTAGGCAATATTGGGCTTTATTATCCACTTTTATATTATTTTTGGGACTAACCTATTAACCGGAGGCCCAGCCCAGATTTGCTGTTTTATGCCTATTTCAGTGTTTCGAGGAAAAGGAATATCAAACGGAGTCAAAACGGAACGAAATCAACTGGAGAAGTTATTTTTGGAAGGAAAGCAACCTGATGGACTTGGAGTGCCCGTCAGGGGAGTCCCGGGCTGCCCACGAAGGTGGAGGGCGCGCCCCCCTACCTCGTGAGCACCCTTGAGGTCCACCGATGTACCCCCTGCACCCATATATACCTACGTACCCTAAAACTTCTAGAACAGAAGATAGATCAGGAGTTACGCCGCCGCAAGCCTCTGTAGCCACCAAAAACCAATCGGGATCCTGTTCTGGCACCCTACTGGAGGGGGATCCCATCACCGGAGGCCATCTTCATCATCCCGGCGCTATCCATGACGAGGAGGGAGTAGTTCACCCTCGGGGCTGAGGGTATGTACCAGTAGCTATGTGTTTGATCTCTCTCTCTCTCTCTCTCTCGTGTTCTCTCTCGTGTTCCCTCTATGGCACGATCTTGATGTATCCCCAGCTTTTTTATTGTAGTTGGATCTTATGATGTTTCTCCCCCTCTACTCTCTTGTGATGAATTGCGTTTCCCCTTTGAAGTTATCTTATCGGATTGAGTCTTTTATGAGAACACTTGATGTATGTCTTGGTGATCAACTTGCGGGTTTCGTGACATTTGGAACCTATGCATAGGGGTTGGCACACGTTCTTGACTATCCGATAGTAGCTTTTGGGCACTCTTTGAAGTACTTTTATGTTGGTTGGATGAATCTGAGATTGTGTGATGCATATCGTATAATCATGCCCACGGATACTTGAAGTGACAATGGAGTATCTAGGTGACATTAGGGTTTTGGTTGATTTGTGTCTTAAGGTGTTATTCTAGTATGAACTCTTTTATAGATTGATCCGAAAGAATAACTTTGAGGTGGTTTCGTACCCTACCATAATCTCTACGTTCGTTCTCCGCTATTAGTGGCTTTGGAGTGACTCTTTGTTGCATGTTGAGGGCTTGTTATATGATCTATCTATGTTATTATTGTTGAGAGAACTTGCACTAGTGAAAGTATGAACCCTAGGCCTTGTTTCCTATCATTGCAATACCGTTTACGCTCACTTTTACCGCTCACTACCTTGCTGTTTTTATTATTTCAGATTACAAAAACCTATATCTACCTTCTGTTTTGCACTTGTATCACCATCTCTTCGCCGAACTAGTGCACCTATACAATTTACCATTGAATTGGGTGTGTTGGGGACACAAGAGACTTTTTGTTATTTGGTTGCAGGGTTGTTTGAGAGATACCATCTTGATCCTACGCCTCCTATGGATTGACAAAGCTTAGGTCATCCACTTGAGGGAAATTTGTTACTATACTACAAACCTGTGCACTTGCAGGCCCAACAATGTCTACAAGAAGAAGGTTGTGTAGTAGACATCAAGCAGTTTCTGGCGCCGTTGCCGGGGAGGTTAGCGCTTGAAGGTATATCATTAGATTTTGCAATCGAATCTTTTTGTTTCTTGTTTTAGCACTAGTCTAGTTTATAAAAGAAAACTACAAAAAAATGGAATTAAGTTTGTCTCATATGCTTCACCTTTTTAATATCTTTCATGAGTATGATGGAAAGGATAATTGTGCTCAAGTGCTTGAAGAAGAAATCTCTAAATTGTTTGGCACTAAATATTTGAATGATGAGCATGTTTGCAATGTTGTTAGTACGAATTCTTTGAATATCCATGATGCTAATGATGATTGCAATAGTTATGATGAAAATATCTCTTATGAGCATGTCAAATTTTGTGGAGTGCATGTTTGCATGACCACACCAAATAGAGAAGATATTTATTGCAAGAGGCATAAGTACTTAGAAACCAAATTGTTGCAAGAAGAGCTAGATGAATGTGCTGAAAGATTCAATATTTTTCGCGCTCCTTGTGAACTTTGCAATGAACATGGTCATTTAAAGCTCCAATGCTATTTGTTTCATGATCAAGTCGTGTCCAAATATTGTGATAATTTGATTACCCTTGAGCATCATAAAGAGCTTAGCCTTCTTTTGGGTTATGAAGAAATGAAATGTATAACTGAGGGTATTCCAAAATTTAATCTTGATAAAGTTCTTCATTTTGATCTAGAGAAAATTTATATGTATTGTGCGGTGAATTGTATTGAAAATCCTTATATTGCCAATTACATAAGGAAAAGAAAGCAAATGGAAGATGATGAGAATACTAATGAAAGGGAAGAGGCTTCCCAATCTCTTCCTATTATTTCTTATGATGAATTAGGTAACGAGGAGGAGCTTTCTATTCAACCAATCTCATCAATAAGAAGCTCAAAGAGGAAGGTTGAACCTACACATAATGTGAAGAAGAAAAAGAAAAGAAGGAGCAAAAAGGTAAAAAGGTATCCCTCCCAAATGATGTTGCTCCTTCTACTACTTGTGATGATGATAATTGCTATACTATTGGTGCTATCCATATTTTTAATGATGAGAGTGATTATGCTTATGATATGAAAGGGCCCAAGCTTGGGGAAGTTATGTTTGATTGGGATGAAATATTTGAGAATATATTTGCTGGAATTAATGTTTGTCCCAAGCTTGGGGATGCTATGTTTAATGAAGATGATATTTTTAGCATCCCAAGTTTTGATATGCAAAGTTGTTATGATGATAGCATGCCTCCTACCTATGATGATTATATTGATGAAAGTGGGTTCGGAAGAGAGTCAACTTTAGGAAGTAGTGATCCCACTATTTTGGAGGATGTTGAATTTTATTGTGATGAATACAAAAGTGGACTTGGAAGAGTGTCAACTTTATTTAGTGATTCCACTATCTTGGGAGAGGTTTCAATCGATTATGATGAGAACGAAGTTGCTACTTATGATGATTATTGTGATGAAACTTATGCTATAAAAAGTAGTGATGATTATATTTACAAATCTTGTCATGATTATGATTACCATTTTTCTGAACACTACTCTTTTAATGTGGAAACAATTTTTAGTGTTCAAGTCTCTTATGATACTCCCACTATTCCGAATGAGAAGAATTTTGCTTATGTGGAGAGTAGTAAATTTTCTATGCTTGTAGATCATGAAAAGAATGCTTTAGGTGCTGGTTATATTGTTGAATTAATTCATGATGCTACTGAAAATTGTTATGAGGGAGGAACATATGCTTGTAGGAATTGCAATAATATCAAATTTCCTCTCTATGTGCTTAAAGTTTTGAAGTTATGCTTGTGTTACCTTCCTATGCTAGTTGATTATTGTTCCCATAAGTTGTTTGCTCACAAAATCCCTATGCATAGGAAGTGGGTTAGACTTAAATTTGCTAGTCATATGCTTCATGATGCTCCCGTTATGTTTCAATTCTTATCTTTTATGTGAGCATCATTGTCATCATCATGCCTAGCTAGAAAGGCATTAAAGAAAAGCGCTTGTTGGGAGGCAACCCAATATTTATCCTTACTGTTTTTGTGTGTCCACATGATTATGCTACTGTATTAATCATGTTTTATAGCTTTTTGTTTCAATAAAGTGCCAAGTAGAACCTTTGGGAAGACTTGGGTGAAGTTTATGTGATCTTGCTGTGAAAAACAGAAACTTTAGCGCTCACGAGATTAGCTGCCATTTTTGACTGGAGAGTGATTTTAGGTTGATTCTTTTTTAATATGATTAATAGACAAATTACTCAGGTCCATAAATTTATTTCATAATTTTTGGGTATCCAGAAGTATACGTTTGATACAGATTACTACAGACTGTTCTGTTCTTGACAGATTCTGTTTTCTATGAGTTGTTTGCTTATTTTGATGAACCTATGAGTAGTATCGGAGGGTATGAACCATAGATAACTTAGCATACAGTATATATTACACCAATACGAATTTAGAATGAGTTCATTACAGTACCTAAGTGGTGGTTTTATTTTCTTATACTAACGGAGCTTACGAGTTTTTTGTTGAGTTTTGTGTGGTTGAAGTTTTCAAGTTTTGGGTAAAGATTCGATGGACTATGGAATAAGGAGTGGCAAGAGCCTAAACTTGGGGATTCCCAAGGCACCCCAAGGTAATATTCAAGGACAACCAAGAGCCCAAGCTTGGGGATGCCCCGGAAGGCATCCCCTCTTTCGTCTTCGTTCATCGGTAACTTTACTTGGAGCTATATTTTTATTCACCACATGATATGTGTTTTGCTTGGAGCGTCATTTTATTTTGTTATTTTTTGCTTGCTGTTAGTTAGAATAATGTTTTGCATATTTAGTTTCAATAAAAAAGTCAAGGATAGCCTTTGCCATGCTTATTTTGCTAGTATACATGTTGCTGTTTGAAAACAGAAAGTTTACTGCTGTTGAATAAATTCCCTAGAAAAGTCAGAGAATGGTATAACGTTGAATCTTTTTGCATATTGAGATCTGATAAATTTATTACAGTGGGAATTTTAGTTCATAATTTTTTGGAGTTAGGGAAGTATGATACTCTTGCATTCTTTACAGACTGTACTGTTCTGGCAGATTGCTGTTATGTTTGCATTGTTTGCATATGTTTGCTTGTTTAATGATTCTATTTGAGGATAGGAGTATTAAATATGCAGAGGAATTTAGTATGAAATGTTGAATAATAATTTTAGGGATTTGTTACAGTATAAAATGATAAGGTTTTGCACTGGTTTGTACTAACCTATCTCACGAGTTCTTGTTGAGTTTGTTGTGAATGAAGCTTTTGATAAAAAGAGAAACCATGATATGAGAGGAATTAAGGAGACACAAAAGTTCAAGCTTGGGGATGCCCAAGGCACCCCAAGATAATATTTCAAGAAGTCTCAAGCATCTAAGCTTGGGGATGCCCCGGTAGGCATCCCACCTTTCTTCTTCAACAACTATCGGTTAGTATCGGTTGAGCCTAAGTTTTTGCTTCTTCACATGAGTTGTGATATCCTTGCATTATAGTTTTCTTTAGCTTTGCTTGCTGTTTGAATGAAGTGCCAAGATCTGAATTCTTTAATGAGAGAGAGCCTTACACAAATTGGAATTTATTCGACTACTCATTGATCTTCACTTATATCTTTTGGAGTAGTTTATCATTTGCTCTAGTACTTCACTTATATCTTTTAGAGCATGGTGGTGGATTTGTTTTAAAGAAACTATTGATCTCTCATGCTTCACTTAGATTATTTTGAGAGTCGTTAATAGCATGGTAATTTGCTTAATGTTATATACTTGGTATTCAAGATATGTGAAACTTTCTTTTGAGTGAATTGAATACTAAGATAAGTTTGATGCTTGATAATTGTTTTGAGATATGGAGGTGATAATATCAAAGTCGTGCTAGTTGGGTGATTATGAATTTGAGAAATACTTGTGTTGAAGTTTGCAATTCCCGTAGCATGCACGTATGGTGAACCGCATTGTGATGAAGTTGGAGCACAATTTTATTTATTGATTGTCTTCCTTATGAGTGGCGGTCGGGGACGAGCAATGGTTTTTTCCTACCAATCTATCCCCCTAGGAGCATGCGCGTAGTTCTTTGGTTTTTGATGACTTCTAAATTTTTGCAACAAGTGCATGATTCTTATGATTAATGTTGAGTCCATGGATTATATGCACTCTCACCTTTCCACCTTTGCCAGCCTCTCTAATACCGCGCACTTTTCACCGGTATCATACACCCACCATATACCTTCCTCAAAATAGCCACCATACCTACCTATCATGGCATTTCCATAGCCATTCTGAGATATATTTCCATGCAACTTTCCACCGTTCCGTTTATTATGACACGCTCCATCATTGTCATATTGCTAGCATGATCATGTAGTTGATATTGTATTTGTGGAAAAGCCACCGTTCATAATTCTTTCATACATGTCACTCATGATTCATTGCATATCCCGGTACACCGCCGGAGGCATTCATATAGAGTCATACTTTGTTCTAAGTATCGAGTTGTAATTGTTGAGTTGTAACAAAAATAAAAGTGTGATGATCATCATTATTAGAGCATTGTCCCAGTGAGGAAAGGATGATGGAGACTATGATTCCCCCATAAGTCGGGATGAGACTCCAGACAAAATAAAATAAAAGAGGCCAAAGAAGCCAAAATAAAAAAAAGAGGCCATAAAAAAAGGCCCAAAAAATAAAAAAAATGAGAGAAAAAGAGAGAAGGGACAATGCTACTATCCTTTTACCACACTTGTGCTTCAAAGTAGCACCATGATCTTCATGATAGAGAGTCTCCTATGTTGTCACTTTCATATACTAGCGGGAATTTTTCATTATAGAACTTGGCTTGTATATTCCAATGATGGGCTTCCTCAAAAGTGCCCTAGGTCTTCGTGAGCAAGCAAGTTGGACGCACACCCACTTAGTTTCTTTCATTGAGCTTTCATATACTTATATCTCTAGTGCATGCGTTGCATGGCAATCCCTACTCACTCACATTGATATCTATTGATGGGCATCTCCATAGCCCGTTGATACGCCTAGTTGATGTGAGACTATCTTCTCCTTTTTGTCTTCTCCACAACCACCATTCTATTCCACCTATAGTGCTATGTCCATGGCTCACGCTCATGTATTGCGTGAAAGTTGAAAGAGTTTGAGATTATTAAAGTATGAAACAATTGCTTGGCTTGTCATCGGGGTTGTGCATGATTAAATACTTTGTGTGATGAAGATAGAGCAATAGCCAGACTATATGATTTTGTAGGGATAACTTTCTTTAGCCATGCTATTTTGAGAAGACATAATTGCTTTGATTAGTATGCTTGAAGTATTATTATTTTTATGTCAATATGAACTTTTGTCTTGAAACTTTCTAATCTGAATATTCATATCACAATTAAGAAGATTTACATTGAAATTATGCCAAAGTATCACTCCGCATCAAAAATTCTTTTTTATCATTTACCTACTCGAGGACGAGAAAGAATTAAGCTTGGGGATGCCTGATACGTCTCCAACGTATCTATAATTTTTGATTGCTCCATGCTACTTATCTACTGTTTAGGCAATATTGGGCTTTATTTTCCACTTTTATATTATTTTTGGGACTAACCTATTAACCGGAGGCCCAGCCCAGATTTGCTGTTTTATGCCTATTTCAGTGTTTCGAGGAAAAGGAATACCAGACGGAGTCAAAACGGAACGAAATCAACTGGAGAAGTTATTTTTGGAAGGAAAGCAACCCAGGGAACTTGGAGTGCACGTCAGGGGAGATACAGGCTGCCCGCGAGGGTGGGGGGCGCGCCCACCCCCTGGGCGCGCCCCCTGCCTCGTGAGCACCCCGGAGGTCCACCGATGTACCCCCTGCACCCATATATACCTACGTACCCTAAAACTTCCAGAATAGAAGATAGATCGGGATTTCCGCCGCCGCATGCCTCTGTAGCCACCAAAAACCAATCGGGACCCTATTCTGGCAGCCTACGGGAGGGGGATCCCATCACCGGAGGCCATCTTTATCATCCCGGCGCTATCCATGACGAGGAGGGAGTAGTTCACCCTCGGGGCTGAGGGTATGTACAAGTAGCTATGTGTTTGATCTCTCTCTCTCTCTCTCGTGTTCTCTCTCGTGTTCCCTCTATGGCACGATCTTGATGTATCCCGAGCTTTGCTATTGTAGTTGGATCTTATGATGTTTCTCCCCCTCTACTCTCTTGTGATGAATTGAGTTTCCCCTTTGAAGTTATCTTATCGGATTGAGTCTTTTATGAGAACACTTGATGTATGTCTTGGTGATCAACTTGCGGGTTTCGTGACATTGGGAACCTATGCATAGGGGTTGGCACACGTTCTTGACTCTCCGGTAGTAGCTTTGGGGCACTCTTTGAAGTACTTTTATGTTGGTTGGATGAATCTGAGATCGTGTGATGCATATCGTATAATCATGCCCACGGATACTTGAGGTGACAATGGAGTATCTAGGTGACATTAGGGTTTTGGTTGATTTGTGTCTTAAGGTGTTATTCTAGTATGAACTCTTTTATAGATTGATCAGAAAGAATAACTTTGAGGTGGTTTCGTACCCTATCATAATCTCTACGTTTGTTCTCCGCTATTAGTGGCTCTCGAGTGACTCTTTGTTGCATGTTAAGGGCTTGTTATATGATCTATCTATGTTATTATTGTTGAGAGACCTTGCACTAGTGAAATTATGAACCCTAGGCCTTGTTTCCTATCATTGCAATACCGTTTACGCTCACTTTTACCGCTTGCTACCTTGCTGTTTTTATTATTTCAGATTACAAAAACCTATATCTACCTTCTATTTTGCACTTGTATCACCATCTCTTCGCCGAACTAGTGCACCTATACAATTTACCATTGTATTGGGTGTGTTGGGGACACAAGAGACTTTTTGTTATTTGGTTGCAGGGTTGTTTGAGAGAGACCATCTTCATCCTACGCCTCCTACGGATTGATAAACCTTAGGTCATCCACTTGAGGGAAATTTGCTACTGTCCTACAAACCTGTGCACTTGCAGGCCCAACAACTTCTACAAGAAGAAGGTTGTGTAGTAGACATCACGCGACACAGAGGGCACCATAGGACATCACCAATAATAAAACATGCAACTCAAACCAATCATAGCAATTCATCAATCACCGATAGGACAATAGAAATCTACTAAGACATCATAGGATGGCAACACATCATTGGATAATAATATGAAGCATAAAGCACCATGTTCAAGTAGAGGGTACAGCGCGTTGCAGGAGAGTGGACCGCTGAATATAGATGGGGGAAGGTGATGGAGATGTTGGTGAAGATGATGGAGGCGTTGGTGAAGATCGTGGTGATGATGATGGCCCCCGGCGGTGTTCCGGCGCCACCGGAAGAAAGGGGGAGAGATCCCCCCTTCTTCTTCTTCTTCCTTGACCTTCTCCCTAGATGGGAGAAGGGTTTCCCCTCTGGTCCTTGGCTCCCATGGCTTGGGAGGGGCGAGAGCCCCTCCGAGATTGGATCTATCTCTCTGTTTCTGCGTTCTCAGATTCTACCCCTTCACCCTTTCTTAAATATCCGGAGATCCGTAACTCCGATTGGAGTGAATCTTTCGCCCAGATCTTTCTCATAAAATTAGCTTTCTTGCGCCAAAAGAAGAGCGTCAACCGCCTTACGGGTGGCCCACGAGAGCCCAGGGCGCGCCTGCCTCCCTGGGGCACGACCCCCTGTCTCGTGGCCACCCGGACACAGTTTCGCGTTGATTTTACTTCCCAAAAATCATAAATATTCCAAAAAAACTCTCCGTCCGTTTTTATCCCATTTGGACTCCGTTTGATATTGGGTTTTTGCGAAACAAAAAACATGCAACAGACAGGAACTGGTACTGGCACTGGATCAATATGTTAGTCCCAAAATATAGAATAAAAAGTTGCCAAAAGTATATAAAAGTTGAATAATATTGGCATGGAACAATCAAAAATTATAGATACGATGGAGACGTATCAATACCCCCTTATCCAAGGCTCCCTCAGTCTCTGATAACGATCGTTATACCTGTTTTACATACCCGCACATCGCCCGCCCCTGGTTAGGATGTGTCAAACAGTCCTATTTTGCTTATCGCACTACTTCTATATGTATGCTTTGACGTATCATTTGAATAACAAGTGAAAATAGTATACAGCATCAGCTTGCTATTACGTTTATTTACCCCTTCTTTTTTTACTACTTATTTATTATACCCGTGCATTTTGGCACGACCAGTTTGCCAGGGGCTTCCATACCCCATAACCTGGCAAGACAAGTCCAAACACTTTTGACAGTGCGGCACCCCGAGCTTATAGCACTATATGCATCAGCTCCAAATCATGTCTTGGGTCAATAGTTGTGTTTGCCCGGCTCCTATGTTTTGGTACCTTACGTTCTGCTATATCGTCTAAGGTAGCGCAGGGAGAACTACTGCGATTGTGTCCCGGTTCTTCCAAACGAGCACCTTAGTAGAGAAAGCCGAAAACTGACTGTCATGATAAGGCGAGAGTTGGTCGCTGTTCGAGTAGTCTCAAATCATTAAAGATTTTTTCCGCTTCAGGCGAGGAATCGGCCTTGTTCGATTTAGGCGTGTATAGCACCCTAAGTCCGGCCTTCCGGATACTAGGGGCTCTGCCACAATTTAAAATTGTAGACTTCTATGGCTAAGTGAGGGCGATAAAGCCATATACTCTGATTGCCTCGTTCGTGACGCTAAACACCTCCTTAAAAGGACCAAAGACTTGGATAAAGAGTGTTTATATTATCCCGAACACCCCAGTACTAGTTACATGGGGGCGGAAGCCGACGACTGGCCAACCCTCAAGATTTTTTAAACGGCCGCACAGAAGGTAATATTTTAAATTAACAAGCGCTACATAGCTCACATGAACTGGTTTTCATAATACAGGATGACATGAGTACATTCATTCAAATATCACATCCTTATTACATTCATCCGCCACAAGGCGGGCACCCTTAATGACATTATCATAGTACTGTTCGGGTGGCGATGCTCCTTGCCTTTCGGCGGCCCCTCTATCACCAGCCTCTCGGTGTCCATCTTCCCCCAGTGCTCCTTCGCACGGGCCAAGGCCTGCGTGCACCCTCAATACAGACGAACCGCTTAACGGCTTCAAGCCGCGGACAGGCATTCACCATCCGCTTGACAAAGCCTAACTAGCTGCTGGGCAGGGGCTCGCCAGGCCACAACCGTACTATGAAGTCCTTCATGGCCAGTTCGGCCGCCTTGTGAAGTTCGACCAGTTGCTTAAGCTGGTCGCTCAAGGACATCGGATATTTGGCCCCAATATATTGGTACCAAAACAGCTTATCCATCGAGCTCCCCTCCTCAACCCAGTAGTACTCTGTGGCATCAAAGATGCTGCGCAGCAGATCTGCGAATGCTCCTGGAGAACTCCGCATTCGGGTAAGTAAAAGGAAGGTCTCGTCCACATGCTTGCTTTGCATAATGAAAGCCTTACCCGCAGCTATCTTCTTGGCCGCCTCAATTTCCTGGAGGGCCTTCTGGGCTTCGGCCTTGGCATCAAGTGCACTCTGATGGGCCTTCGCAAGCTCCGACTCTTGCGTCTTGGAGTCATGCTCCAAGGACTCGAATTTTTTGACGAAGTCCTGAAGATCTTGCTGGACCTCATCAACTCGCGCTTGTTGTTTTTCGCGCTCGGTGCGCTCCTTGGCCGCTTTGCTTTCGGCCTCAGACAGCTCCTTCTTAAGGGCCGCCACTTCGGTCGTGGCCCCTAGTAAAATTCATCATGCTACTATTAGCATCAAGGATGTTTTCCTTTATATATAACATTCAGACGGGGTATTGCTTACCTTTGTTCTCCTCAAGCTGCCTCTTCAAGAGGCTGAGCACTTCTTCGGCCCGCCCCAGGCTCTGCCTCAGTCCGGAGACCTCCGCAGTGGCACCGGCCGCAGCCAGCAGCGACGCCTGCTTATTCACATAGACATAATATGATTAGACTCCTGGGAATATTATTTGATCCTCTGTTTGGCTTCTCTTCCCGAACACCAAACAGAGCATCAGGGGCTACCGTCTAAACTATGATACCTTTCTCATAATTTAAAATACTTACCTCAAAGCCTGTCAGGAGGCTGGCGCGGGCTTCGATCAATCCACTTTTGGCGGACTGAACCTTTGCAATCACCGTACTCATAAGAGTACAATGTCCTTCATCAAGGGAAGCGCTCTGAAGCGCTTCCACCAAGTTATCCGATGCCTCTGGATGGACAGAGGTCGTTGGCACAGGTGGCTTGCCCCCCTTGGCGGGTGGCTGCCTGCCTGAATCCGGAACCACAGGTGGTTCCGGTGCAGTATCCGGCTGGGAGCAAAGCCTGTTGCGGCCCCCCTCGTCTGAATCCATGGGGTTCTTCCCCCCATGAGCCCGGCATCGGGAGTCTCACCTTGATGCGTCTCCAGGACTACCTCCTCCTGGCCCGGTATCCTCTGAGATAACACCTCGGTGTCATCCGCGAGCCGGGGAATAGAAGTCGTCGGCAGCAAATAGCTGTTCATCTCCGATGAGCTCAAGGACCCATCCGAGGAGGGCAAGTCGATGAGGGCTTTGGGCGGACTGCGCAAGCAAATCTTGACATAATAACAAGCCATAAAGCTAAAAACATACAAGAGGTATTATGGCATCCGAATACTTACAACTTCGGCAGGGGCTTGGCCCTGGGTAGCCACTCCTCCTCGCTATAGGCGGCGGTTGTGGAGTGGTCCGGAGGGAGGGTCCTTCCCTTCTTGGACCCTTCGGCCTCCTCGGAAGGGGCGGCCTTCCTTTTCTTCTCCCCCTCGGTTTGGGGGAGAGGGTTTTCCTCTTCTTCCTCCTCATTGTCGTTGGAGGAGTGCGCCTCGGTGTCTTCGGATGATGAGTCCGACACCACCTTGCGCCGGAGACTTTTCCTGGTCCCTGTGGCCTTCTTCTTGGACTTCTTATCTGGCACCTCATAGGGCGTCGGGACCAGCATCTCTGTCAGGAGAGCGGTTGCTGGATCTTCAGGCAACGGAGCCGGACAGTCGATCCGCTCCGCCGTCGCCACATAATCCTGTTAGATCAGTATGGTGGCTTAAGTTCATCCCACAAATATACTGAGGAGAGGCACATCTTGCAAAATGTAGAATTCTTACCGCATTGGCATGGCGCCTGGCGCTGAGACCGCGGTCCTCGGTGGTCGGAGGAGGAACTTCGCTGGCCTTGAACAACACCTTCCAGACGTCTTTGTGCATCGTATCGAAGAGCTATTGCAGTGTCTGGTGTTGGGCCACGTCGAACTCCCACAGGTTGAATGCTCGTCTTTGACATGGGAGAATCTGGCGAAATAGCATGACCTGGACCACGTTGACAAGCTTGATCTTTTTTGTTGTCATGTTTTTGACGCAGTTTTGGAGTTCGGTCAGCTCCGCGGAGGTGCCCCAGGTTAGGCCCTTCTTCTTCCAGGAGGTGAGCCGCACGGGGATGCCGGATCGGAATTCAGGGGCCGCCACCCAGTTGGCGTCGCGCGGCTCGGTGATATAAAACCACCCCTTAGAGCCAGGTGACGCTGGGCATCTTGCCCACCATGGCGCCTCCACGCTCTGCCTGCTGGCTGACCACAATCTTCGGCTTTACGTTGAAGATCTTTAGCCACAGGCCATAGTGGGGCCTAATGCGGAGAAAAGCCTCGCACACGACGATAAACGCCAAGATGTTGAGGATAAAATTAGGGGCCATATCATAAAAATCCAGCCCATAATAAAACATGAGCCCGCGGACAAATGGGTGGAGGGGGAATCCCAGTCCGCGGACGAAATGGGCGAGGAGCACGACCCTCTCGTGGGGTCCCGGAGTCGGAATGATCTGCCCTGCATCCGGGAGCCGGTGCGCGATGTCTGCGGCCAAGTATCCGACCGCCCAGAGCTTCGTAATGTCCTCCTCCTTGACAGAGGAGGCCATCCAGTTGCCTCCCGCTCCGGACATGATTAGCTGTGCGGAGAAGGTGAGAACTGGGGCGCTGGAGCTCGAGTGTGCGAGAATGGATGAGCGAAGAAGGAAGGAAGCATGGGTGAAAGAGGAGAATCATTGTCTCTTTATAAAGGCGGTAGAAACTATGCGCCTTCCCACTTGCCCATTAAAATCGCTTATTTCCCAAGCGCCACGATTGATGGCACGGTTGGGTTACCCATACCCGTATTGATGAGAATCCCGTGATAAGGGGACACGATCTCTGCTTCGACAAGATGTGTCAAGGAAACTGCCTCGCATTACGTGTGGTAGCTGGTTGTGAAAAATGGTTCGAATAATGACCGGACCATGGCGTGATGTCATGCTATAAAAAGCTGTCAGCGGATTAGATTTGTGGAATACTATATTCTCTATGGTGGAATATGGAATTTGTTTTCCAGAGCCGGACACGATCTTTGTGTTCTAAATCTTCTACGGAGTATTCGGAGAAGGAACCCGCCTTGCAATGCCAAAGACAATCTGCTGTCAGACTCATCGTCATTGAAGCCTGGTTCAGGGGCTACTGAGGGAGTCCTGGATTAAGGGGTCCTCGGATAGCCGGACTATATACTTTGGCCGGACTGATGGACTATGAAGATGCAAGATTGAAGACTTCATCCCGCCCGGATGGGACTCTCCTTTGCATGGAAGGCAAGCTTGGATATTCGGATATGTAGATTTCCTTCTCTGTAACCGACTCTGTGTAACCCTAGCCCCCTCTAGTGTCTATATAAACCGGAGGGTTTAGTCCGTAGGACAACAACCATCATAATCATAGGCTAGCTTCTAGGGTTTAGCCTCTACGATCTCATGGTAGATCCACTCTTGTAATACTCATATCATCAAGATCAATCAAGCAGGAAGTAGGGTATTACCTCCATCGAGAGGGCCTGAACCTGGGTAAAACACCGTGTCCCCTCACCTCCTGTTACCATTAGCCTTAGACGCACAGTTTGGGACCCCCTACCCGAGATCCGCCGGTTTTGACACCGACAGTGAGGGCAACAAATCTAATCCTAGAGACCTTTTACTATGTGAAGATAGCAAATCTAATCCTGGACATACTCTATTGACTTGTCCACCAGCCGCCACTTTCTATCCTTTTTTCAACCAATAATAGATCTATTCCTTATCCAGTTTGTACTGCGTTTTCCCTTTATTTCCCTTTTCAACCAAGAGACCGGTTGGGTATACGGTCTCTACTACTTTCCCCCTGTTATTTCCACTTTGAATCAAGTCCTAGATTCATGCTATGACTTTCCCCCCTTTCTTCGTTGTTTGAACCAAGCCCTAGATTCGAATGCATGAAGTAGCTTTACCTCTAATAATACTAAAAATTTAGGTGGCTTTGGAAGAGCTAATGGAAATAGAAAAAGATGCACATGTAGACACGTGGGGAGCTGGGGCAGTAGAGCAAGGCCACTTTCGAAGAACTTATACCTGAGGGTCTTTGGGATGTCATCGGTGGTAGGGCGGATCTGCACACAATACAGCGGGGAGGAAGAAGGGTCGGAGGACCTCTTGAGTCGGTGCTGTGTCGGAGAGAACGGCACGGGCAGAGGATCGGGCCCCGCTGGCAGCTGTGAGTTTCCTCCCTCGCCAGTGATGACCATGTGAACGATGCACTTAGTCCTCTACACACCAGCCGAAGGGATCCAGCCAGATTTGTGACCAACGGTGAGCAGAGAGAAGATGTCGCTACCGTTGTCTTGTTTAAATCTGGAGAGGATGAGAGAATGAAGAGAGCAACCCTAGTAAAGCAAGCGCTTAGGCCCCTGCCTACATATATAGTGGAGTGATTATCTTTTTCTTTCCACAACAAGCATTTGAATTTGTGTACGTGGCATTAAAGAAAAAAAAACTCTCTATTTAATGTGACTAACTGTATGACTCCTACTTACTAGTAGTAGTATTGTTCACTTTTTCTCCTCGGCCCTCCATTCATTGAACAACCCCATGGGTGAATAAACATACAATACTAGTATTTGTATAGAACGAACAAGCTCGAACTATTTTCGCGTAGTTAAAAGTTGAGGGCGAAGTTTTTCCCAGGCAGTATGTGCGGCAGTTTTCACGTAGGCAGTTTGACAGAGAGGCGAGAGGGTGAGGGAGTAGCGGATTCAACTTACTTACTGCTGGAAAGGTAGGGTTGTGCGATTTGACGCGCGTTGCTGCTCGAAAGACTTGTGATATGACTACTCACTATAGTCATGAATTACTGGCGCTACGATCGGGGTGCTGCCCCCCCTTCTGTTCCCCACTCTAATCTGGTGCATGACACATCGACCCGGATGCTGGCTCTCCCACATGTCGGCGAAGTATGTATGAAGGAGCAAAGAATCATGTGGTATATATAGTGTATATGCTAGTACTACTACTCATGTCGGAGGAGTGCGAACCATGGCAGCCCAGGGAACAAGCATGCGATAGGACATACTCCTCTTTGTTTGGATCCTTGAGTGAACCAGCAGTGCGAACCACGGCACCCCCGTGAACCAGCAGTAGAAAACACTGTGGTGATATGGCCATAAAAAACAATGTGCTACAATCCAGTCTGTAGCATGTACAATACTACTCCTCTTTGTTTGGATCCCTGAGTTAGGGCTTCTTTGATTCAAAGGAATTTTATAGGATTTTTGGAGGATTGAAATCCTTAGGATTTTTCCTATGTTGGTCCTTTGATTCATAGGATTGGATCCCATAGGAATTTTTCCTATGGAATCTTTTGTACTACATTTCATAGGAAATTTAACATCCAGTCCAACCTGTTTTTAAAATTCCTTTGTTTTCCCCATTGCATCAAACAATAATTGCTAATTCTATAGTATTCAAATGGGCATGCTAGTCCAACCCTACACTTTTCCTATTCCTATGTTTTCAAAACCCTACGAATCAAAGAGGCCCTTAGAGATAGTTTGGGCTACTTTGAGCTGAAATAGCCTCAAAGTATCCAAATAGGAGGGGTTAGTTTGAGCTAGTTTGCTCTAACCCAACTAAAAAACTAGCCCGGTGGAGAGGTTCTAATTGGGTTAGTTCTCCTTGGGCCCACTAAAAGAGAACTAAAAAATCCCCCTACCCGCACCAAATCGCTCCCTCCCACCCCTCCATGCACGACTCCTCTCTGTTCCCCATCGGGTCGCCCGCCCAAGCGCTGCTCCGCTGCTCGCCTCTCCCTCCTCTGGCCACCCTCTCCCTCTAGCCTCCGACACCCTCCTCCAGTGAGGTGAGTTTGTTCGTTCCTTCTTTGTATCTGAAAGTGCTAGTATTCGACTAGAGGGGGGTGAATAGACGATTTTTATGAAAGTCTTCAAAACATGGGTGTTTCGAAGACAAACGATAGAAATGACCCTATTGATATGTAGCGGAAGTTAGACTACACTAGACAAGCCATAGTCAAGTAAGCAATGAAGTGAAAGCACGAAGACTATAAGCAGCTAGGTAGATTGGATCAGGGGAAGATAGTATGAAGCTAAACAGACAGAAGTCTTCACACAGTGAAGTCAAACAAATAAGGCAAGTAGGCAAAGACTTCACGAAGACAAACTATAAGTAAGGCGAGAGAGGTAGGATAGAACCAGTTGCTTGGAGAGGACAAGGATATTGTTGGACCAGTTCCAGTTGCTGTGAAAACTGTACGTCTGGTTAGGGAGCCTGAGATTTAACTCAGAAGACTGCATCTTCACCTTATTCCCCTTGAGCTAAGAACACTTAGTCCTCTCCCAATCACTCTGGTAAGTCTTCAAGGGAGACTTGCAAACCTTTACAGACTTCATTCACCGGCAATCCACAATGACTCTTGGATGCTCAGAATGCGATGCCTAATCGGCTAGAGGATTCACAGTCCTCAAGTGTAATAAGTCTTCAGATCACGCGGACAGAAAGACTTCAGTGATGCCTAACACTCTTTGGCTCTGGGTGTTTTGGGCTTTGCCCTTGCAAGGATTCTCTCTCAAAGGGTCCGGAGGTGGGTTGCTCTCAAATGACAAAAGCTGTGTGCTAACTCTGAGCAGCCACCAATTTATGGTGTAGGGGGTGGGCTATTTATAGCCAGGAGGCAACCCGACCTGATTTGTCCGAAATGACCCTGGGTCACTAAGGAACTGACACATGTCCAATGGTCAGATTTCAAACACACGCGGTAGCTTAGCTTGGGCTACAAGCCAAGCTGACTCATCCAACACTTGATAAGATTTGCTCTCATTGTCTTCGCTCGAAGACATAGGATTTGGTTGAGCATCACATCAGTCACTCTGACTTTGTTCACTTGGACTCCACTTAATAGTACGGTGGTTCCTATGACTCAACAAAGAAGAAAAGGAAACTACAAAATAAATATGTCTTCGCACTCCAGTCTTCACGTGATGTCTTCTCCTGTCATAGTCTTCAATGTGAATGTCTTCACAGACCACCATTGTCTTCAATGTCTTCACACATTTTTAGGGGTCATCTCTGGTAGGTAAACCGAATCAACGTGGGACTACTACATGTGTTATCTTGCAATTCTCACAAACACATTAGTCCCTCAACCAAGTTTGTCGTCAATACTCCAAAACCAACTAGGGGTGGCACTAGATGCACTTACAGTATCACACCCATATCATTGATCTTGCTTGCTCTAGCGCTAATTCTGATTTGGAAAAGTAGATCCTGATTAAACTTGGTATAGATTTGTGGTGCATGCATGGAATGTTTGATGTTGCTTGAGGAGGTAATAAATCTTTATAGAGGCCCAAAGATTTAGTTCACATTTCTAGGTATTTCAGTTTCAAGCTTGCATTATTTCTAGAGGCCCAAAGATTTAGTTCATATTTCTAGGTATTTTAGTTTCAGGCTTGCATTATTTCTAGAGGCCAAAAGATTTGGTTCGCAGTCGTCGGTAAGCGGCCCTGCTACCCATGACGGTCTCGACCTCAACTCGGAAGCGCCGGTGTCCGAGGGTTCCCGGGGCTTGGGCTCTATAGAGACTTCCTCCAGAGCGACGATGACGAGCTCCTCTCTTGGCGCGTGAGGGCCTCCGGGCTCCCTCCGTATCATGGATGACTTCCGTGATGAGTTAGATCATGCTTTGTTTCATGGAGTGTAATTTTTTTGTGAAACTTGATTGACGACTTGCATGTTTAACTAGGATACCTCATTTGTATGGACAAAATAAAATTTATCATGTTTTGCATGCTTGATTTGTAAAGATGGTTCGTTTATGTCAATTGTGAGTGGTAGGAGGCCACACAAGAGCCGCCCACACCAAATCCGGTAGGAAATAGGGTCCAACGTAGTCAAATGATTGAGAAAGAGCATTTATTGTCAATCTAACCCTGCCATCCAAACACCTCTTTGGTTACAGTTAGTTCAGGGTTAGAATCTAACTCTAACCTATAACTGAGTTAGAGTTCTCCTCGTCTTGGTTCATCGCCATCATACTTTCCCCATTCCTGTGTTTTCAGTATCCTTCTAATCAAAGAGGCCCTTAGACTGGTTTAGGTCTGGTCATATTTTTATAAACATGTTATGTCCAAAATTTAATGAACGTGCTCCGGTTTCTATGAAAATAATCCGGTTTCATGTAGTAATTTATTTATTTATTTATTATTCTACGGGGGGTTTGCATGCAATCCGTGAGGTCTGAAATGTAAATGAAAGGATCAATAAGAGGTGTCTAGAGGGGGGGTGATTAGACCCTCAACAAATAAAGTTGGCAGTTTTTAAGATATTCAAGTTGAGGTGGTAGATTAACACAATTTCAAGCATACACAATACAATTCAAGCAAGCATGCAAAGAGTATATGAGCAGCGGAAAGTAAAGCATGCAACTTGCAAGAAAGTAAAGGGATGTGATTGGAGTGTGCTACGCAATTAGAGACACAGAGATTTTTGGTGTGGTTCCGGTAGGTTGTGCTATCGTACATCCACATTGGTGAAGACTTCAACCCACCATGGCCATCGCCCATGAAGGACTTGCCTACTAGGGTAGATCTTCACGAAGGAGGTGATCTCCTTGCCCTTCCAAACTCCTTGGTTCAACTCCACAGTCTTCACGGAGGCTCCCAAGTGACACCTAACCAATCTAGGAGACACCACTCTCTAAAAGGTAATAGATGGTGTGTTGATGATGAACTCCTTGCTCTTGTGCTTCAAATGATAGTCTCCCCAACACTCATCTCTCTCTCATAGATTTGGCTATGGTGGAAAGATGATTTGAGTGGAAAGCAACTTTGGGAAGGCTAGAGATCAAAATTCTTGTGGTTGGATTAGAATATCTTGGTCTCAACACATGAGTAGGTGGTTCTCTCTCAGAAAATAAATGTTGGAAGTTTAGGCACATTCTGATGTCTCTCCTCACTAATGAAGAATGGGTGGGGGGTATATATAGCCTCCACACAAAATCTAGCCTTTACACATAGATTCCCAAACTCGGTGGGACCGAATCATAAAACTCGGTCAGACCGATTCAGGTCAAAATGTGAACGTTAGAGTTTTCGGTGGGACCGACATAGTCAACACGGTGGGACCGATGTGCAGGGGTTAGGGTAAAACCGCAACTCGGTTTGACCGATTACTCAAACTCGGTGAGACCGATTTTTGTAATGAGTAAACAGAAGATTGGTCAAGCAAACTCGGTGGGACCGACTGAACAACCTCGGTTGGACCGAAAATGTTACAATAGATCACAGAGAATTTGCAAGCCCATCTCGGTGAGTGTAAGTGCATCTAGTGCCACCCCTAGTTGGTTTTGGAGTATTGGCGACAAACTTCGTTGATGGACTAGTGTGTTTGTGAGAATTGCAGGATAACACAGGTAGTAGTCCCATATTGATTCGGTTTACCTACCAGAGATGACTCCTAAAAATGTGTGAAGACATTGAAGACAATGGTGGTCTGTGAAGATATTCACATTAAAGACTATGACATGAGAAGACATGGCATGAAGACTATGGAGTACGAAGACACAGTTGTTTCATAGTTTCCTTCTCATCTTTGTTGAGTCATAAGAACCACCGTACTGCTAAGTGGGGTCCAAGTGAACAAAGTCAGAGTGACTGAGGTGATGCTCAACCAAATCCTATGTCTTCGAGCGAAGACAATAAGAGCAAATCTTATCCAGAGCTGGATGAGTCAGCTTTACTTGTAGCCCAAGTCAAGTTGTCGCGTGTGTTTGAGATCTGACCGTTGGACACGTGTCAGTTCCTTAGTGACCCAGGGTCATTTTGGACAAATCAGGGCGGGTTGCCTCCTGGCTATAAATAGCCCACCCCTACACCATAAATTGGTGGCTGCTCAGAGTTAGTGCATGGCTTTTGTTGTTTGAGAGCAACCCACCTCCGAAGCATTTGAGAGAGTAATCCTTCCGAGGACAAAGCCCAAAACACCGAGAGCCAAAGAGTGTTAGGCATCACTGAAGTCTTTTTGTCCACGTCATCTGAAGACTTGTTACACTTGAGGACTGTGAATCCTCCAGCCGATTAGGCATAGCATTCTGAGCATCCAAGAGTCATTGTGGATTGCCAGTGAATGAAGTCTGTGAAGGTTTGGAAGTCTACCTTGAAGACTTACCAGAGTGATTGGGCGAGGACTAAGTGTCCTTAGCTCAAGGGAAATAAGTTGAAGACACAGTCTTCTTAGTTGAATCTCAGCCTCCCTAAGCAGACGTATAGTTGGCACAGTAACTGGAACTGGTCCAACAAATCCTTTGTCCCCTTCATGAAACTGGTTCTATCTTTCACCTCTCTTTACTTATAATTTGTCTTCATGAAGTCATTGCCCATTTGTCTGATTTGATTGACTTCACTGAGTGAAGACTATTTACTGTTTGGTTTCATACTATCTTTCATCCTGATCCTTACTACCTAGTTGTTGATAGTCTTCGTGCTTTCACTTCATTGCTTACTTGACTATGGCTTGTCTAGTGTAGTCTACCTTCCACTGCATATCAATAGGTTCATTCCTATTGTTTGTCTTCAAAGCACCTGTCAGATTTCTGGTTCCGGTAGACCCTTGTGGTTCGAACACTGGGGTGCGCACGAAGATCTCTCCCCTACCAGCTCACGTTTCGATGCTCGCAAGGAATCTAAGCTAGAAAGAAGAACACACAAGGGACACAAGATTTATACTGGTTTAGGCCACCATTGTGGTGTAATACCCTACTCTAGTGTGTGGTTTGGTGGATTGCCTCACGGGCTGATGATGTACAATACAAAGGGGGAACAGCCTCGCGAGGGGCTGTTCTTGAGCTAGTGCGATGAACTGCTTGGGTGAGTTCAGTCGCTTCTCCCTAGTTTATGCGTGATCTCCCCCCCCCCCCATTGCCCTGTGGTGGCTAGCTCTATTTATAGAGGGAGGCCCTGGGCCTCTTCCCAAATAATGAGCGGGAAGGGCGCCAACAATTGGCCATTTTGAAGGGGAACATCTAGTACACTTATCCTGACTAAAGTTGGTCTTCGGCTGCCAAAGGCTATGACGATGATGTCGTCCTGGGTTCCACAATGACCTCCATCCTGCCGTTCTGCTGGTCTTGGTCTTGTTGCACCGAAACGGTAACCTTTGCCTGATGCCTTGGCCTGTGCTTGCCCCCTTTGCACCCAAGGGGAAACAAGTACACTGCGTAGGCCGGCGCCCGCCCGGTCTCGATCATCATGGCTTGCGTCACGGGCTCCTTGCGAGGTCCCTTGCCTTGATCTCTCCGCCTCCTCGCGAGCCTGCCTGATGAGGCCGCTCCTCAGGAAGCTTCCTGTCATCTGCCCCGCAAGGCTTGGCCCCTCGTGAGGGTCTTGAGCTTGATCTGATGAAGCTGGGCCGCACTGGGCCCCCACTTGAGCCATGTCGCAAGCCGCAGGCAGGCAAGTCTGGGGACCCCCGTTCCCAGAACACCGACAGTAGCCCCCGGGCCCAAGGCCCGCCCGGACTTGGCTTAGCAGAGAAGCGAAGGGGCAAGTGCGAAGCGCCGCGGGCACGAACAGCCTGCGGCCTTGGGCACCGCGTGGCGATTGATTGGACGTGGGCGTATCCGCTTACCAACGATGCCTCGGCAACCGCACGACTTGACATGTCCCTGCATGCAAAAATGGGTCATGATTACCTGCGATCATGGTGGCCGACGGTTGGCCTCCTCTAGCTATATGTACGGAACGGCGTGAGCCCTTCCAGTCCATCCCTTCCTACTACTCCCTTTCTTCTTCTTCCTCGCCCTTGCTCCGCCTTACGTTAATGGCACCAATCCGCCGATTTTCTGCATAAGAGAAGGGAAAGGCCCCCCTAGAGGGTCCCGACCCACTTCCGCCGAAGAAGCGGCTAGTCCTCTGCCGCCTAGACGAGGGTGCTCGGCAGGAGGTGTCGAGGCCTTGGTTCGAGTGGCCGCCGCCTGGGTTTCCACTGCCCTTGTACGCCCGAATCGAGGGCCCTAGAGAAGAAGGCGCCAAGCGACACCGGCGGTGCCGCCGTCGATGTCGGCGGGTTACGTCTGTGTGCGTTGTTCTTCCTGGAGTTCATGCCGAGGGCTCCTCTCGCGAGCTTGTGCTCCATGCCACCATGCCTCCTCGATCCTGGATTCGCCTTCCTCCCTCCTTCGCCTTCAAGATCCCGCCGAGGGGGCCTCTTGAGCTCTGGCTACAGCACACTGACCGCAGTACCCCTGCGACCGGAGCGGAGGTCGAGATCGTCGCTCTGGGCAAGGTCTACATGATCCGTGGCTGGAGCGAGATCGCCCGGGTCTGCCAGACAGGGGGCAACCTCGTAATCCGTCTCGAATACGATGGCACCTCCTTGCTATTCTTCAAGGTCTTCGACGCGGAAGGACGCCGGCTGGAATGCTGCCCCAAGAAAGGTGGCCGGGGCATCGTCGTGGCGAGGACCAGGCATGCTAACCGCTTCCCTAGCGGCTCCTCAGGCAGCAGCAGAGGTGACGGAGGGTCCAGCGACTCCGCCGAGCTCCACGCGACTCCAGAGACAAGCGACGACAGCTACAAGCCCCCGATCTCACGCCGCGTCCGGAGGAGGGCAGCTACGTCAAGCCGCCAGCGCCACTGATCTATATGGGGTTGGCGCCAGCACCTGACAGCCCACTGTTGATGATGGCATCTCTTGGGAGGCGCGCGTAGTTAACGCTCCTTAGGATTAGCACCTTTTGTTCCCTGCGAGGAATCGAGATGGAACCCCACGGGGGTATGTAAGGCGCTGGCCATGTCTTTTGTGAATATTATATCCTTATTATGAATCGATGCAAGATGCCTGCCCTGTCCCGGCTCGGCTCCCCCTTTTTTTCCTCACGAGGGCTCCGTGCTCTATGCTGACAGGTCCCGGTCCCCAGGCAAGCTTCAGTCGTCGCTGGTATGCCAGGTCGCGATGCCGTGGTCAAGGCTAGGAGGTGAGCGGACCAAGGTCCAGCAAGAGACCCTGAGTCGCGATGCTCAGGAGGTCCCCTTTAGCGCTCAAGCAGCCTCCGCTGGGCAAGAAAGGCAGGCAGCATCACCGTGACAGAGCTGCAGTAGGCAAGGGTTTAGCACTGATTCGATTCAGTTTTTGTGTGACTTATCTTGTAGGTTGGGGTAGTTTTTGGCGAAGTGGCGGGCCTGCGTGGCGGCAGCTGAGGTGTTGCTGAGTTAGGTCTTCGCGAGCTTCCTCCCTCTCCCCCGCACTTTCCTTCATGCTCTACGTCCTCATGTCCTGGCCCTCGAGCAAGCTCAGCCGCCGCTGGTATGACAGGTCGCGATGCCGTGGGTCAAGGCCAGGGGGTGAGGGCTGGAGAGCCAGTAAGAGCCCATGAGTCGCGATGCTCAGGCGCCCCCCTTTTAACGTGCAAGTGGATCGTGCTGGAGAGAAGGAGAGAAGGCTCGCGATGTCCCCAGCGTTACTCCTGGAGCGGTTCCTGCGTATCAATCACAAGGGAAAACAAGGTCTGTTGTCACGGTTGCCAGCCAACCATTGGTCGCTCTGAGGGAGTGATTGTGGCACTGAGGGCCTGGTGAGGTGGCGCCTTGCGGGGCTGCCACGGCCAGAGCTCGACCACTCAGATTTGTCAGTGTTGTAGGGACGGACCCGTGTGCAAGTGCCATGCCAGAGCGAGCGGCTCCAAAGGTAGGTGTCAGTCGAGCAGGCGATTAGGTCAAGCATGTTAAGCACGAAAGGAGCAAATCCATTTAGATAGATGCAGAAAAAGCAGACGCCACTGGGTCAGGCCCGAGCGGCTTGGGGATAATGCAGCCCGTGGGGTGCCCCAACAAGGTAGGTAAAGAGCATAAGCAAAATGGATACATGTCGCAGGGACGGACCCACACGACCTAGGAATGATGTAGCCTTGTGGGTGCTCCCAACTGAAAACGGAACTTGAAATATGTCACCTGATACGGTTGAAGATGAAGGGATGCTGAAGTAGCAGACGACGCGTGGGGAAGAAGCCAATCCTCACGAGCCTTCGGAGCCCTGAGCCTCGGGAGGCTCTGGAGGTCCTGGCGGCTCGGCAAAGTCCATCTCCATATCCTCCAGGAACGAGCGGTGTCTGGCCACCTGAGCCTCCAGAATGCTCCTCATCAGGCGCTGGTGAGCAGCAGCCGCGTTCAGCAGGCCGAAAGGCATGCAAACATAGATGTGAGGTGGACCCTCACAACGCCCCACGCGCGAAGGCCAGAGGCTCTCCTGAGATGCTGCCCGATTGAGCCCTGGTACATCGATGCAGACACGCAGCCCACCATCCTCGCCTGGATGTGGGGCTATGGCGGGTAGGCGGCGGCTATCGCGGATGACTCTTGACTCCTGTAGCTCCTAAATGTTCCTCGCGATAAACTCCTGAGGGTTTGGCCCTCCTTGCTTCACGCCTTCCTGAGGGAAACATGCTTGGAAGCATGCCTCCAAGTGGTGCCCGAGCGCCTCCCTCGTGACCTTGGCAAAGTCGGTGGCTCCCCAAGAAAGAGCCCCCGAGCCCTGCTCGAGGAGGGCGCCGGGCGCACCTTCCTATGCGACAGAGGGTGGCGCCCCCTGAACAGGCGCGAGTACTGACGCAACGCCTCCGGTGGTGCCTGCCTCGCGAGGGTTCGGGTCAGGTGAAGCCTTCTTCTTCTTGGGGACTGCCTCGGGAAGCCTTCCGCTCCTGTGATCTGTGTCTTTGATTACCGCAGCCTGGAAGGCGCGCTCAAGAGAACACACTGCATCCCTTTCCTCGCAAGGCACTGTGATGACTCCACTGCTTCCTGGCATCTTGAGGACATTGTAGCCATGGTGAGTCACTGCCATGAACTTGGCCAGGGCTAGGTACCCGAGGATGGCATTGTATGGCAGGTGAATGTGGGCAACATCGAAGTCAATGAGCTCGGTGCGGTAGTTGTTGCGCTTCCCAAAGGTGACAGGAAGGCGAACTTGCCCTATTGGAACGATGGAACCATCAGTGACTCCTGAGAAAGGCTTGGTTGGCTGAAGCTGATCATATGGCACTTGGAGATTGCTGAATGTCTCGACGGACAGGATGTTGAGTCCTGCTCCACCATCAATGAGGGTCCTGGTGACTTGCACATTGCTGATGACTGGGGAGCAAAGCATTGGGAGGACTCCTGCCGTGGCTGCGCACTTGAGCTGATCCGCTGAGCTGAACATGATAGCGCACGCAGACCACCTGAGGGGCGCGTGGCCTCAATCTTGGGGAGGACTGCATTCACCTCACGAGCAAACTGCTTGAAGATGCGCTAAGAGGCTGGGGCCTGAGCACCGCCCAGGATGCAAGCGATTGCGCGTGGCTCCTGGAAGCCCCCAGCCCCCTCGTCTAGATGATGGTCTTCATTCCTCCTTGGCGGTGGTGGCAGAGGAGGGAGGCCTGCGTTGCCTTGAGGGCGGTCCTCACGAGGCTGATCCCTCGAACCTCCCTCGCGAGGCTGGTCCTGTCAGCGATCCTCGAGAGGTTAGTCACGCCACCCTTGGAGAGGGCCACGGTCTTCCCAACGTCCTCCACCTCTTCCTCCTCCGCGGCCATAGCCCCGGTCGTTGTGGTCGGGCGTCCGCCGATACGCCCATTTCGTACGGCCCTGAGCTCTTGGCATTCATTGGTGTTGTGGGTGTGGAGGTCGTGGTACACGCAGTACCGGCTGCCCTTGGATGACTCAGGCTGATCCCTGCCTTGCTTGGTGTCTGGCTCCGCTGCGAGCACAGTAGCCCCCTTCCGCTTCATGTCCTTGACCTTGGGCTTCTTCTCTTCCGGATCGGTAGCCAGAAGCTCGAGGAGGGAGACGCGCCCTTCCTCAGCCCTGGCGCACTTGGTCGCCAAGTTGAACAGCTCCAGGGATGTGCACAGGTCTTCATGGATTGCTAACTCCTCTTTCATTTTGATGTCATGCACGCCATCGGAGAAGGCTGAGATGATGGCTTCCTCAGTCACCTTGGGAATCCTGAGGCGAGCGTTGTTGAAGCGCTGGATGTACTTCTGCAGGGTCTCTCCTGGCTGTTGCTTGATGCGCCGCAGGTCGCTCATGGCCGGGGGCTGGTCGCGAGTGCCTTGGAAGTTGGCTATGAAGCGGGTGCGCATCTCGTCCCAGGAGGAGATCGTGCCTGGAGCCAGGTTCAGTATCCAGGTGCGGGCACCGTCCTTGCGCGCCATGGGAAACCAATTCGCCATGACCTTTTCATCCCCGTTGGCGGCTTCGATGCCTAGCTCGTAGAGCTAGAGGAACTCCGCGGGGTCGGCAGTGCCGTCGTAGCAAGGAGGCAGGTCCAGCTTGAACTTGTCGGGCCATGCGACGCTACGCAGCTCGGCGGTGAAGGCGCGACAGTCTTTAGTGGCCACCGGAGCTCTCTGCTGATGCGGGGCTTGCTCCTAGAAATTCCCACGCGCCGCTGCGTGGACCAGTGTGGGATCTTGGCGTGGCGGCGCAGGGATGCGGTCATGGCGCACTGGTGCTGGGAGTACACGAGCACCTTCTTGGGGACGAGGGATTTCTTGGCAGCTCCTTTCTTGTCGCGCAGGCGTAGGACGCAGATGGTCCCATCCTGGGGCCGCGCGCCTTAGAGCCAGGGCGCCTTCTTGGGGAGGAGGTGGCGGAGGCACCTCCTGACCCTCGCTTCCAGCGCAGGATGGAGGACGAGGCAGCGAGAGAGACGGCGGAGGAGAGCCCCCTGCGGCACTGACGAGCTCGGTGATGCGGGCGAGCCAGTCCTCGTAGAGGTCGTCGACGGGACGGTAGTGCAGGAGCTCACACACCAAGAGCAGCGCAGCGTGCGCGTCCGTGGGGGCGCGACGGGCGTGGGACGACGAACCGGCTGGAGTCAGCGACGGGGTGGCGGTGCGGCCTTCCCGCCGCACCGAAGGATGCAGGGATGAGGCCTGCTGCTCGTTCCCCGCCGAGCCGGTGGCGGCGTTGGCGCAGGAGACGGGGAACAACGGGGGCGTCCACCGACAGGAGCCATCTGGGCGACTCGGGTAGTGAGAGCAGCCCGACGCTCGGCACGGGCTCGGCGAGCATCAGACATGGACATGACGGAAGATCACACGCGACCAGCGGAAGAAAGATTCCGGCGCACCCCTACCTAGGGCGCCAAATGTTGAATTTTGGCTTCCGGCAGACCCTTGAGGTTTGAACACTGGGGTGCGCACGAAGGTCTCTCCCCTACCAGCTCACGTTTCGATGCTCGCAAGGAATCTAAGCTAGAAAGAAGAACACACAAGGGACACAAGATTTATACTGGTTCAGGCCACCATTGTGGTGTAATACCCTACTCCAGTGTGTGGTGTGGTGGATTGCCCCACGGGCTGATGATGAACAATACAAAGGGGGAACAGCCTCGCGAGGGGCTATTCTTGAGCTGGTGCGATGAACTGCTTGGGTGAGTTCAGTCGCTTCTCCCTAGTTTATGCATGATCTCCCCCCCCCCTTTGCCCTGTGGTGGCTAGCTCTATTTATAGAGGGAGGCCCTGGGCCTCTTCCCAAATAGTGAGCGGGAAGGGCGCCAACAATTGGCCATTTTGAAGGGGAACATCTAGTACACTTATCCTGACTAAAGTTGGTCTTCGGCTGCCAAAGGCTCTGACGATGATGCCGTTCTGGGCTCCACGATGACCTCCATCCTTCCGTTCTGCTGGTCTTGGTCTTGTTGCACCGAAACGGTAACCTTTGCCTGCTGCCTTGGCCTGTGCTTCCCCCCTTTGCACCGAAGGGGAAACAAGGACACTGCGCAGGCCGGCGCCCGCCTGGTCTCGATCGTCATGGCTTGCGTCATGGGCTCCTCGCGAGCTCCCCTGCCTTGATCTCTCCGCCTCCTCGCGAGCCTGCCTGATGAGGTCGCTCCTGAGAAAGCTTCCTGTCGTCCGCCCCGCGAGGTTTGGCCCCTCGCGAGGGTCTTGAGCTTGACCTGATGAAGCTGGGCCGCACTGGGCCCCCACTTGAGCCACGCCGGAGGCCGCAGGCAGGCAAGTCTAGGGACCCCCATTCCCAGAATGCCGACAGCACCCGTGTTTTGAAGACTTTCATAAAAATCGCCTATTCACCCACCCTCTAGTCGAATACTAGTACTTTCAATTGGTATCAGATCAAGGTGCTCGCTTGTTCTGTGTGATTCGATTTAACCACCTAGAGTTTAGCTATGTCAACTGCAGGATAATCAAAGTCTCCGCTGCATGCCCTGTCTTCGATGGCACTGATTACCCCTACTAGAAGAATAAGATGCGTATGCATCTTGAAGCCATTGACATCGACCTCTTGTATGTCGTCAAGAACGGAGTTCCCAAGGTCGATGAAGGTGTCACCACTGCTGATGTCAAGAGGTTCATTCAACTGGATTCGACTGCCAAGAACATCATCTGTGGTCATCTGACCAAAGGACAGTATGGTCGTGTGAGTGCTCTGGAAACTGTGAAGCTAGTATGGGACTGGCTCTCCAATGTCAACGAAGGCGTCTCAACCCAGAGAGATTCAAGGATCAGTGTTCTTCACAATCTCTTCAACCGCTTCAAGAGAAATGACAGTGAGAATGTCCAGCTCACATTTGATCGCCTCACTGATATCATGAATGAGCTTCATGCACTTGGCGCCACTGTGATCACCAAGCATGAAATGGTCAAGACGCTTCTGAGATTGCTTGACAGCTCATTTGACACCGCGGCCCTGATGATTCAAGAACGCCCTAACTTCAAGACTCTCGAACCATCTAACATACTTGAGAGGCTCAACACACATGAGTTCCAACTATCTGAGAAAAGAGATATCTATGGTCCCAACTATGGCCGAACTCGCGCTTTGGAGGCAAAGGTTGTTTCCTCATCTGAAGAAGAATTTGACTGCAGTTCTGGGGATCCTGGAGATATTGGATAGGAGCTTGCTATGCTTGTGAAGAAGTTCCAGAAGTTCACTAAGAAGAAAGACTTCAGAATGTCTTCAAGATCCAACTCTAGAAACGGTGAAGCTTCCTCTCGTGATCACAAGAAGAGAACATGCCACAAGTGCAAGAAACCTAGTCACTACATCTCTGAGTGTCCATAGTGGGACAATGAGACCAATAAGAAGAAGAAGAGCAAGGAATATGATTTTGATGACAAGAAGAAGAAGAAATCCTCAAAGTCTTCTTCCAAGTCTTCATTGAAGTCTTCATCACACAAGAAGAGCTCATCAAGCAAGGCTTGTGCATTTGGTGGCAAGGAGATGGATTCAGAGGAGGAGTCTGCATCTGAGGAGGCAGAGGTGGAGTCTGAAGAGGAATCTGATTCTGGAGTGGCAAGCCTGGCTCTAGCTTCTGCATATGTCGCCAAGTCCATCTTCAACACTGAAGACAATGGCCTCGTCACCAACACTGATGCTAAGGATGAGGATGACTCTGCTCCCGCCTACTACTTCATGGCACGTGATGCCAAGGTAAACTCACGCGATGCTTACTTTCAAACATCAAGTGAAGATGACTCTGAATGTGAATCTAAACCTAGCTACAAAACACTTGCTAAAATTGCAACTGAACAGCAGAATACTATGGAACATATTCAAAAGTTGCTAGACAAAAGCAATGACCTGTTGGACGCAGAAATGACCCGAACTCAGTCCTTAATTGAAGACATTAAAAATATTCACGTTAAGTATGATGAACTTGAAAGTCGTCATGAAACGCTCTCAACTACTCATGAAAAGCTCTCCTATGATTATCTTCAAAGGAAGCAAGAGCTTGAGAAATTCAGATCGGCTCATGAAGATCTTCAAAAGGAGAACGAGTCACTCCGCGCTCAATAGATCAGTTCCGCTCAGGAAGGATTTGAACCACCATGTCTAAAATGTCTTGAGCGTGATAATGTTGTCTCTGTTGCTGAATGTTCTACTGCTGCTACTGTTGCAATATCTTCAACTACTAATATGGTAACTAACCCCTCTGCTGAGGATACCACTATTATTGCTGATGAGAATGTTAGGTTGAAGACATTGCTTGAGACAGGAATGTATAAAAGTCTCAAAGGGCATCCGACATTATGTGATGTCCTCAAAAAACAGATTCTGAACCGAAACCCTAGGAAAGAAGGTGTTGGGTTTGAGAGGAAAATGAATGTTGATGGTTCTTACTGGATGCCTGAGCAGTATCCCGAAACCACATGCTTTGCTGCAAAGGGACCTTCAGTGGATCCATCTACCTTATCTGGCTTCTCTTGTGCTAACCCAATTATCATTGATGAATCCTTCGATGCAAACTATAAAGTGTTCACAAATCAGAATGGTGAAGTGTTTGCCAGGTATATTGGTACTAACTGCAGGAACGGACCACCTCTTACAAAGATCTGGGTACCCAAAAGTTATCTTGAGAATCTTCCCGTGAATGTCATCATGACACCACCGGGGAAGAAGACAAATCCCAGACCAATGGCTTCATATGGTCCAAAGGCTTCATACAGAAAGAGGACTCACCAGAGTCACCCTAACGCCAATGTTTTGCAGGGAAACCATACTCAGACTTTTGAATATGAGTGTGTTTCGTCAAACCGCTATGTTCATAAGACCCATAACTTTTCTGCTTATTCTTATGAGTATTATTCACCTCCTGCAAGGCTATTTGCTAGGGCTTCAAAGCCAAAATTCTCAGATGTTGCACTTAGACTCATTGCTTCTAAGCCACCCCTGAAGATGTGGATGGTTAAGAAAACTTAACTCTCTTTTGTAGGGAAAGGTCTGCAGCCGAAAAATCAAAGGCGTCTGATGCTTATGCTGGGGACCTTAAACATCTTGTGGGATGGAAGATAAAATGTCCAAATGGTCTTACTATGTACTTTGTCCCAAGATTCCTTGAAAATCATCCTATTTATCCTAACCAAGATCTGAACTTTCATATTCCGCTTGTTCGTCAAATGTTTCTGCTTCACAATACCCTTGGTGAAGCCTATCCCCCAAACTGTACTATAGGATATGACACCAAAGGCTTCAGAATGGATTATGGATAGTGGATGCACTAACCATGTGACTGGCGATCAAAGTCTTCTGATGGATTCAACCCTACGCCCGTCTGACAGAAGTCACATCACATTTGCTAACACTGGTAAAACCAAGGTATTGGGTCTGGGTAGGGTTGCAATCTCAAAGGATCAGCACATGGATAAAGTGATGCTTGTTGGATCCCTTGGTTTCAACTTAATGTCTGCCTTAATGCTTTGTGATCTGAACATGAGTGTGATATTTGGAAAATATCGTTGCCTTGTGCTTATGGAATCTGACAAGTCTCTAGTATTTGAAGGGTATCAAAAAGATGATATGTACATGGTAGACTTCTTAGCAGGACCACAGTTGGCCGTATGTCTTCTAGCAAAAGCTTCAGAGTGCTGGCTCTGGCATCGGAGGCTAGGACATGATGGCATGAGGAACTTGTATACTCTCGCAAAGAAGCATGTCATGGGCATCAAGGGCGTCAAGTTCAAGAAGGGTCATCTATGTGGTGCTTGCGAAGCTGGAAAGATGACTAGGGCCAAGCATCCGTCGAAGACAATCATTACGACATCACGTCCCTTCGAGCTACTTCACATGGACTTATTCGGCCCTACCCACTATTCTACTCTCACTACCACTGCTTGTCTCTATGGCTTCGTCATTGTTGATGATTACTCAAGATATACATGGGTGCATATAATCCTCTACAAGAATGAAGTGTAGGATGTGTTCAGGCGATTCGCCGATCATGCCATGACGAACTATGGCATCAAGATCAAGCACATCAGAAGTCACAACGGCACAGAATTCAAGAACACTGGCCTCGACACTTATCTTTATACATTGGGCATCACTCATGAGTTCTCTGCTCCTTACACACCTCAGTAGAATGGCATCGTGGAGCGCAAGAATACAACCCTCATTGAGATGGCTCGAACGATGCTTGATGAGTACAAGACTCCAAGGAAGTTTTGGGCTGAAGCCATTGATACTGCATGCCATGTCATCAACCGTGTTTATCTTCACAAGCTTCTAAAGAAGACATCATATGAGCTACTAACTAGTAAGAAGCCAAACCTCAGTTACTTTAGAGTATTTGGTGCTAGGTGCTGGATCAAGGATCCACATCACACTTCAAAATTTGCACCGAAAGCACATGAAGTTTTATGCTTGGATACAGAAAGGATTCGCACTCCTACAGAGTCTTCAAACTCTTTCACTATAAAGTGGTTGAAACTGTGGATGTGCGGTTCGATGAGACTAACGGCACGCGAAGAGAGGATGTGCCAAATGTGCTAGATGAAGTCCCTCCTAGTGAATCTATCAAGCTTATGGGTACTGGAGAAATCATACCTTCAGAAGCTCAGGCTGAACAAGAAATCACCATTGCACCAAACCAACCCGAAGACAATGCTCAGCCTGAAGTCAATGCTGAAGCTGAAGACAATGATCTGCAAGGGAAAAATCTTCATCCAGTTCATCCCTGAGTTGCAAATGAAGTACAAATTGAGAAGATAATTGATAGCATCAATGCACCTGGTCCACTCACTCGTTCTAGAGCAACACAACTAGCAAATTTCTGTGGGCACTTTGCATTTGTCTCTGTATCTAAACCCAAGAAAGTTGCTAAAGCCTTCATGGAACCTGAATGGATTCAAGCTATGCAAGAAGAGCTTCATCAGTTTGAGATGAACAATGTATGGGAATTGGTCAAGCATCTTGATCCTCGCAAGCACAATATCATAGGCACCATATGGATCTATCGCAACAAACAAGATGAGCATGGTCAAGTTGTCAGAAACAAGGCTCGTCTAGTTGCTCAAGGTTACGCTCAAGTAGAAGGGATTGACTTTGATGAAACATTCGCTCCCGTGGCTAGGCTTGAAGCCATTCGCATACTGCTAGCCTATGCCAACCATCACAACATTCTTCTGTACCAAATGGATGTGAAGAGTGCCTTTCTCAATGGCAATATTGAAGAAGAAGTGTATGCTGCACAACCACCTGGCTTTGAAGATCCAAAACATCCTGATATGGTATACAAGCTCAACAAGGCACTGTATGGCCTCAAACAAGCTCCTCGTGCTTGGTATGACACACTCAAAGACTTCCTGAAGATCAAAGGCTTCAAACCTGTTTCTCTAGATCCTACACTCTTCATGAAGACATATGACGGTGAACTGTTTGTGTGCCAAATCTATGTGGATGACATTATCTTCGGCTGCACTGACAAGAGATATAGTGATGAGTTTGGGCACATGATGCAAGAGCAATATCAGATGTCCATGACAGGTACAACAACAACAACAACAATAACAAAGCCTTTAGTCCCAAACAAGTTGGGGTAGGCTAGAGGTGAAACCCATAAGATCTCGCAACCAACTCATGGCTCTGGCACATGGATAGCAAGCTTCCACGCACTCCTGTCCATAGCTAGCTCTTTGTCGATACCCCAATCCTTCAGGTCTCTCTTAACGGACTCCTCCCATGTCAAATTCGGTCGACCCCGCCCTCTCTTGACATTTTCCGCACACTTTAGTTGTCCGCTATGCACTGGAGCTTCTGGAGGCCTGCGCTGAATATGCCCAAACCATCTCAGACGATGTTGTACAAGCTTCTCCTCAATTGGTGCTACCCCAACTCTATCTCGTATATCATCATTCCGGACTCGATCCTTCCTCGTGTGGCCACACATCCATCTCAACATACGCATCTCTGCCACACATAACTATTGAACATGTCGCCTTTTAGACGGCCAACACTCCGCGCCATACAACATTGCAGGTCGAACCGCCGTCCTGTAGAACTTGCCTTTTAGCTTTTGTGGCACTCTCTTGTCACAGAGAATGCCAGAAGCTTGGAGCCACTTCATCCATCCGGCTTTGATTCAATGGTTCACATCTTCATCAATACCCCCATCCTCCTGCAACATTGACCCCAAATACCGAAATGTGTCCTTCCGAGGTACCACCTGGCCTTTGGGTTTAATCTCCATAAGAGTGGATGAGTTTTTATGTTGGCTCGCCAAGCCTATCACAACCCTCCTCCTTTACCTGGGCTTGGGACTGACTATGTTGAGACAACATAGGCGGAGTTAGATGTCCATGACGGGTGAGCTAAAAAAAATTCCTTGGTCTTCAAATCTGTTAGCGGAGCAATGGCATATTCATATCACAAGAAAAATACCTCAAAGTTTTCTTGAAGAAGTTTGGAATGCAAGACTGCAAAGGATACACGACACCAATGCCAACCAAAAGTCATTTGGGTCCCGACGACAATGGTAAAGAGTTCGATCAAAAGGTATACCGCTCCATGATTGGTTCTTTACTTTACTTATGTGCATCTAGGCCAGATATAATGCTTAGCGTTTCCATGTGTGTCCGATTTCAGGCGGCACCAAAGGAATCGCATCACTTAGCCGTGAAGCGAATTCTTCGATATTTGGCTTACACCCCAACACTAGGATTATGGTATCCAAAGGCCTCAGAGTTTGATCTAGTTGGATTCTCAGATGCTGATTACGCTGGTGACAAGGTTGATTGCAAGTCCACATCAGGCACATGTCACTTTCTTGGACGATCTCTTGTCTGTTGGTCTACAAAGAAGCAGAACTGTGTGTCTCTCTCCACTGCTGAATCTGAATACATTGCTGCTGGATCTTGCTGCGCTCAGCTTCTATGAATGAAGCAAACTCTCAAGGACTACGGTATCCATCTGAAGCATCTGCCACTCTATTGCGACAATGAAAGCGCCATCAAGATTGCCAACAAACCAGTTCAGCACTCGAAGACAAAGCACATTCAGATCCGTCATCACTTTCTGAGAGATCATGTCATGAAGGAAGATATTGATATCATTCACGTCAACACTGAAGAGCAATTGGCAGATATCTTCACAAAGCCCTTGGATGAGAAAAGATTTTGCAAGTTGCGGTATGAGCTAAATATCTTAGAATCCTCAAATGTCCTGTAATTGGACACACATCCTAACGCTTATGCATTTTGATGACTTAGATGTGCAACACACGAAGTAATGTATATCTTCAATCAAGGAAGACTTACCCTCTGATTGTGAGTACATTAACATGGAATTTGATTTCGGAGCGCCATGATAATTGTGTGCCGTGTCTGAATCTAATACTTCCTATACGGTGGGTAACGCCACCACCAAATTCTTATTGAAGTGTTTCTCTTGGCGTCATGGTTGCATAGTGTTCGCATTTTGTTTGTCTTCAACATTGATTTGACTTCAAGGTTTATCTTCGCAATGTTGAGTTGGTCTATATATATATATATATATATATATATATATATATATATATATATATATATATATATATTGTGTTATGTGCTCTACAGCATTCACTTATAGCTATGTCTTCATACTTGAATCTTTGTTGATCTAAGTGAATGTGATCGAACCCTAACCTCCTTTGTTCTTCTTCCTCAAATTCCATCTGTACAAATCATATGCATTCTATTGAAACCTGTCAATTGTCTTCTCTAAGTCCTTGTCAGCAAAAGACAAAGTGACAAACATTTAAGTCTACTTTTAATGTTGTATCCTTATTGCATGAATACCGGACAAGCCGAAACGACCACCCGACAATCTAGGTGTGCGTGGGAACATGGAACAGCTTTCAATGAGTTGCACGCATGCCATGTGTCCCTCAGATGTGAACCGCTAGGGGCACCTACGTAATTGCGCTGTGCCGCCCTCCTCCTTCCTATAAATTCTCTCCTCTCGCGGTCAATATCTGTTATTCCACCTCGCCACCTTGCTCAAACCCTAGCGCCTCCGCTAGCTCGCATCGACGTCGGAGACGAAGCGCTTAGCTGCCGCGACTTCTTCGACGCCGTCCTCACGCCGGTCGCGGACCTCGTCCTCTACGCCGCTGCCGTAGGTGTCTTCCGCCGCCATGTTAGGGTGCCGAAGATTAAACTGCTCGGCCTCTCTTCCAACCTCGTCTAGAAGTTCATCAGCGGTAATTAAATCTTACTTTTTACTGCCTTTTTGATCCATCAAATCCATCCACTTCAACCAAAAGTGGTTTCTTCACTTCCAAATCTGGATCTGTCCTCATCTGCATCTCATATCATGCCAAGTATATTCACTTATGCTTCATATCTAGTTAGATTCCTCACTTGTACCTATTCATGGATTCGTACAAATCTGGAACCAACTCCCTTCAAATAAGTGAATGTCTTCGCACTATGAGGTCAATGTCTTCTAAACTGATTTATCTTCAAAATCTTCTGAGAATGCATATGACCTCTTCCCCTTCCCTCGCATCTCTAATGCTGTCACAGGTACATGTCCGTGGGAGAATCCCTTGGTTCCCATAGTCTGCATTCATTTGTAGAATACTTACAGCGTGATACGTCTCCAACGTATCTATAATTTTTTATTGTTCCATGCTATTATATTATCTATTTTGGATGTTTAATGGGATTTATTATACACTTTTATATTATTTTTGGGACTAACCTATTAACCGGAGGCCCTGTCCAAATTGTTGTTTTTTGCCTATTTCAGTGTTTCACAGAAAAGGAATATCAAACGGAGTCAAAACGGAATGAAACCTTTGGGAGAGTTAATTTTGGAACAAACACAATCCTCGAGACTTGGAGTGGACGTCAAGAAAGAAACGAGGCGGCCACGAGGCAGGAGGGAGCGCCTAGGGGATAGCCGCGCCCCCCAGCCTCGTGGGCCCCTTGTGGCTCCCTTGACCGACTTCTTTCGCCTCTATATACTCATATACCCTGAAAACATCCGAGAGCACCACAAAACCCTGTTTCCATCACCGCAACCTTCTGTACCCATGAGATCCCATCTTGGGGCCTTTTCCGGTGCTTCACCGTAGGGGGAATCGATCATGGAGGGCTTCTACATCAACACCATAGCCTCTCCGATGAAGTGTGAGTAGTTTACCATAGACCTTCGGGTACATAGTTATTAGCTAGATGGCTTCTTCTCTCTCTTTGGATCTCAATACAATGTTCTGCTCGATCTTCTTGGAGATCTATTCGATGTAATTCTTTTTGCGGTGTGTTTGTCGACATCCGATGAATTGTGGGTTTATGATCAAGATTATCTATGAACAATATTTGAATCTCCTCTGAATTCTTTTATGTATGATTTGTTATCTTTGCAAGTCTCTTTGAAATTATCAGTTTGGTTTGGCCTACTAAATTGATCTTTCTTGCAATGGGAGAAGTGCTTAGGTTTGGGTTCAATCTTGCGGTGTCCTTTCCCAGTGACAGTAGGGGCAGCAAGGCACGTATTGTATTGTTGTCATCGAGGATAAAAAGATGGGGTTTATATCATATTGCTTGAGTTTATCCCTCTACATCATGTCATCTTGCCTAATGTGTTACTCTGTTCTTATGAACTTAATACTCTAGATGCATGATGGATAGCGGTCGATGTGCGGAGTAATAGTAGTAGATGCAGAATCACTTCGATCTACTTGTCGCGGACGTGATGCCTATATACATGATCATGCCTAGATATTCTCATAACTATGCACTTTTCTATCAATTGCTCGACAATAATTTGTTCACCCACCGTAATACTTATGCTATCTTGAGAGAAGCCACTAGTGAAACCTATGGCCCCCGGGTCTATTTTCCATCATATAAGTTTCCGATCTACTTTATTTTGCAATCTTTACTTTCCAATCTATGTAATAAAAATAACGAAAGTATTTTTCTTATTATCTCTATCAGATCTCATTTTTGCAAGTGGCCGTGAAGGGATTGACAACCCCTTTATCGCGTTGGTTGCAAGGTTCTTATTTGGTTGTGCAGGTACGAGGGATTTGCGTGTAACCTCCTACTGGATTGATACTTTGGTTCTCAAAAACTGAGGGAAATACTTACGCTACTTTGTTGCATCGCCCTTTCCTCTTCAAGGGAAAATCAATGCATGCTCAATAGGTAGCAAGAAGGATTTCTGGTGCCATTGCCGGGGAGTCTACACACAAGTCAAGACATACCAAGTACCCATCACAAACTCTTATCCCTCGCATTACATTATTTGCCATTTGCCTCTCGTTTTCCTCTCCCCCACTTCACCCTTGCCATTTTATTCGCCCTTTTTCCGTTCGTCTTTTCGTTTGCCTTGATGTCTTACTTGGCTCGTTTGCTCATTTGGTTGGAATAGTTGTGTATTTATTGCTAAACAGAGAACCTAAGATCTATGGATCCTCATCTGCTTGCTAATCTTTTTAAGAGATCTAATTATGATGAACCGATTTCTAGTGATTTGAGTGCACTAGATTATCTTTATGAGGTTTTGCTTGAAATTCGTGAATCTGAAAATTGTGATGAAGAAATTTATGAAGAGATTCACAATAGCTCCTTGAATAAAAAGCATGATTGCAATGATTTTATTATAAATTCTATTAATGTTAATTGTGTTAATGATATGCAAAACCCTAAGTTTGGGGATGCTAGTTTTGCTATGTCCACTACTTGTTGCAATGATCATGATTGGGGTGATTCTTCTGATAATCTTGAAATTTTATTTAAGCCCCATGATTAATATGAGATTGATAATAATGTTTGCAATAATACTGAAAGTGGGTTTGGAAGAGTGTCAACTTTAGATCCCACATATTTGGATAATGTTCGATCTTATGAAGTTTTTGATAAAAGTGGGTTTGGAGAGGTCATGACTTTAGTTAATGATAATCCCACTATTTTGGAAGAGTGTCAACTTTGCATGCATGTGGATCGTGTTGAAAATATTTTATATGATAGATATTTTGTTGAATTTGCTTATGATCCCACATGTAATTTGCTGGAATTTAGTCTATTTTGGGACAGCCCAATAACTATTTCAGAAATTCCTAAATAAATCCTAGAGGCCCACTTAGCCCATTTGTGCAAGGCAAGGGATACGACTAATGTTTAGTCCCACATTGCTAGTAGAGTGGGAGTTGGACCTCCTTATAAGGGAGGCTCTTTCCCCACTTGTATGAGCATGAGAACAAGGGGGACATCCACGCGCGCTCCTCCTCCGCAACCCGCCTCGCCACACCACGCCTCGTCACGATGCACCGCGGGTTGCGGGAATGAGCCGAGCCAATAAATTTTTGCCACGCACTACGGGTATACGAAAGGTCACTCGGAAGTTGAAACATTTTTTCTGTAGTGGACACTGAATCTGAATGGCACGCCTCTTCGGCTGCTGCCTGTTCGTTTTGTCTCCCGTGTTCCCTTCAGCTCCCGGCGCAACCTCTCGCCTCCTCTTGCGCCTATAAAAGGGAGGTGGCTCCTCTCAGAGAGAGGCACCAGAATCTCTTCCTCCTCTCGCCACAAGTTCCAGAGCACTGCGCTGCTGTTATGTTCTTCCTCATTCCGGATTGCGGCATGCACCGCTGGTCGGGACAGTAGGACTCCGGAACCGCACCTTTTGAGTCCTGTACGAGAGAAGGGTGATAAGGTTTTTGGGGAGCGCTCTGCGCGACTACTGACTTCTTTGTCACGGACGCCCCGGACTGTGACGACTACTTCCCCGACGATGACTACTTCCCCGACATCGACAACCTCCTCGACGACATGGAGGACACCGACCCCAAGTCCAGTGCCTCTGCTCCTGCTGCTGTCACATATGTGTCTCTCCCCTTTCTATTAGAGGTTCTGCTACAGTTCCTGGTTCTAGTATTTGCCCTAGATATGTTAGACTCTATTTCATATGTGCAACCTACTATACTGTCTGCTCTAGATATGTTTAGTTACGGTTCATATATGAACATGCTATTTACCTTCTCTTTGTCAAATTGCATGGCTTATTTTATCACTGCTATACTAGCCATGTTTTATCTACTATTTCTGTTAATAAAATCATTCGGTAAATTGCTCATATTTCCAACAATCCAAAAACCTTATTATAGGCAATTTACCTCGAATGGTTTTGCTGCTTCCATGAGACCTCCTATGTTTAGGGTATCCACTATAAGAGGTGGCGCGTGAGAGCAGTCTTATGGTTTGAAACCATGAGTTGCTATGACGCCACTCTTGGCAAACCTGAAGGAGAGCAAGATGCCCAACAGGCACAAGCTTTCCAGAAAATGGATACCTTATTTAAGGCTGCTCTCTTGAGTGTTCTTGGTGAGAACATAGTTGATGCTTATGCGTCAATTGACAATGGAAAAGATATGTGGGACGCACTCGAGGCCAAGTTTGGGGTCTCGGATTCCGGCACTGAGCTGTACATCATGGAGCAATTCTATGATTACAGGATGACTGAAGAGCGCTCCGTGGTTGAGCAGGCTCATGAGATACAGTCATTTGCTAGAGAACTTGAGCACTTCAATTGTATCCTACCGGACAAGTTTGTTGCCGGGGTATCATCACTAAGCTTCCTCCTTCATGGAGGAACTTTGCTACCTTACTGAAGCATAAGAGACAGGAGTTTTCCGTTCCGGATCTCATTGGTACTCTTGATGTGGAAGAAAAGGCGAGAGCAAAGGACACACGTGCTCGAGGTATTGAGGGAGGATCTAGTGCCAATCTGGTACAGAAGAAAAACTTCCAGTCCCACAAGTTCAAGAACAAGGGCAAGCTTGATGGTAAAGCAAAGTTTGATGGGAAGAACAAGGCTGTACAACACACGAACTTCAAGAAGAAGAGTGACAAGAAGAAAGGTGCTTGTCATGTGTGTGGAGATCCTGATCATTGGGCTCCTAGTTGCCCCAATCGCTATGACAAGCGTCATCCTGGGAAAGGCGGCAAGACCGCTAATGTTGTCATCGGAGACATTGACATGAAGGATGCTGGGTATGGTATATTTCCCACTATTCTTTCAGTATGTCATTCTCCTGATTGGTTGATTGACACGGGTGCTAATGTGCATGTATGCGGTGATATTTCCATGTTTTCGTCTTATCAGACCGCAGGGACTTCAACCGTGCTGATGGGCAACGGTTCAAGTGCTTCTGTTCGTGGTGTTGGCACGGTCGATCTGAAGTTTACTTCGGGGAAGATCGTGCGGCTGAAGAACGTGCATTATGTCCCCTCCGTCAATAAAAATCTTGTTAGCGGATCTCTTCTGTGTAGAGATGGCTATAAGCTTGTCTTTGAGTCGAATAAATTTGTAATATCCAAGTATGGAACCTTTGTTGGTAAAGGCTATGAGTCAGGAGGCCTGTTTCGTTTATCCTTATCAGACGTTTGCAATAAAGTTGTTAATCATATTTGCAACAATAGTGAATCAAATGTGTGGCATTCACGTCTTTGTCATGTTAACTTTGGTTGCATGTCGCGACTAGCGAAGTTGAACTTAATCCCTAGTTTCACCACTGTCAAGGGATCTAAGTGTCAAGTGTGTGTGCAAGCTAAGCAACCTCGTAAGTCTCACGTGACTGCGGAGACGAGAAATCTTGCACCACTAGAACTTATACATTCAGATCTATGTGAAATGAATGGTGTTTTGACAAAAGGTGGAAAGAAATATTTCATGACGTTAATTGACGACTCCACTAGATACTGCCGTGTGTATCTTCTGAAATCTAAGGATGAGGCTTTGAACTTTTTCAAGATCTATAAAGCTGAAGTGGAAAACCAACTTGATCGAAAAATCAAGAGGCTTAGGTCCGACCGTGGTGGAGAGTATTTTTCCAATGAATTTGATGCTTTTTGTGCGGAACATGGTATAATCCATGAGAGGACGCCTCCCTACTCACCTCAGTCAAATGGGGTGGCCGAAAGAAAGAACCGTACTCTAACTGATTTGGTTAACGCCATGTTAGACACATCGGGTCTCTCCAAGGCATGGTGGGGGGAGGCGATATTGACAGCATGTCATGTCCTAAATCGAGTTCCCACAAAGAACAAAGAGATAACTCCATTCGAGGAATGGGAGAAGAAAAGGTTAAAACTCTCTTATCTGCGAACATGGGGTTGTTTGGCGAAAGTCAATGTTCCAATTCCAAAGAAGCGGAAGCTTGGACCAAAGACTGTGGATTGTGTTTTCCTGGGATATGCTTTTCATAGCATTGGCTATAGATTCTTGGTTGTAAAATCTGAGGTACCTGACATGCATGTCGGTACGATCATGGAGTCGAATGATGCGACTTTCTTTGAAGATATCTTTCCCATGAAGGATATGGCTACCTCATCTAATCAGGAGATGCCTAGTTCATCGAATCAGGAACCAGTTACAATTACCGAACCTGCCATTTCGATGGAACACTTTGAAAGTCCTGTGGAGGAGAACAATGAAGTTCCTATTAGGAGCAAGAGACAGAGGACTGCAAAGTCCTTTGGTGATGATTTTCTTGTGTATCTCATAGATGACACTCCCAGTTCTATTTCAGAGGCCTATGCATCTGAAGATGCTGACTACTGGAAGGAAGCAGTTCGTAGCGAGATGGATTCCATCTTGGCGAATGAAACTTGGGAGATAACTGATCGTCCTTATGGGTGCAAACCTATAGGATGCAAATGGGTATTCAAGAAGAAGCTTAGGCCTGATGGTACTATCGAAAAGTACAAGGCTCGGCTCGTGGCTAAGGGTTATACCCAAAAGGAAGGTGAAGACTTCTTTGATACTTACTCACCTGTGGCTCGACTGACCACTATTCGAGTTCTACTTTCACTAGCTGCCTCACATGGTCTTCTCGTTCATCAAATGGATGTTAAGACTGCTTTCCTAAATGGAGAGTTGGATGAGGAAATTTATATGGAACAACCAGATGGGTTTGTAATAGATGGTCAGGAAGGGAAAGTGTGCAAGTTGCTGAAGTCTTTGTATGGACTCAAGCAAGCACCCAAACAGTGGCATGAGAAGTTCGAAAGAACTTTAACAGCTGCAGGCTTTGTTGTGAACGAAGCTGACAAATGTGTGTACTATCGCCATGGTGGGGGCGAGGGAGTTATGCTTTGCTTGTATGTTGATGACATACTGATTTTCGGAACAAATCTGAATGTTATTAAGGAGGTCAAGGATTTCCTATCTCGCTGTTTTGAGATGAAGGATTTAGGAGTGGCTGATGTCATTCTGAACATCAAGTTGTTGAGAGACGATGATGGTGGGATTACATTGCTTCAATCTCACTATGTGGAAAAGATCTTGAGTCGCTTTGGCTATAGTGACTGCAAGCCCTCTCCAACACCATATGATGCTAGTGTGTTGCTTCGAAAGAATCGAAGAATTGCTAGAGACCAATTGAAATATTCTCAGATCATTGGCTCGCTTATGTACTTAGCCAGTGCTACAAGACCTGTCATCTCTTTTGCTGTTAGCAAACTGAGCCGGTTTGTCTCAAAACCAGGAGATGTGCATTGGAAAGCTCTAGAGAGAGTTTTGCGTTATTTGAAAGGCACTGCAAATTATGGAATTCACTACACCGGGCACCCAAAGGTGCTTGAAGGGTATAGTGACTCAAACTGGATCTCAGATGCTGATGAGATAAAGGCCACGAGTGGATATGTATTCCCTCATGGAGGTGGCGCTATTTCTTAGAAGTCTTGCAAGCAGACCATCTTAACGAGGTCAACAATGGAAGCAGAACTCACAGCACTAGATACAGCTACGGTCGAAGCAGATTGGCTTCGTCGGCTCTTGAATGACTTGCCGGTAGTTGAGAAACCTGTACCGGGTATCCTTATGAACTGTGACAATCAAACTGTGATCACTAAAGTGAGCAGCTCAAAGGATAACATGAAGTCATCAAGACACGTTCAGAGAAGGTTAAAGTCTGTCAGAAAAATGAAAAACTCCGGAGTTATTGCATTGGATTATATCCAAACGTCTAAAAATCTGGCAGATCCTTTTACTAAGGGTCTATCACGTAATGTGATAGATAATGCATCGAGGGAGATGGGTATGAGACCCACAATATGAGTTGTTCACAGTGGTAACCTATTCTTTGTGATCGGAGATCCCGTGAATTAGATGTGGAAGACAAGCTGTTGGTCAACTGGGAGGAGAGTATCCTTACTGTTAAAAATACCACTCCATGAAGATGCAATACTCTCCTAATCTGCATGGCAGGTTGATGTATATCTTAATGTGTTCTAAGTGGCTCTTTGAAGCAGAGATGTTGTCCTGCAGAACATCTTTTGAAGAACGCACCTATATGAGTCTGATTGTTAAACGTCGCAATCTATGAGAGTAGGGTTCTCTCTAGTAAACTCATGAAAGGTCTCGGAGTATGACGCATAAGCTCCACCCGCGGGGAAGACCCACGGTAGCCACGTATCGGTCAAGGCTTTATGTGAAGCTAGATTCCCAGAAAACTTGCAGTTCAAGGCCCAGTCCTCTATTCAAGTTGCTTACTAGTGTAGCATAGAGTTCTAGGTGGAAGTTCAACTTAACAGTCTCCACTGCAGTACCGGTATATAAAACAGTGTTTTGGAACCAAAGGCAAATTTTGTGTGCCTCTGGGATCTGGTGGGGGATTGCTGGAATTTAGTCTATTTTGGGACAGCCCAATAACTATTTCAGAAATTCCTAAATAAATCCTAGAGGCCCACTTAGCCCATTTGTGTAAGGCAAGGGATACTACTAATGTTTAGTCCCACATTGCTAGTTGAGTGGGAGTTGGACCTCCTTATACGGAGGTCCTTTCCGCACTTGTATGAGCATGAGAACAAGGGGGACATCCACACGCGCTCCTCCTCCGCCACCCGCCTTGCCATGCCACGCCTCGTCACGACGCGCCGCGGGTTGCGGGAATGAGCCGAGCCGATGTCTAAATTTTTGCCACGCACTACGGGTATACGAAAGGTCACTCGGAAGCTGAAACATTTTTTATGTAGTGGACACTAAATCCGAACGGCACACCTCTTCGGCTGCTACCTGTTCGTTTCGTCTCCCGCGTTCCCTTCAGCTCCCGGCGCAGCCTCTCGCCTCCTTCTCTTCTGCCTATAAAAGGGAGGTCGCTCCTCTCAGAGAGAGGAACCAGAATCTCTTCCTCCTCTCGCCACAAGTTCTAGAGCACTGCGCTGCTGTTACGTTCTTCCTCATTCCGGCTTGCGGCGTGCACCACTGGTCGGGACAGTAGGCCTCTGGAACCGCACCTTTTGAGTCATGTACGGGAGAAGGGTGATAAGGTTTTTGGGGAACGCTCTGCGCGACTACTGACTTCTTCATCACGGACGCCTCAGACTCTGACGACTACTTCCCCAACGACGACTACTTCCCCGACGTCGACAACCTCCTCGACGACATGGAGGACACCGACCCCAAGTCCAGTGCCTCTGCTCCTGCTGCTGCCACGTACGTGTCTCTCCCCTTTCTATTTGAGGTTCTGCTATAGTTCCTGGTTCTAGTATTTTCCCTAGATATGTTAGACTCTATTTCATATGTGCAACCTGCTATACTGTCTGCTCTAGATATGTTTAGTTACGGTTCATATATGAACATGCTGTTTACCTTCTCTTTGTCAAACCGCATGGCTTATTTTATCACTTCTATACTAGCCATGTTTTATCTACTATTTCTGTTAATAAAACCTTTCGGTAAATTGCTCATATTTCCAACATATTTATTATGAGATAGGAAACTATGATTGTAGAAATTTTCATGTTACAAAATTTCCTCTCGTTATGTTGAGATTGCTATTGTTCCTTTATTCTTCCTTGCATATGTTAGTTTTTGTTTGCCTTGATAATTTTTTTGCTTATAAAATACCTATGCATAGGAAGTGTGTTAGACTTAAGTGTGTTTGTCACATGTTTTATGATGCTCTGTTTGTGCTTCAATTCTTGTCTTTCATGTGAGCATCATTGAAATCTCAATGCCTAGCTAAAAAGGCTTTAAAGAAAAGCGCTTGTTGGGAGAAAACCCAATATTTTTCCTTGCTATTTAGTAATAAATAATTCATCTAGACTCTTATTAGATGTGGTTTTATGTTTTATTTAGTGTTTGTGCCAAGTAGAACCTTTGGGAAGCTTGGGTGAAGTCTTTATGATCTTGCTGTAAAAATCAGAAACTTTAGCTCTCACGAGATTAGCTGCAATTTTTTACTGGAGAGTGCTTTTAGGTTGATTCTTTTTGCAGATGATTAATAGAAAATTTACTCACGTTCAAAATTTTATTTAAGAAACTTTGGGGTTCCATAAGTATTCGAAAGTTACAGATTGCTACAGAATGTTCTGTTTTTGACAGATTCTGTTTTTCGTGTGTTGTTTGCTTATTTTGATGAATCTATGGCTAGTATCGGGGGTATGTGTTGGGGAACGTAGTAATTTCAAAAAAAATCCTACGCACATGCAAGATCATGGTGATGCATAGCAATGAGAGGTGAGAGTGTTGTCCATGTACCCTCGTAGACCGAAAGCGGAAGCGTTAGCACAACGCGGTTGATGTAGTCGTACGTCTTCACGATCCGACCGATCCAAGTACCGAACGTACGACACCTCCGAGTTCAGCACACGTTCAGCTCGATGACGTCCCACGAAATCTGATCCAGCAAAGCTTTGCGGGAGAGTTCCGTCAGCACGACGGCGTGATGACAGTGTTGATGATGCTACCGACACAGGGCTTCGCCTAAGCACCACTACGATATTACCGAGGTGGATATGGTGGAGGGGGGCACCGCACACGGCTGGAAGAGATCAACAGATCAACTTGTGTGTCTATGGGGTGCACCCCTCCCCATATATAAAGGAGTGGAGGAGGGGAGGGGCCAGCCCTCTCTATGGCGCGCCCTGGGGAGTCCTACTCCCACCGGGAGTAGGATCCCCCCCCCCTTCCATGTAGTAGGAGTAGGAGTCAAGGGAAGGGAAAAGAGAAGAGAAGGAAGGATGGAGCACAATCCGTCCCCATAGTCCAATTCGGACTAGGCCTTGGGGGGCGCGGCCTGCCTCTCTCTCTTCCCCTTAAAGCCCAATAAGGCCCATATACTCTCCGGCGAATTCTCGTAACTCTCTAGTACTCCGATAAATACCTGAATCACTCGGAACCTTTCCGATGTCCGAATATAGTTGTCCAATATATCGATCTTTATGTCTCGACTATTTTGAGACTCCTCATCATGTCCCCAGTCTCATCCGGGACTCCAAACTACCTTCGGTACATCAAAACACATAACTCATAATATAAATCGTCACCGAACATTAAGCGTGTGGATCCTACTGGTTCGAGAACTATGTAGACATGACCGAGACACGTCTCCAGTCAATAACCAATAGAGGAACCTGGATGCTCATATTGGCTCCCACATATTCTACGAAGATCTTTATCGGTCAAACCGCATAGCAACATACGTTGTTCCCTTTGTCATCGGTATGTTACTTTCCCGAGATTCGATCGTCGGTATATCAATACCTAGCTCAATCTCATTACCGGCAAGTCTCTTTACTCGTTCCGTAATACATCATCCCACAACTAACTCATTAGTCACATTGCTTGCAAGGCTTATGGTGATGTGCATTACTGAGAGGGCCCAGAGATACCTCTCCGACAATCGGAGTGACAAATCCTAATCTCGAAATACGCCAACTTAACAAGTACCTTCGGAGACACCTGTAGAGCACCTTTATAATCACCAAGTTAAGTTGTTACATTTGGTAGCACACAAAGTGTTCCTCCGGTAAACGAGAGTTGCATAAGCTCATAGTCATAGGAACATGTATAAGTCATGAAGAAATCAATAGCAACATCCTAAATGATCAAGTGCTAAGCTAACAGAATGGGTCAAGTCAATCACATCATTCTCCAATGATGTGATCCCGTTAATCAAATGACAACTCATGTCTATGGCTAGGAAACTTAACCATCTTTTATTCAATGAGCTAGTCAAGTAGAGGCATACTAGTGACATTATGTTTGTCTATGTATTCACACATGTACTAAGTTTCTGGTTAATACAATTCTAGCATAAATAATAAACATTTATCATGATATAAGGAAATAAATAATAACTTTATTATTGCCTCTAGGGCATATTTCCTTCAGTCTCCCACTTGCACTAGAGTCAATAATCTAGTTCACACCGCCATGTGATTCAACACCAATAGTTCACATCACCATGTGATTAACACCCATAGTTCACATCGTCATGCGACCAACACCCAAAGGATTTACTAGAGTCAATAATCTTAGTTCACATCATCATGTGATTAATACCCAAAGAGTACTAAGGTGTGATCATGTTTTGCTTGTGAGAGAAGTATAGTCAATGGGTCTGCCATATTCAGATCCGTAAGTATTTTGCAAATTTCTATGTCTACAATGCTCTGTACGGAGCTACTCTAGCTAATTGCTCCCACTTTCAATTTGTGTCCAGATTGAGACTTAGAGTCATCTGGATCAATGTCAAAACTTGCATTGATGTAACCCTTTACGACGAACCTTTTGTCACCTCCATAATCTTGAAACATATCCTTATTTCACTAAGGATAATTTTGACCAATGTCCAGTGATCTACTCCTAGATCACTATTGTACTCCCTTGTCAAACTCAGGGCAGGGTATACAATAGGTCTGGTCCATAGCATGGCATACTTTATAGAACCAATGACTGAGGCATAGGGAATGACTTTCATTCTCTTTCTATTTTCTGCTGGGGTCGGGATTTGGGTCTTACTCAATTTCAGACCTTTGCAACACAGGCAAGAACAATTTCTTTGATTGTTCCATTTTGAACTACTTCAAGATCTTGTCAAGGTATGTACTCACTGAAAATCTTATCAAACATCTTGATCTATCTCAATAGATCTTGATGCTCAATATGTAAGTAGCTTCACCGAGGTCTTTCTTTGAAAAACTCCTTTCAAATACTCCTTTATGCTTTCCAGAAGATTCTACATTATTTCTAATCAACAATATGTCATTCACATATACTTTATCAGAAATGTTGTAGTGCTCCCACTCACTTTCCTGTAAATATAGGCTTCACCGCTAGTCTGTATAAAACTATATGCTTTCATCAACTCATCAAAGCGTATATTCCAACTCTGAGATGCTTGCACCAGTCCATAGATGGATCACTGGAGCTTGTACACTTTGTTAGCACCTTTAGGATTGACAAAACCTTCTGGTTGTATCATATACAACTCTTCTTTAATAAATCCATTAAGGAATGCAGTTTTGACATCCATTTGCCTGATTTCATAAAATGTGGCAATTGCTAACATGATTCGGACAGACTTAAGCATCGATATGAGTGAGAAAATCTCATCGTATTCAACACCTTGAACTTGTCGAAAAACTTTTTGCGACAAGTCGTGCTTTGTAGATAGTAACACTACTATCAGCGTCTGTCTTCCTCTTGAAGATCCATTTATACAATAATGATTGCCGATGATTGGGCAACTCCACCAAAGTCCACACTTTGTTCTCATACATGGATCCCATCTCAGATTTCATGGCCTCAAGCCATTTCACGGAATCTGGGCTCATCACTGCTTCCTCATAGTTCGTAGGTTTATCATGGTCTAGTAACACGACTTCCAGAATAGGATTACCGTACCACACTGGTGCGGACCGTACTCTAGAAGACCTACAAGGTTCTGTAGTAACTTGATTTGAAATTTGATCATCATCATCATCATTAGCTTCCTCACTAATTGGTGTAGCAATCACTGGAACTGATTTCTGTGATGAACTACTTTCCAATTCGGGAGAAGGTACAATTAGCTTATCAAGCTCTACTTTCCTCCCACTCACTTATTTCGAGAGAAACTCCTTCAATAGAAATGATCCATCGTAGCAACGAATATTTTGCCTTCGGATCTATGATAGAAGGTGTACCCAATAGTTTCCTTTGGGTATTCTATGAAAACGCACTTCTCCGATTTGGCTTTGAGCTTATCAGGTTGAAACTTTTTCATATAAGCATCACAGTCCCAAACTTTAAGAAACGACAACTTTGGTTTCTTACCAAACCACAGTTCATAAGGTGTCGTCTCAACGGATTTTGATGGTGCCCTATTTAAAGTGAATGCAGCTGTCTCTAATGCATAACCCCAAAATGATAGTGGTAAATTGGTAAGATACATCATAGATCGCATCATATCCAATAAAGTGCGGTTACGACGTTTGGACACACCATTACGCTGTGGTGTTCCATGTAGCGTGAGATGTGAAACTATTCCACATTGTTTTTAAATGAAGGCCAAACTCGTAAATCAAATATTCTCCTCTATGATCAGATTGTAGAAACTTTATTTTCTTGTTACGATGATTCTCCACTTTACTATGAAATTCTTTGAACTTTTCACATGTTTCAGACTTGTGCTTTGTTAAGTAGATATACTCATATGTTCTCAAATCATCCATGAAGGTCAGAAAATAATGATACTCGCCATGAGCATCAACACTCATTGGACTGCATACATCGGTATGTATTATTTCCAACAAGTCAGTAGCTCGTTCCATTGTTCCGGATAATGGAGTTTTAGTCATCTTGCCCAAAAGGCACGGTTCACAAGCATCAAATGATTCATAACCAAGTAATTCCATAAATCCATCTTTATGGAGTTTCTTCATGCGCTTTACACCGATATGACCCAAACGGCAGTGCCACAAATAAGTTGCACTATCATTATCAACTTTGCATCTTTTGGCATCAATATTATGAATATGTGTATCACTGCGGTTGAGATCCAACAAACTATTTTCATTAGGTGTATGACCATCGAAGGTTTTATTCATGTAAACAGAACAACAATTATTCTTTGACTTTAAATGAATAATCGTATTGCAATAAACATGACCAAATCATATTAATGCTCAATGCAAACGCCAAATAACATTTATTTAGGTTTAACACTAATCCCGAAAGTACAGGGAGTGTGCGATGATGATCATATCAATCCTGGAACCACTTCCAACACACATCGTCACTTCACCCTCAACTAGTCTCTGTTTATTCTATAACTCATGTTTCGAGTTACTAATTTTTAGCAACCGAACAAGTATCAAATACCCAGGGGCTACTATAAACACTAGTAAGGTACACATCAATAACATGTATATCAAATATACCCTTGTTCTCTGCCATCCTTCTTATCCACCAAATATTAAGGGAATTTCCGCTTCCAGTGACCATTTCCTTTGCAGTAGAAGCACTCAGTTTCAGGCTTTAGTCTAGCTTTGGGCTTCTTCACAGGAGTGACAACTTGCTTGCCATTCTACATGAAGTTCCCTTTCTTTCCCTTTGCCCTTTTCTTGAAACTAGTGGTCTTGTTAATCATCAACACTTGATGCTTTTTCTTGATTTCTACCTTCATCGATTTCATCATCATGAAAAGCTCGGGAATCGTTTTCGTCATCCCTTGCATACTATAGTTCATCACGAAGTTCTACTAACTTGGTGATGGTGACTAGAGAACTCTGTCAATCACTATCTTATCTGGAACATTAACTCCCACTTGATTCAAGCGATTGTAGTACCCAAACAATCTGAGCACATGCTCACTGCTTGAGCTATTCTCCTCCATCTTTTAGCCATAGAACTTGTTGGAGACTTCATATCTCTCAACTCGGGTATTTGCTTGAAATATTAACTTCAACTCCTGGAACATCTCATATGGTCCATGATGTTCAAAACATCTTTGAATTCCCGATTCTAAGCCGTTAAGCATGGTGCACTAAACTATCAAGTAGTCATCATCTTGAGCTAGCCAAACGTTCATAACGTCTGCATCTGCTCCTGCAATAGGTCCGTCACCTAGCGGTGCATCAAGGACATAATTCTTCTATGCAGCAATGAGGATACAACTCAGATCACGGACCTTGTCCGCATCATTGCTACTATTATCTTTCAACTTAGTTTTCTCTAGGAAAATATCAAAAAATAATAATAAACGGGGAGCAACATCGCGAGCTATTGATCTATTTAGTTATTTGCAAAATACTATCAGGGCTAAGTTCATGATAAATTAAAGTTCAATTGATCATATTACTTAAGAACTCCCACTTAGATAGACATCCCTCTAATCATCTAAGTGATCACGTGATCCAAATCAACTAAACTATGTCCGATCATCATGTGAGATGGAGTAGTTTTCAATGGTGAACATCACTATGTTAATCATATCTACTATATGATTCACGCTCGACCTTTCGGTCTCCAGTGTTCCCAGGCCATATCTGCATATGCTAGGCTCGTCAAGTTTAACCCGAGTTCTGCGTGTGCAAAACTGGCTTGCACCTGTTGTAGATGAACGTTGAACTTATCACATCCGATCATCACGTGGTGTCTCGACACGACGAACTTTGGCAACAATACATACTCAGGGAGAACACTTATACCTTGAAATTTTAGTAAGGAATCATCTTATAAAGCTACCGTCGAACTAAGCAAAATAAGATGTATAAAAGATAAACATCATATGCAATCAAAATATGTGACATGATATGGCCATCATCATCTTGTGTCTTTGATCTCCATCTCCAAAGCATCGTCATGATCTCCATCGTCACTGGCATGACACCATGATCTCCATCATCTTGATCTATATCAATGTGTCGTCACATGGTCGTCTCGCCAACTATTGCTCTTGCAACTATTGCTATCGCATAGCGATAAAGTAAAGCAATTATTTGGCGCTTGCATCTTATGCAATAAAGAGACAACCATAAGGCTTCTGTCAGTTGCCGATAACTTCAACAAACATTATCATCTAATACAAAACTTATATATCATCATGTCTTGACCATATCACATCACAACATGCCCCGCAAAAACAAGTTAGACGTCCTCTATTTTGTTGTTGCAAGTTTTACGTGGCTACTACGGGCTGAGCAAGAACCGTTCTTACCTACGCATCAAAACTACAACAATATTTCGTCAAGTTATTGATGTTTTAACCTTATCAGGGACCGGTCATAGCCACACTCGGTTCAACTAAAGTTGGAGAAACTGACACCCGCCAGCCACCTATGTGCAAAGCACGTTGGTAGAACCAGTCTCGCGTAAGCGTACGCGTAATGTCGGTCCGGGCCACTTCATCCAACAATACCGCCGAACCAAAGTATGGCATGCTAGTAAGCAGTATGACTTGTATCACCCACAACTCACTTGTGTTCTACTCGTGCATATAACATCTACGCATAAACCTAGCTCCGATACCACTGTTGGGGAACGTAGTAATTTCAAAAACAATCCTACGCACACGCAAGATCATGGTGATGCATAGCAACGAGAGGGGAGAGTGTTGTCCACATACCTTCGTAGACCGTAAGCAGAAGCGTTATCACAACGCGGTTGATGTAGTCATACGTCTTGACGAACGACCGATCCTAGTACCGAACATACGGCACCTCTGCGATCTGCACACGTTCATCTCGGTGATGTCCCACGAACTCCGATCCAACAAAGTATCGAGGGAGAGTTTCATCAAAACGACGGTGTGATGATGGTGATGATGAAGCTACCGATGCAGGGCTTCGCCTAAGCACCACAATGATATGACCGAGGTGGATTATGGTGGAGGGGGCACCCCACATGGCTAAGAGATCAATGATCAACTTGTGTGTCTATGGGGTGCCCCCCTCCCCCGCATATAAAGGAGTGGATGAGGGGGAGGAGGCCGTCCTCCTAGGCGCGCCCCAAGGGGAGTCCTACTCCCACCGGGAGTAGGATTCCACCCCTTCCAAGAGTAGGACTAGGAGGGAAGGAAGGAGGAGAGAGGGGGGAGGAAAAAGGGGGCGCCGCCCCCCTTCCTCGTCCAATTCGGACTAGAGGGGGAGGGGGCATGTGGCCTGCCCTGGCCGCCCCTTCCTCTCTCCACCAAGTCCCATGAGGCCCATTACACTCCCCGGGGGGTTCCGGTAACCCCCCGGTACTCCGATATTTTTCCAAACTCACTTGGAACCCTTCCGAAGTCCAAACATAGTCATCCAATATATTGATCTTTATGTCTCGACCATTTCGAGCCTCCTTGTCATGTCCGTGATCATATCCGGGACTCCGAACTAACTTTGATACATCAAAACACATAAACTCATATTACCGATCGTCACCGAACGTTAAGCGTGCGGACCCTACAGGTTCGAGAACTATGTATACATGACCGACACACGTCTCCGGTCAATAACCAATAGCGGAACCTGTATGCTCATATTGGCTCCTACATATTCTACGAAGATCTTTATCGGTCAAACCGCATAACAACATACGTTGTTCCCTTTGTCATCGGTATGTTACTTACCCAAGATTTGATTGTTGGTATCTCAATACCTAGTTCAATCTCGTTACTGGCAAGTCTCTTTACTCGTTCCATAATGCATCATCCCGCAACTAACTCATTAGTCACATTGCTTGCAAGGCTTATAGTGGTGTGCATTACCGAGAGGGCCCAGAGATACCTCTCCGACAATCGGAGTGACAAATCCTAATCTTGACTATGCCAACTCAACAAGTACCATCGGAGACACTTGTAGAGCACCTTTATAATCACCCAGTTACGTTGTGACGTTTGGTAGCACACAAAGTGTTCCTCCGGTATTCGGCAGTTGCATAATCTCATAGTCATAGGAACATGTATAAGTCATGAAGAAAGCAATAGCAACATACTAAACGATCAAGTGCTAAGCTAACGGAATGGGTCAAGTCAATCACACCATTATCTAATGATGTGATCTCGTTAATCAAATGACAATCATGTCTATGGTTAGGAAACATAACCATCTTTGATTCAACGAGGTAGTCAAGTAGAGGCATACTAGTGACACTATGTTTGTCTATGTATTCACACATGTACTAAGTTTCCAGTTAATACAATTCTAGCATGAATAATAAACATTTATCATGATATAAGGAAATATAAATAACAACTTTATTATTGCCTCTAGGGCATATTTCCTTCAATCTCCCACTTGCACTAGAGTCAATAATCTAGATTACATAGTAATGATTCTAACACCCATGGAGTCTTGGTGTTGATCATGTTTTGCTCGTGAGAGAGACTTAGTCAACGGGTCTGCAACATTCAGATCCGTATGTATCTTGCAAATCTCTATGTCTCCCTCCTTGACTTGATCACGGATGGAATTGAAGCGTCTCTTGATGTGCTTGGTTCTCTTGTGAAATCTGGATTCTTTTGCCAAGGCAATTGCACCGGTATTGTCACAAAAGATTTTCATTGGACCCGATCCACTAGGTATGACACCTAGATTGGATATGAACTCCTTCATCCAGACTCCTTCAGTTGCTGCTTCTGAAGAAGCTATGTACTGTGATCACATGTAGATCCCGCCATGACACTTTGTTTAGAACTGCACCAACTGACAGCTCCACCGTTCAATATAAACACGTATCAGGTTTGTGACTTAGAGTCATCCGGATCAGTGTCAAAGCTTGCATCAACGTAACCATTTATGACGAGACCTTTGTCACCTCCATAAATGAGAAACATATCCTTAGTCCTTTTCAGGTATTTCAGGATGTTCTTGACCACTGTCCAGTGAACCACTCCTGGATTACTTTGGTACCTCCCTGCTAAACTAATAGCAAGGCACACATCAGGTCTAGTACATAGCATTGCATACATGATAGAGCCTACGGTTGAAGCATAGGGAACACCTTTCATTTTCTCTCTATCTTCTGTAGTGGTCGGGCATTGAGTCTGACTCAACTTCACACCTTGTAACACAGGCAAGAACCCTTTCTTTGCTTGATCCATTTTGAACTTCTTCAAAACTTTATCAAGGTATGTGCTTTGTGAAAGTCCAATTAAGCGTCTTGATCTATCTCTATAGATCTTGATGCCCAATATATAAGCAACTTCACCGAGGTCTTTCATTGAAAAACTCTTATTCAGGTATCCTTTTATGCTATCCTGAAATTATGTATCATTTCCAATTAACAATATGTCATCCACATATAATATTGGAAATGCTACAAAGCTCCCACTCACTTTCTTATAAATAGAGTCTTCTCCAAAAGTTTGTATAAAACCATATGCTTTGATCACACTATCAAAACTTTATTCCAACTCCGAGATTCTTGCACCAGTCCATAGATAGATCGCTGGAGCTTACACACTTTGTTAGCATCCTTTGGATCGATAAAACCTTCAGGTTGCATCATATATAACTCTTCTTCCAGAAATCCATTCAGGAATGCAGTCTTTACAACCAGTTCCCATATTTCATAATCATAAAATGCGGAAATTGCTAACATGATTCAGACGGACTTAAGCATCGCTATGGGTGAGAAGGTATCATCGTAGTCAACTCCTCGAACTTGTTGATAACCTTTCGCAACAAGTCGAGCTTTGTAGATAGTAACATTATCGTCAGCGTTAGTCTTCTTCTTGAAGATCCATTTATTCTCGATGGCTTGCCGATCATCGGGCAAGTCAACCAAAGTCCACACTTTGTTCTCATACATGGATCCCATCTCAGATTTCATGGCCTCAAGCCATTTCGCGAAATCTGGGCTCATCATCGCTTCCTCATAGTTCGTAGGTTCACCATGGTCAAGTAACATGACCTCCAGAACAGGATTACCGTAACACTCTGGTGTGGATCTTATTCTAGTTGACCTACGAGGTTTGCTAGTAACTTGATCTGAAGTGTCATGATCATTATCATCAGCTTCCTCACTAACTGGTGTAGGGATCATAGGAACTGATTTTTGTGATGAACTACTTTCCAATAAGGGAGCAGGTACAGTTACCTCATCAAGTTCTACTTTCCTCCCACTCACTTCTTTCGAGAGAAACTCCTTCTCTAGAAAGGATCCATTCTTAGCAACGAATGTTTTGCCTTTGGATCTGTGATAGAAGGTGTACCCAACAGTTTCCTTTGGGTATCCTATGAAGACACATTTCTCCGATTTGGGTTCGAGCTTATCAGGTTGAAGCTTTTTCACATAAGCATCGCAGCCCCAAACTTTCAGAAACGACAACTTTGGTTTCTTGCCAAACCACAGTTCATAAGGCGTCGTCTCAACGGATTTAGATGGTGCCCTATTTAACGTGAATGCATTCGTCTCTAAAGCATAACCCCAAAACCATAGCGGTAAATCAATAAGAGACATCATAGATCGCACCATATCTAATAAAGTGCGGTTACGACGTTCGGACACACCATTACGTTGTGGTGTTCCGGGTGGTGTGAGTTGTGAAACTATTCCGCATTGTTTCAAATGAAGACTGAGGGAGTCCCGGATTAGGGGGTGTCCGGATAGCCGAACTATCACCTTTGGCCGGACTCCTGGACTATGAAGATAGAAAATTGAAGACTTCGTCCCGTGTCCGGATGGGACTTTCCTTGGCGTGGAAGGCAAGCTTGGCGATACGGATATGTAGATCTCCCACCATTGTAACCGACTCTGTAACCCTAACCCTCTTTAGTGGCTATATAAACCAGAGGGTTTTAGTCCGTAGGACGAACAACAATCATACCATAGGCTAGCTTCTAGGGTTTAGCCTCTCTGATCTCGTGGTAGATCTACTCTTGTACTACCCATATCATCAATATTAATCAAGCAGGAGTAGGGTTTTACCTCCTTCGAGAGGGCCCGAACCTGGGTAAAAACATCGTATCCCTTGTCTCCTGTTACCATCCGCCTAGACGCATAGTTCGGGACCCCCTACTCGAGATCCGTTGGTTTTGACACCGACATTGGTGCTTTCATTGAGAGTTCCTTTGTGTCGTCGCCATCAGGAAGGATGCCTCATCCCATCTTTAAAGACGGCACTGTGGCTAAAGGAGCTTTGGCTATCGGCCAAACTCTCCGGCTAGGCGGTTTCCTCATGACCGCCTGTCCGGCCACCGCGCCGACGATGACTTCTCGGGTCATCGAAAGCAATCTTCATGTTAGCTCGGAACTCACCGAGAAGTTGGATCCGATGGAGCTCTCTTTCGTAAACGAGCTCTTGAATCACATCGCCGCCATGGGAGTCGCTACAGACTACGATCAGATTGGGCCTAAAACCGATCTGAGAGAGATCAATTCTCCCCAAGTTACCCACCACGTTGCCGTGGTTGAGGAGCAATACGGCGACCCTTCCTCGATTTTAAGGAGTAGCTATGTCCGGATTCCCGATCCCTCCATGCCGGATTCCCGCGGAGGGGAGGACGTAACTCAAGCCCTGAACCTAAAGTCAGGCAGCAGGCTAGATGCATTGGACAACATCCAAGAACCCAAGCTTCCGAGTTCGGAAACTTCTTGGCCCCTGAGCCTGAGATTGGACGGGGTTCCGGATTTAATTCCACCCGCCCACCCAAACACAAGCGATCTATCCCAAATCTGGCAAGAACCCGCAGAAACAGTACACCATTACTGGGCCAGATTCCTCCTGGTTATGAACAGGATAAACGACTGCCGAGAGGAGGACACGATTACATTCTTCCGCAATAATTACACAGACAAGGGAATCCTCAACGCCGTAAGTCGTCCTGAAGTTACACGCTTCGCTGACTTGGCATCCATAGTACGAAAGTACTGTGAGATGGAAAGCGCCTGGAAAACCGAAATCAATTTTTGGGACAATCCGGCCCTGAATACAACCCCAGTCCGAAATAAAAGGGCGCATCATCGCCAAGCACCTGGGTTAAATACCGAAAAGCAAAAACCCTTTATAGGGCATGGAACCGTACTGGATGGATGGCTCAATGGACCCTGCAAAATTCATAGTACAGAGGGCGCCACTCCGACTCATAGCCTTAGAGCATGTTGGATACTATGGCAGGTGGCCAAAAGTGGCGAAGAGCTTCTAGCTCCAGAGCATCAGCCCAAGGATACCAGTACGGTATTAACAGTCTTCGAGACGTTTGTATCAAATAATATGTGGAAACGAACACTCCGCAGCCTTGCCGAAGTCTACCAAGTAGCAACAATAAACCCATGGAGTGACACGGCTATTACCTTTAATGCCAGTGACGAACCTAAATTCCGAACAGCCCGAGCACCAGCCGCACTGGTCCTCAGTCCAATAGTGGACGGCTTTCGCCTCACAAAGGTACTCATGGACGGTGGCAGCGGATTGAACCTCATTTACGAGGAAACCCTCCGAAAAATGGAAATAGACTGGAGCCGCATTGAGCGAAGCAGCACAACCTTTAGAGGAATAATCCCCAGTCGGGAAGCATGCTGTACAGGAAAAATCACACTGGATGTGGTATTCGGCACGCCGGATAATTACAGGTCCGAGGAGGTCACGTTTCAAGTGGCCCCGTTCAGCAGCGGATATCACGCTCTATTAGGGCGAGAGGCATTCACAATTTTTCAAGCTATACCCCATTACGGGTACATGAAGCTCAAAATGCCCGGGCCCAACGGAATCATCACTCTTGCTAGTGACCCGGACATAGCACTCCGCGCCGAAAATAAGACAGCCGCACTGGCCCTTGAGGCACTATCCGAAGCCCTAGCGGCCGAAGAACTCACTGCGCTGCGCTCCACGGTGAATAGGGACGATGTGATACTCGATAAGAGATCCAAGTCCACCTCCTTTAAACCAGCGGACGAAATAGTCAAATTCCAAGTCCATCCAACGGACCCTACAAAAACGGCCTCCATCGGGGCACAATTAAACCCTGATGTAGACGCCGCACTACGAGAATTCCTACGCGAAAATTGGGACATTTTTGCCTGGCACCCTTCAGACATGCCAGGAATCCCACGCCGGCTGGCCGAGCACAGCCTAAACATCCTAAAAGGATTCAAGCCAGTCAAACAGGCTCTTCGGCGTTTCTCCGAACCCAAGAGACAGGCCATGGGAGAGGAGCTAGCCAAATTATTGGAGGCCGGATTCATCAGAGATATAAAACATCCGGACTGGCTAGCAAACCTGGTGATGGTACCAAAGAAGGACAAATCCTGGCGCCTATGCGTCGATTTTAAGGACCTCAACAAGGCTTGCCCAAAGGATCCCTTCCCACTCCCCCGCATCGATCAAATTATCGACGCTACCGCAGGACACGATTCATTGTGTTTCCTCGACGCATACTCCGGCTACCACCAAATTAAGATGGCAGAGCCCGACCAGGCCGCAACGGCATTCATCACCCCATACGGCCCATTCTGCTTCAACACAATGCCCTTTGGGCTCAAAAACGCCGGCGCAACATATCAGCGCATGATTCAGACATGTCTGGCAAACCAGATCGGCAAAACAGTGGAGGCATACGTAGACGATGTGGTCGTCAAAACCAAGCACGTCGATACTCTAGTAGACGATTTGAGGCTCACGTTCGATAATCTCCAAACATATGACATTAAGCTTAACCCGGAAAAATGCGTTTTCGGCGTACCAGCCGGAAAGCTCTTGGGCTTCATTGTATCTGGTAGAGGAATTGAAGCAAACCCAGCCAAGATCCGAGATCTATCACAATTGGATATCCCAAAGGACCTAAGCAAATACAAAAATTGGCGAGATGCGTGGCGGCTCTAAGCCGCTTTATCTCCCGTTTAGGAGAAAAGGCGTTACCTCTTTATCGCCTCCTCCGACGCACCGAACACTTCGAGTGGACGGATGCCGCCACGGCCGGACTCGAAGAAATAAAAGCCATATTGGCAACAAACCCGGTCCTGGCCGCGCCCAACATGGGCGAACCAATGCTATTATATATCGCGGCAACTCATCAAGTTGTGAGCGCAGTGCTCGTTGTCGAACGAGAAACGGACGGACACAAGTTCCCCCTTCAAAAACCAGTTTACTACGTGTCCACTGTCCTAACTCCATGCAAGTCACGGTACCCGCATTATCAAAAGATAGCGTACGCGGTGTTCATGGCATCCCGGAAGCTGCGACACTACTTTCAAGAGTGTTCGATAACAGTAGCCTCCGAAGTACCTCTTAACGACATTATAAACAACCGCGACGCGACGGGCCGGATTGCCAAATGGGCCATTGAGCTCCTCCCGTTCGACATAACCTATAAGCCACGGCGAGCTATTAAGTCGCAAGTTTTGGCCGACTTCGTCGCCGAATGGACTGAAGCCGAACTCCCTAAAGAGTACGGCGCATATTCCAACTGGATAATGCACTTCGACGGCTCCAAAATGTTGGCCGGTCTGGGGGCTGGCGTCGTTTTGACGTCCCCAACCGGAGATACGGTTCAATACGTACTCCAGATAATGTATACGGACTCCAACAACGCAGCCGAATACGAGGCCCTTCTACACGGCCTCCGGATGGCAGTCTCCATGGGCATTCAACGCCTAGAGGTGCGCGGGGATTCGAACCTCGCGATATCCCAAATAAATGGAGACTTCGATGCCAAGGATCCGAAAATGGCAGCTTATCGCAACGCCGTCCTAAAAATGTCAGCTCGGTTTGAAGGGCTCGAATTTCACCATATAGCCCGGGATAACAACCAGGCAGCAGACGTATTGGCGCGCATTGGCGCAAAGCGCGATGCCGTCCCTCCCAACATCTTCCTAGAGAGGCTGTTCAAGCCATCCGTACTATGGGAGGGAGAATCCGGAAATAACAACCCGGACCCAACCGCACTGCCCGACGCCGAACATTCTGACACAATTGGTGGTTCTGCCAACGAAGTAACATCTTCAGCCCACGTAATAATGGCAGTCATTGCCCCGTGGACGGAACCATTCCTAGCCTACCTAACCAGGCAGGAACTTCCCGAGGACCAAAACGAGGCCCGCTGCATAGTGCGGCGATCTAAAGCCTATAAGGTCCATGAGGGAGAGCTTTACAAGAAAAGCACAACCGGAGTCCTTCAAAGGTGTATCTCCGAAGAGGAAGGGCGGAACCTTCTGGCTGAAATTCATGCCGGACTCGGCGGGCACCACGCCGCAGCCCGGGCCCTTGTAGGCAAGGCCTTCCGTACAGGATTTTATTGGCCGACGGCCCGGGCAGATGCTCAGGACTTAGTCCAACGATGCGTCGGTTGCCAGCTCTTTGCTAATCAAAGCCACATGCCACCCACCGCCCTCAAAACTATACCCATAACCTGGCCCTTCGCGGTCTGGGGGCTTGACATGGTTGGACCCCTTAAAGGAGGAACCCACAAGCAAAAATACCTACTGGTCATGGTGGATAAATTCACCAAATGGATAGAGGCCAAACCTGTTAAGACGGCCGAATCCGGACCGGTGATAGACTTCATATCAGGGGTCGTACACCGTTACGGCGTCCCCCATAGCATCATCACTGATAACGGCACGAACTTTACGGCCGACGAGGTCAAACTCTGGTGCAAAAACATGGGCATCAAGCTCGACTATGCTTCAGTCTATCACCCTCAAACTAACGGTCAAGTCGAGCGAGCAAATGGTCTAATCATGAGCGGCATCAAACCCAGATTAGTGCGGTCCCTCAAGGAATCTAACACGCACTGGGTAGAGGAGCTCGACTCTGTACTCTGGGGTCTGCGGACTGCTCCAAATCGCACAACCGGATTTACACCATTCTTTATGGTATACGGCGCAGAGGCGGTTCTTCCCTGCGACATAATTCATGACTCACCTCACGTGCGCATGTACGAATAAAGAGAAGCCGAGCTCGATCGATAGGACAGTTTGGACGCATTGGAGGAGGAGCGGGACGTGGCAAAAGCCCGTTCCGCATTTTATCAACAACAAGCTTGAAGATATCAAAGCAGAGAAGTACGAGCCAAAACTTACAATGTTGGCGAGTTAGTTCTACGCCTGCCGGACAAGAAAAAGGACTAACTCAAGCCCAAATGGGAAGGTCCCTTTATAATCGACCAAGTCCTGACCGGTGGTGCATACCCTCTGCAAGATGCATCGAATAACCGACTCGACCCGAACCCATGGAACGCAGCCCGTCTCCGAAGATTCTATGCCTAGCGCCGGATTCTGAGTTCGTCTCCTTCCTCCGTCTATATTTTACATATTAGCTGCCTTCTGTTTCTCTCCTTCTCCCTCCCTTTTATTACAGCCTTTGAAAGCTTGTTCGCGCATTGTTCGCACACACTTGAAGCGCCATTCGCGCTCATTATACCTGGGGGCTTCTTTAACAGAAGCTTATTTACACGGGCTCCATACCCAATACATGTGTTATACTTCCGCATGTACCTTTTATTCACCATTATATGCATCGATATGACTTAAGTTTTGGCCAAGCTGGGTTGCCTGGCTCCTGTGCTTACCCCTACGTTCCCGATTGTTCGGCTAGGTGGTAAAGGGAGCACCTCTGCGATTGTTACTGCCGGGTCAGCCGGATGTGTACCTCAGACTGGGTGAAGCCGAAAGCTAGCGTTCTTAAGGGAATATTCGGTCGGTGAACAAAAAGACGATTTAATACTTATTTTTCTGCCCCCAGATGTTTTTCTGCTTTTTTCGCAGTCCGGACATGCACTTTAGGGCATGCCTCCCAGGGAAAGGAACCCCTAACGGAACTATTCTCCCTGGAAGATGTTTCTTACTAACCATGTAATATAACATAACTAGTTGGGCACTTGTCTGATAAAGCACTAATGACCCCTACGCCTGGTCTCCACGCATGCCCCGGTTCTTACATAACCGTGAGGGTATTCGGACACACTCCGGACTATTGGGTCCCGAGGTTGAAACGAAAAGGTCTGCTATGACAAAAAATCTACAATCCGGCTAGAAGGCATTTTACATGTCATCTTTAATTACATAGTCAATCTGACTGATTGTATTCCTCTTCAATGCCATCTAATAGGCTGTCTAGTTTACAGTCCTGCTGGGAATACTTTGCGGCCAACTCTACTTGGCCGTACACTAAGCTCACAGGGATCTCCTTCCCATCGGGCCCCGCAGGTCCGACCTCGGCCATGTGGTTTGGGTCAGCCTTCGTGTACCGCGTCTTCACCATGGCCCGGGCTTCCCTGATGCCCTGACGGCAGGCCGATATCTTCCATAATCGGAAGCGCCGCCGCGCTCCCTGAAGCCTCTCTGCAAGCTCTCCAAGGCCTTCGGGCAGGGAGATAGATGGCCATAAGGCCTGGGTGACGTCTTTCATCACCTGCCGAACTCGTTCGTGCAGTTGCAAGAGCTCGGGAAGAAGGTCACCCGTAGAACCGGGCATCTCCTCTGCAGGACGGCCTGTGAGCATACCTACAGACAAACCTCTGTTAGTGGACTTCCTCGCCGAACTCTTTTTCAAAGTTCGCTTAAGCACTTACTAAAAATGCCGCGTCGAAGCCGCCGATTCTCCTTCACGGAGTCAGACAGCTGGGCACGAACATCCTTTAGTTCCTCACCCAGCGGGTGTTGGCATCTTGGAGATTATTTTTCTCTTGCCTCACCCTTGTAAGCACATTCTCGCCGGCTTTTAACCGGCGCATGAGCTGTTGCTTGTCCGGATCTATTCCGGCACCATCTGCAATATTATTGTCAGACTTCTACACACGCCGCACTTCACAAGTTACTTATCTTTTGAAGCATATATTACCAGAGGGGGTCTCTTTGGCTTCCCCCGCTGCGGCTAGTGCGGCCTCAAGTTGGGCCTTGCACTCCTCCAGCTCCTGGGACAGTTGGGTATTCTTTTCTGTAAGATCCTGCATAATAAATGATCCTTAAATCAGTTATTCTAACTATTTCAAGTCTCGGGGGCTACTGGCATATATAACTGTCAAATTTTCTCACCCGTATGTCTTTTACATACTGCTCCGTGGCTCTGGCTAGACCATTTTGAGCAGCACGGAGGTGCGCATCTCCCGAATTAAAGGCATCCAATGCCTCTGGGGAGAAACATGCGTCGCGAAGGACTGTCCGGCGACGCCTGTGATTCATGGCACTCTCCACCTCGGAATTGGTGGCAGATAACCTGTCGGCATCCTCTGTCGGAGGAGCATCCGACGCACGCCTCGTGTTCGTCTCCGCTTCTGGACCTGGCTTTGGAGCCTGGCGAGCGGAGGATTGATTGGCAACCTCTCCGGATACAGTCCGGCGAGCGCTCTTCTTCCTGAAAAAGCACGAGCGTTAGTATGTCTCCCAGGAATAAAGCCTGGGAGTAAGGTGGCACGCCATACCGTTGCGCCGGAGTTTCGATCCGGACTGCACTTCTTTTTAGCCTGCTGGGCCGTGCTGCCCCTTGTTGGCTAGCCGCCGCGGGATCGGCCTTCCGCCTCAAGGGCGCCCCCTGCGAAACGCCATCGGTATACGGTGATCAAAAATAAGCACGGATGGGTCATTTTCAAAGTATTGGGACTTTGGTCTCAATTACCTGTGAGGCTGGAAGTATTCCGGGGTAATCATCCGTAATGGAGACCAAGGCATTATCGATGCTCAGTTGGTGAAATACCCCATCAATCAGCTCCACTGATATGTCCAGATCCTCTTGGGAGGTCGGATCGAGGAACCATTCCGGATCCTCGGGTTGTGGAGGCGGGCTGTTTATGTCCTTTACGGCCTGGCGCAGTTCCTGCGCCGAAATCACAAAATGAGATACTTGACTATGGGAATATGGATCGGATAGGAAAAAAGAAATGTCCGCTTACCCAGCTCGGAGGATTGTACATAGAAAATCCGTTCTGTGGATTGACGCGGAGAAATTCCTCCTCTTCTCCCTTGTACATCGCGGATAAGATCTTCACCAGATTGGCCACCGATCCCAGCCCCTTACGGCCACAGCGGGTGGCATCATCCTCCCCGTTGAAATCCCGCATGGGGTTGCCTCTATACTGGAGCGGCTGCGCCCCCTGCATAGTGCATGTGGCCATGACCCCGATCATGGCCAGTCCGGAATGAGCCAACAACCTTATTCGGATCATCAGGTAAAAGACGCCCCTGTCATTTTCCTTCTGAGGACTCCGTGGACGCCAGCTTAGGCGTTTCTTCAAAGGAGCGTTATTGAACTCAGGAAGGCCGATCCGAACAAGTTCCGGCAGGGGGACATCTTCTATATAAAACCACTCCGAAGGCCAGTCTTCGGACACCTTCTTCGGGGTTCCGGATAGATATCCGGTCCCGGCGATGCGCCATAGTTCGGCTCCGCCCACTTGATATATTGACCCCTCTTGAGAACGGGGCACAAGGCAGAACAGCTTCTTCCACAGCACAAAATGAGCCTCGATGCCCAAAAATAGCTTGTAAAGGGCCACGAAGCCCGCAATATGCAAAATAGAGGCAGGCGTAAGGTTGTGCAACTGGAGGCCGAAGAACTCCAGGAGCCCCCGGAGAAATGGATGAATTGGAAATCTGAGCCCTCTTATCAAATAAGAGACAAGGCACACCCACTCTCCTTTGGAGGGGCTGGGGATGCTCTCCGCTTGCTTTCCGCCCACGTAGGTGGTGAGTCCGACTCGAACCGGAACCATGAAGGCTGGGGGAAGAAATCCCTTGGTTTGGAGCATCACTAACTTGCTGTGCGGGACGGAGCATCTCTCACAATCTCCAAGCTGGGGGCTGGAAGGGCGAGACGAGGAGCCGCATCGACTGTCCATGATGGAATGGATTTCTGTCAGACGCGCTCTGATGAATGCTCGTGAAGGGAGGATGGTGTAATTCGGATCTAGATCCTCGTCTCTTTTATAGGCAGCTCATTTGCGCGGCTAGGGGGGTATAATGTAAAAATACCCTGGCTTTTCGCATTCGTTCGACACGTGGAAGATGGCCATTATTGGGCGTGGAAGCCGAGGAGCGCAATATTTACAAGAAGCCGGATGCTATTCAAACAGGTACACAGGATTTGGAGAAGAACCCGCCTTGCAATGCCGAAGACAATCTACGCGCCGGACTCATCGCCATTGAAGCCTGGTTCGGGGGCTACTGAGGGAGTCCCGGATTAGGGGGTGTCCGGATAGCCGAACTATCACCTTTGGCCGGACTCCTGGACTATGAAGATAGAAGATTGAAGACTTTGTCCCGTGTTCGGATGGGACTTTCCTTGGCGTGGAAGACAAGCTTGGCGATACGGATATGTAGATCTCCTACCATTGTAACCGACTCTGTGTAACCCTAACCCTCTTCGGTGCCTATATAAACCGGAGGGTTTTAGTCCATAGGACGAACAACAATCATACCATAGGCTAGCTTCTAGGGTTTAGCCTCTCTGATCTCGTGGTAGATCTACTCTTGTACTAGCCATATCATCAATATCAATCAAGCAGGAGTAGGGTTTTACCTCCATTGAGAGGGCCCGAACCTGGGTAAAAACATCGTGTCCCTTGTCTCCTATTACCATCCGCCTAGACGCACAGTTCGGGACCCCCTAGCCGAGATCCGCCGGTTTTGACACCGACAAAGACCAAATTCGTAACTCAAATATTCTCCTCCACGATCAGATCGTAGAAACTTTATTTTGTTGTTACGATAATTTTCCACTTCACTATGAAATTCTTTGAACTTTTCAAATGCTTCAGACTTATGTTTCGTTAAGTAGATATACCCATATCTGCTCAAATCATCTTTGAAGGTGAGAAAATAACGATACCCGCCGCGAGCCTCAATATTCATCGGACCACATACATCAGTATGTATGATTTCCAACAAATTTGTTGCTCGCTCCATTGTTCCAGAGAACGAAGTTTTAGTCATCTTGCCCATGAGGCATGGTTCGCAAGTACCAAGTGATTCATAATCAAGTGATTCCAAAAGTCCATCAGAATGGAGTTTCTTCATGCGCTTTACACCAATATGACCTAAACGGCAGTGCCACAAATAAGTTGCACTATCATTATCAACTCTGCATCTTTTGGCTTCAATATTATGAATATGTGTATCACTACTATCGAGATTCAATAAAAATAGACCACTCTTCAAGGGTGCATGACCATAAAAGATATTACTCATATAAATAGAACAACCATTATTCTCATATTTAAATGAATAACCGTCTCGCATTAAACAAGATCCAGATATAATGTTCATGCTCAACGTTGGCACCAAATAACAATTATTTAGGTATAAAACTAATCCCGAAGGTAGATGTAGAGGTAGCATGACGACTGCGATCGCATCGACTTTGGAACCATTTCCCACGCGCATCGTCACCTCGTCCTTAGCCAATCTTTGCTTAATCCGTAGTCCCTGTTTCGAGTTGCAAATATTAGCAACAGAACCAGCATCAAATACCCAGGCACTACTGCGAGCATTAGTAAGGTACACATCAATAACATGTATATCACATATACCTTTGTTCACCTTGCCATCCTTCTTATCCGCCAAATACTTGGGGCAGTTCCGCTTCCAGTGACCAGTCCCTTTGAAGTAGAAGCACTCAGTCTCAGGCTTAGGTCCAGACTTGGGTTTCTTCACTTGAGCAGCAACTTGCTTGCCGTTCTTCTTGAAGTTCCGCTTCTTCCCTTTACCCTTTTTCTTGAAACTGGTGGTCTTGTTGACCATCAACACTTGATGCTCCTTCTTGATTTCTACCTCCGCGGCTTTTAGCATTGCAAAGAGCTCGGGAATTGTCTTGCTCATCCCTTGCATATTATAGTTCATCACGAAGCTCTTGTAGCTTGGTGGCGTGATTGAAGAATTCTGTCAATGACACTATCATCAGGAAGATTAACTCCCAGTTGAATCAAGTGATTATTATACCCAGACATTTTGAGTATATGTTCACTGACAGAACTATTCTCCTCCATCTTGCAGCTATAGAAATTATTGGAGACTTCATATCTCTCAATCCGGGCATTTGCTTGAAATATTAACTTCAACTCCTGGAACATCTCATATGCTCCATGATGTACAAAACGTTGTTAAAGTCCCGGTTCTAAGCTGTAACGCATGGCACACTGAACTATCGAGTAGTCATCAGCTTTGCTCTGCCAGACGTTCACAACGTCCAGCGTTGCTCCTGCAGCGGGTCTTGCACCTAGCGGTGCTTCCAGGACGTAATTCTTCTGTGCAGCAATGAGGATAATCCTCAAGTTACAGACTCAGTCCGTGTAATTGCTACCATCATCTTTCAACTGACCTTTCTCAAGGAACACATTAAAACATAGGGAAGCAATAACGCGAGCTATTGATCTACAACACTATTTGCAAATACTATCAGGAACTAAGTTCATGATAAATTAAAGTTCAATTAATCATATTACTTAAGAACACACACTTAGATAGACATCCCTCTAATCATCTAAGTGATCATGTGATCCAAGTCAACTAAACCATGTCCGATCATCACGTGAGATGGAGTAGTTTTCAATGGTGAACATCACTATGTTGACCATATCTACTATATGATTCACGCTCGACCTTTCGGTCTCCAGTTTTCCGAGGCCATATCTGCATATGCTAGGCTCGTCAAGTTTAACCTGAGTATTCTGCGTGTGCAAAACTGTCTTACACCCGTTGTATTTGAATGTAGAGCTTATCACACCCGTTCATCACGTGGTGTCTCAGCATGAAGAAACTGTCGCAACGGTGCATACTCAGGGAGAACACTTATACCTTGAAATTTTAGTAAGGGATCATCTTATAAAGCTACCGTTGAACTAAGCAAAATAAGATGTATAAAAGATAAACATCATATGCAATCAAAATATGTGACATGATATGGCCATGATCATCTTGCGCCTTTGATCTCCATCTCCAAAGTACCGTCATGATTTGTATCGTCACCGGAACGACACTATGATCTCCATCATCTTGATCTATATCAATGTGTCGTCACATGGTCGTCTCGCCAACTATTGCTCTTGCAACTATTGCTATCGCATAGCGATAAAGTAAAGCAATTATTTGGCACTTGCATCTTATGCAATAAAGAGACAACCATAAGGCTCCTGCCAGTTGCCATAACTTCAACAAAACATGATCATCTCATACAACAACTTATATTCATCACGTCTTGACCATATCACATCACAACATGCCCTGCAAAAACAAGTTAGACATCCTCTACTTTGTTGCTGCAAGTTTTACGTGGCTGCTACGGGCCGAGCAAGAACCGTTCTTACCTACGCATCAAAACCACAACGATATTTCATCAAGTTAGTGTTGGTTTAACCTTCACAAGGACCGGGCGTAGCCACACTCGATTCAACTAAAGTTGGAGAAACTGACACCCGCCAGCCACCTGTGTTCGAAGCACGTCGGTAGAACCAGTCTCGCGTAAGCGTACGCGTAATGTCGGTCCAGGCCGCTTCATCCAACAATACCGCCGAATCAAAGTATGACATGCTGGTAAGCAGTATGACTAGTATCACCCACAACTCACTTGTGTTCTACTCGTGCATATAACATCTATGCATAAACCTGGCTCGGATGCCAATGTTGGGGAATGTAGTAATTTCAAAAAAATTCCTGCACACACGCAAGATCATGGTGATGCATAGCAACGAGAGGGGAGAGTGTCATCCACGTACCCTCGTAGACCGGAAGCAGAAGCGTTATACAACGCGGTTGATGTAGTCGTATGTATTCACGATCGACCGATCCTAGTACCGAACGTACGGCACCTCCGCGATCTACACACGTTCAGCTCGGTGACGTCCCACGAACTTCGATCCAGCAAAGTATCGAGGGAGAGTTTCATCAGCACGACGGCGTGATGACGGTGATGATGAAGCTACCGACGCAGGGCTTTGCCTGAGCACCGCAACAATATGACCGAGGTGGATTATGGTGGAGGGGGGCACCGCACACGGCTAAGAGATCAATGATCAACTTGTGTGTCTATGGGGTTCCCCCATCCCCCGTATATAAAGGAGTGGAGGAGGGGGACGAGGCCGGCCTCCTAGGCGCGCCCCAAAGGGAGTCCTACTCCCACCGGGAGTAGGATTCCACCCCTTCCAAGAGTAGGAATAGGAGGGAAGGAAGGAGGAGAGAGGGGGAGGAAAAAGGGCCCCCCTTCCTTGTCCAATTCAGACTAGAGGGGGAGGGGGCATGCGGCCTACCCTGGCTGCCCCTTCCTCTCTCCACCAAGGCCCATGAGGCCCATTACACTCCCCGGGGGCTCCGGTAACCCCCCGGTACTCCGGTATTTGTCCAAACTCACTGGGAACCCTTACTAAGTCCAAACATAGTCATCCAATATATCGATCTTTATGTCTCGACCATTTCGAGACTCCTCGTCATGTCCGTGATCATATCCGGGACACCAAACTACCTTCGGTATATCAAAACACATAAACTCATATTACCGATCGTCACCGAACGTTAAGCGTGCGGACCCTACGGGTTCGAGAACTATGTAGACATGACCGAGACACGTCTCCGGTCAATAACCAATAGCGGAACCTGGATGCTCATATTGGCTCCTACATATTCTATGAAGATCTTTATTGCTCAAACCGCATAACAACATACGTTGTTCCCTTTGTCATCGGTATATTACTTGCCTGAGATTCAATCGTCAGTATCTCAATACCTAGTTCAATCTCGTTATTGGCAACTCTCTTTATTCGTTCTGTAATGCATCATCCCGCAACTAACTCATTAGTCACATTGCTTGCAAGGCTTATAGTGATGTGCATTACCGAGAGGGCCCAGAGATACCTCTCCGACAATCGGAGTGACAAATCCTAATCTTGATCTATGCCAACTCAACAAGTACCATCAGAGACACCTGTAGAGAACCTTTATAATCACCTAGTTATGTTGTGACGTTCTGTAGCACACAAAGTGTTCCTCCGGTATTCGGGAATTTCATAATCTCATAGTCATAGGAACATGTATAAGTCATGAAGAAAGCAATAGCAACATACTAAATGATCAAGTGCTAAGCTAACGGAATGGGTCAAGTCAATCACATCATTCTCTAATGATGTGATCCCGTTAATCAAATGACAACTCATGTCTATGGTTAGGAAACTTAACCATCTTTGATTCAACGAGCTAGCCAAGTAGAGGCATACTAGTGACACTATGTTTCTCTATGTATTCACACATGTACTAAGTTTCCGGTTAATACAATTCTAGCATGAATAATAAGCATTTATCATGATATAAGGAAATATAAATAACAACTTTATTATTTCCTATAGGGAATATTTCCTTCAAAATGACATAGATACTGGAAATGTACCTTCATGTTTATCAATCTCTCTTGCAAAAAAATGTACCACAGCAAGAGATCTTCATGCACATGAGTGTGATGCATATACTTACCTTGTGGTCTTGAGCTAGTTTTGAAGAAGATGTACCTAGGTAAACAAGATTAGATAACACAAGACCATCTACTAGACAGAGTAAGGACTAAAGAACACAAGAATACCAAGACTAGGTTGACATGTAGAGTGTGAGTACTAGGTACTCTATTTGGTTATTGACATGTCCCCAAGAATAAAGATATGCAATGAATTCCAAAGATTTTCTTCCCTTAGGACTGAGCTCTCTCCCCCTGAATCTGACATTGGATAATGGGAGCAGATAGGGTAAAAGAATATCAGAGCAAACAAGAAAACCGGAGCAAGATAATCATAAACTATCATGTCTTTACCCTCTTGAAGACATGAGACAACTTTCCTCTTAAGGATAGGTGCATCAGGAGAAGCTTTTATTAGTGCACTCTCTCTTATGTGATAAGCTTTGGAGTGCTCTCTCTCCCCCTTTGACATCAATTTCCAAGAAGGGACTTCTGGAGCATGAGTCAAGTAGGTTTGGTCCTTGAGTCACATTACAAAGCCACATGTTAATATAGGATGCTGGTAGAGGACAAGTTAGAAAGAGTGGAGCTGGGACAAATATGCAGGATACATGTGACATAGATTTTGTCTCAGGACTGAAATCGGTAGCACTGAGTTGTTATTATCGGAGGCACCAAGATTGTTTGGTTTGGCCGAAAATATCAATCCGGTGAGACCGAGTTCAATCTAGAGAGTAAATGCTTGTCACCTCAGCTCACTAGGACAAATAAGATCTCACAAGGATGTGCAAGGAATTAACTGAAGAATTTGCAATTAATTAGATGCAGGGAAATGCAAAAATGAAAAGAAAAGAAATCTAGATGAAGTTTTTTTAAAGGGGAACTAGCATGCATGAGACAAATGCAAGAGCACAAAGAAACAACAAAGAACTTCATCTAGAAAAGGTCGGTGACAAAGTCACCTACGTTAGAGTATATTGAGTTAGGAGTCAAGTGAGGACACTTGATCTTAGGTCATACTCATCGTTTAAGCTCAAAATGGGGTTGCCATTTTTCGTTTAAACATCTTGATGTATTCACATCTTGTTGAGTTGCCCTGACCCATGTCTTGGGGTAAAGCTTCTCTAAGATGGAATGACATACCTTGGGTGGTGGTGTTGAACTTGGTCATGTAGTTGAACTTGTGTAGGGTGCTCAAGTTGAAGTAGATCATCCAGAAATGGGAGCACCACTTGTAGTTGAAGTTCATCTTCCTACATGGGTTAGTCTTGCAAGGAAGAGCACTTGTGTATCCAAAGTGACAAACATGTAATTTGATACCAATACCAATTGAAATTTAATATCAATTGAAAGTTGATATAAGGAATTTATCAATGGATATATTGAATAGATTCGTTCTTCCTTGTCTTCAACCACCATTTTGTAGAGATTTGGAGATGTAGAGATTGCGTAGAATGTGGTTCAGTTGCATCAATTGTAGCCTCTTTTGATAAGTAAGAGTGTTGAACCCAACGAGGAGCTAAAGGTAGAACAAATATTCCCTCAAGTTCTATCAACCACCGATACAACTCTACTCATGCTTAGCATTCGCTTTACCTAGAACAAGTATGAAACTAGAAGTACTTTGTAGGTGTTGTTGGATAGAATTGCAAGATAATAAAGAGCACATAAATAAAAAGTAGGGGTTGTTTAGAGAAAGAAGCAATAAAGTTAGTATAGCGCGTGTGGAAAAGTGGTAGTAGGAGTTGCGGAATTTTCGCTAAGCAATTGACTACGTTACTAGACCGATAGCAAGTTTTATGTGGGAGAGGCCACTACTAGCATGTCATCCCTGACTTGGAATTCTATGCACTTATGATTGGAACTATTAGCAAGCATCCGCAACTACTAACGTTCATTAAGGTAAAACCCAACCATAGCATTAAGATATATTGGTCCCCCTTCAATCCCGCATGCATCAACTTCTATGCTAGGTTGAAGCTTCTGTCACTCTTGCCCTCCAATACATAGTCCTATCAACATAGAACTAACCCTATGGTGTGATCCACGCGCGTGCTCGTATGATGGGCACCAAAGGACAACAACATAACCACAAGCAAATTAAACCAATCATAGCAATTCACCCATTACCGATAGGACAACAAAAATCTACTCAGACATCATAGGATGGCAACACATCATTGGATAATAATATGAAGCATAAAGCACCATGTTCAAGTAGAGGGTACAGCGGGTTGCGGGAGAGTGGACCGCTGTAGATAGATGGGGGAAGGTGATGGAGATGTTGGTGAAGATGACAGAGGTGTTGGTGTAGATCGTGGTGATGATGATGGCCCCGACGGTGTTCCGACGCCACCAGGAGAGAGGGGGAGAGAGCACCCCTTCTTCTTCTTCTCCTTTGACCTTCTCCCTAGATGGGAGAAGGGTTTCCCCTCTGGTCCATGGTCTCCAAGCTGTGGGAGGGGCGAGAGCCCCTCTGAGATTGGATTTGTCTCTCTGTCTCTCTCTGTTTCTGCGTTTTTTTGATTCTGCCCTTTCACCATTTCTTATATTCCCGGAGATCCGTAACTCCAATTGGATTGAGACCTTGAACACGATTTTTTTCCGGATATTAGCTTTCTTGCGGCGAAGGAAGGGCAACAACCGCCTTACGGGGTGTCCACGAGGGTCAGGGGCACGCCCCCTGCCTCGTGGGCCCCTCGAGCATCGTGTCGCGTTGATTCTTTGTGACTCCCTCGATTCAATTGTACACTAATCATACACGCAAATGTGTACGATCAAGATCAAGGACTCACGGGAAGATATCACAACACAATTCTAGACACAAATTAAAATAATACAAGCTTTATATTACAAGCCAGGGGGCTCGAGGGCTCAAATACATAAGCTCGAATACACAAGAGTCAGCGGAAGCAACAATATCTGAGTACAGACATAAGTTAGACAAGTTTGCCTTAAGAAGGCTAGCCCAAAAGCATCTATGATCGAAAAGGCTAGGCCTCCTGCCTGGGAGCCTCCTAACTACTCCTGGTCGTCAGCAGTCTCCACATAGTAGTAGGCACAGGTGGTGGCATCTGGCTCCTGGGCTTCGACATCTGGTTGCATCAACCGGAAAGAAAAAGAAAGGGGTAAAAGGGGGAGCAAAGCAACCGTGAGTACTCATCCAAAGTACTCGCAAGTAAGGATCTACACTACATATGCAACATCATCAAAGGAAGGCTGCAGAAATGCCAGAATAGAGAGAAGGCCTAGTCCTATCGAAGACTAGCATCTTCTGGAAACCACCATCTTGTAGCAAACAGGAGGGAGTGGAGTAGCATAAAGTAAAGTAGTAGTAGTGTTATCAACCTCGGCCAAAGATCCTTTCTCGACTCCCTGCGAGAAAGCAATCCCAGAGCCATACTATCCATTTCTAATCACAATCCAATTCTCATCACAAGTATCCAGTTCTAGTTGTATCGTTCGGGATACAACTCCAAGTGTCCGTTACCGTAGGACAGCCTATCGATAGGTGTTTTCTTCCCTGCAGGGGTGCACCAACTTACCCACCACGCTCGATTAACTCCGGCCGGACACACTTTCCTGGGTCATGCCCGGCCTCGGCCAAACAATATGCCGCAACCCGACCTAGGCTTGACAGAGAGGTCAGCACGCCAGACTAAACATATTCCCCCAGGGGTCATGGGCCATCGCCCCGGGAACTCCTGCATGTTGCGAACGCGACTGGTGAGCAGACCTAGCTACCTCCTTCAAAAAGGCAGGTGCTTACGCAGTCCAACCCAGCGCGTGCCGCTCAGTCGCTAACGTCTATTAAGCTTCGGCTGATGCATACGACGCAGAATGCCCATACTATGCCAACGTGATGGTTAGTGCTATCAGGCTAGAGGCCCCTCGGATCAAATATCAAAATCGTAGTGGATTAGGAACGCGTGGTAACAAGCAGAGACTCACGAAAGATGTGACCCCGTTGCCCCGTCTCGAGGACTTGCGGCAAGGGCTAGGAATGCCCGGCCACGCCTCGTAATTATCTCGCAGGCACCCTCTAGGTCAACCCGTGTCCACATCACTCGCAATTATGCTCGCATGGGTACCCCTCAGGGTCGACCTATCTTTAGTAACAGGGTTCAGTGTAAAGTCATAGTAATCATAGTAACTGTGTATCTAACACCAAGGGGAAAACCTGAGGAGTCACCCTTGATGGATTCCACTCAATGTAATCATCAAGGTGAACGTAAGAGGATCCACCCTCGAGGTTCACACTTGACGGGTTGCACGGCAGAGTCGTATTTGAAGTGGTTAAGGCGGAATCACCCTCGATGACCACGACCGAATAACTACACTACAGGGTTAACATTAGAAGTGCTGATGAGGTCTGACCCTCGGCACTCGATAGTAACCCAGTAGTGTCGAGCAACTAAGAGGAAGTTATGTGCGGTGTCGGGGCCTGGTCTTCGATCCCGTTGATAAGGTTTTCGATGATGAAGCAGGGGCAACAAGGACAAGGTGGGGGTCACTGATGGATCATTGACCAAGCTATACTAATCAGTTTAGGATAAGCAGGTAATTAACAATAAGCATGTTACAAAAGAAGGCTATGCATCATAATAGGAGCAATCAATTACAGTAGAAAAATCTAATGCAAGCATGAGGGAATGGAAAGGGCGATATCGGGATGATCAAAGGGCAACATCGGTCTCGGGGTCTATCGGAGAGAAGAGGGGGAAGAAACAGTAAATATAAAGCAAACATAGCATCACAAAGCATAACGTGGCAATATGCTATGCCAGGTGTGACCTAACGTATGGCTACATGATATAGGTGAAGGGGGAATTCAACCGGGAATGTATTCCCGGTTCTGGACCTGTGTCAAACAAATGACCGGAGGGGAAAGTTCCATGTTCAGATAGTTAGAGGCATCTGACAGGTAAACGGACTGCGAATTCGGATTTGTCTCGTCATTCTGAGCAACTTTCATGTAGAAAACATTTTCATCCGAGTTACGGATTATTTTCTATGAATTTCTAAAGTTTAAAACATTTTCTGAATTATTTATATTAACAGAAATGGAATATGACGTCAGCATGACATAGAGATGACGTCAGCAGTAAACAAATGCACTTACCAGGTCAAACCTAACCAGTGGGGCCCACATGTCAGCTTTTGTTAAATAACAGAGTTTATATTAAACTAATCTAAGGTTAAATAGCTACTGGGCCCCACATGTCTGCAACTAATTAGGTTTAACTAATTAAATCTATTTCTAAAAACGTTTGACTAACCTAATTAGGGGTGTGGGCCCCATTAGTCAGTGGCTGGGGAATAGTACCCTGCATTGACCCTGGTCAACACGGTCAAACAGAGGCGCAGGGGGGCCACTGTCAGCGGCACTGGGCGGGCCCCACGCCATGCCAGGTCAGGGCCGGCTTCGGAGCAGCTCCGGGGAGCGCGTCGGCGGCGGTATCTTGCCGGAGTTTGCCGGGATTTTTGCTACAGAGAGCCAAATCACGCGCCGTGACTTGTGTTCGAACGAGTGCAGAATGTCGTGTCCAACGCGGGTGGCCACGCGAGCTGGGTTGGCCGGAGTCGTCGTCGGCGACATGGATGGCGGAGACCCGAGGCATGGTGAGCTCGCAAAAGGCGCAACGGCGAGAAAAACAAGCGGTGCTGAGCACGTATGACGTTTACGCGTGCGGGCGAGCATGATGGACACGCTTGCGCGAGCGTTCGGTCACCGAAACGTGGCCGGTGACGAGATTGGTGGTGGAGAGCTCAAACATGTGGGGAACGGCACCTACGGGCATGGCAACGGCGGGAAGACGGAGGGGAGGGAGGCGAGGCTCACTGGGCGGCTACGTAAAGCCCCTGGAAGGTTAGTAGCAGCAGCAGGCGTCGCCGGAGTCAAAGGGGATCGCCGGAGCAGAGGCAAAAGGAGGGCGGCTCGATCTGCTGCCTGCGGTGCTCCCTGGCTTGCGCTCGTGGACGAGGATGAGGTAGACGATGACGGCGGAGACAACGGGCACGATGGCGAGGTGAACGGGGCTCGGTGGACGCGAGGATGGGTGAGGCACGGCGGCGACCGCGTCGGTCTCCTCTCCAGAATAAAGGAGAGGGAGAGGGGAGAGGTGGATCTGGGGGAGGAGAGGCACAAGTGGGGGTGGGGAGAGAGGATCGAGGCGACGGGGAGGGAGGGGATCCTTATCCCCTTGTCGGTGAGGCGCGAGGCGACGAGCGGGTTCGACAGTGACCACTCGCGTGGGTTGGTCGAACAGGAGAAAGGGGAAGATGACAGGAGAGAGGGAGTGGGCCGGCTAGGGTGGGTCGACGACCAGCTCGGCCGTTTGGCCCAGTGGGGCAGGGGCTTTCTCTCTCTCACCTCCTCTCTTTCTTTTAGTTTTTTTAACTTCTGTTTCAAATAGTTTAGGCCAGTTAAATAGTTTGCAAAAATGTTGGTTCACCACCAATATTAATTATGCATTATTTGGCACAATATGAACATTTTAGATTTCATGTCTGATAAATATGAGTTTTTGATTTTAGATTGGATTTGAATTTGAATGGTGATTTGGATCAAGTGAAGATTAGCAACAGTAACATGATGACATGGCACCATTAACAGAGGATTACTGTAGCATGACACTGGGGGTGTTACATTCTTCTTCCAAAAATTCATAAATATTCTAAAATAATTCTCCGTCCGTTTTTATCCCGTTTGGACTCCGTTTGATATGGATTTTCTGCGAAACAAAAAACATGCAACAAACAGGAACTGGCACTGGGCACTGGATCAATATGTTAGTCCCAAAAATAGTATAAAAAGTTACCAAAAGTATGTAATAGTTGTATAATATTGGCATGGAACAATCAGAAATTATAGATACGACGGAGGCGTATCAGCATCCCAAAGCTTAATTCCTGCTCGTCCTCGAGTAGGTAAATGATAAAAAAGATAATTTTTGATGTGGAATGCTACCTAGCATAATTTTAATCATGTAATCTAATCATGGCATGAATATTAAGACACGAGTGATTCAAAGCAATAGTCTATCATTTGACATAAAAGAATTTAATACTCGGGCATCCCAACAAACAATCATGTCTTTCAAAATATCAATGCTAAAGAACGTTATCCCTACAAAATCATATGGCCTTTTATGCTCCCTTTTCTTAACACAAGGTACCCCTCATGCCCATCCCGGAGTCAGCCAAGCAATTGGTTCATACTTTTTAACGCGCTTTAGCCTTTTCAACCCTCAAGCAATACATGAACGCAAGCCATGGATATAGCACTACAGGTGGAATAGAGTATGATGGTGGAGGTTGTGTGGAAAAGATAAAAAGGGAGAAAGTCTCACATCGACGCGGCTAATCAACGGGCTATGGAGATGCCCATCAATTGATGTCAATGTGAGGAGTAGGGATTGCCATGCAACGGATGCACTAGAGCTATAAGTGTATGAAAGCTCAAACTAAAAACTAAGTGGGTGTGCATCCAACTTGCTTGCTCATGAAGACCTCGGGAATTTGAGGAAGCCCATCATCGGAATATACAAGCCAAGTTCTATAATGAAAATTCCCACTAGTATATGAAAGTGATAACTCAAGAGACTCCCTATATGAAGAACATGGTGCTACTTTGAAGCACAAGTGTGGTAAAAGGATAGTATCATTGCCCTTCTCTCTTTTTCTCTCATTTTTTATTTTCTCTTTTTTGTTTTTTTATTCTTTTGGTGGGCTTCTTTGGCCTCTTTTTATTATTTGGGCTTCTTTGGCCTCTTTTATTTTTCATAAAGTCCGAAAACGCATCCCAACTTGTGAGGGAATCGTTGCTTCCATCATCCTTTCCTCAAATGGGACAATGCTCTAATAATGATGATCATCACACTTTATTTACTTACAACTCAATATTACAACTCGATAAAACTACAAAATATGACTCTATATGAATGCTTATGGCAGTGTACTAGGATGTGCAATGATCTAGCATAGCAAAGATATCAAAAAACGGACAAGCCATGAAAACATCATGCTAGCTGTCTTACGATCATGCAAATCAATATGACAATGAATGCTCAAGTCATGTATATGATGATGATGGAAGTTGCATGGTAATATATCTCGGAATGGCTATGGAAATGCCATAATAGGTAGGTATGGTAGCTATTTTGAGGAAGATATAAGGAGGCTTATGTGTGATAGAGCGTATCATATCACGGGGTTTGGATGCACCGGCGAAGTTTGCACCAACTCTCGAGGTGAGAAAGGGCAATGCACGGTACCGAAGAGGCTAGCAAATTGCGGAAAGGTAAGAGTGCGTATAATCCATGGACTCACATTAGTCATAAAGAACTCATATACTTATTGCAAAAGTTTATTTGCCCTCGAAGAAAAGTACTACTACGCATGCTCCTAGGGGGAGGTTGGTAGGAGTTAACCATCGCGCGCGCACGACCTTCACGCAAAGATAAACAATCAAAATACAATGCGCGCCAATTTGGTTACATAGTTAGGACACCATACGTGCATGCTTAGGGAATCACAAACCTTAACACAAATATTCTTACTAAACACAACCATTTACTAGAACCTCCCACATATTATCATCTCTATATAACGAAACTATTGCAAGGAATCAAACATATCATATTCAGCGATCTACAAGTTTATGTAGGATTTTATGACTAACCATGTGAATGACCAATTTCCGTCATCTCTCTAAATAGATATAAGTGAAGCAAGAGAGTTTAATTCTTTCTACAAAAGATATTCCCATGCTCTAACAAATATAAGTGAATCAAATGAGCATTCTACAAATGGCGGTTTTCTATGTGAAGAGAAACAAGCAATCCAAACTTCAAATGATATAAGTGAAGCACATGAAGCATTCTATAAAGCCATACTCAAAAGATTTAAGTGAAGTGCAATGAGCATTCTATAAATCAACCATGGACTATCTCATACCAGCATGGTGCATAAAAGAAAGTGAAAACTAAATGCAAAAGACGCTCCAAGATTTGCACATATTGCATGAAATAAACGAATCCGAAAACATACCGATACTTGTTGAAGAAAGATGGGATGCCTTCCCGGGCATCCCCAAGCTTAGACGCTTGAGTATCCTTGAATATTTACATGGGGGGCATCCCAGGCTTGAGCTCTTGCCTCTCCTCCTTTTCCTCATATCGAGACCTCCTCGATCTTTGAACACTTCATCCACACAAAACTCAACAGAAAACTCGGTAAGATCTGTTAGTATAATAAAGCAAATCACTACTCTAAGTAACTATTGCAAACCAATTCATATTTCGTTTTTGCATTGTATCTACTGTAATATAACTTTTCCATGGCTTAATCCACTGATAGAAATTGATAGTTTCATCAAAACAAGCAAACTATGCATCAAAAAACAGAATCTGTCTTAAACAGGGCAGTCTATAGTGATATGAACATTCACCATACTTATGTTACTCCAAACATTCTGCCAAAATTACAAAAAATAAAAAATTTGTATATAAAGACAGTGCAAAAAGTTTCAGCACCGTTTGATGTTCCAGTAAAAAATGTAAAATCGAGCACTACAGCCAAAGTTTATGTCCTGCACCGCACAAACCAACAAGCAATCTAAACATCCTAAAGGCAAACCTTGGCACATTATTTTTATTATATAATGTAATTGTACAAGGGGATAATTATTTTTTATGAAAAGTTTATGTAATTAAGATTCACAAAGTTTCTGTGAGCATGAACAAAGTCCAAGGAGCTCCCCCACTTCAACAATGCTTCTCTTTCTCATTCACTTTCCTTTTTTAAAAGTTTTGGGTTCCCCTCTTTATTTTTTTGTTTTTAGACTATATAAAAGCAGTCAACAGAAATAAATGACTCTCTAAAACTTCCGGATTGTCTCCCTGGCAGCGCTTTCTTTAAAGCCATTAAGCTAGGCATATAGTGCTCAAGTAACGAATCCACCGGGATCCCAAGGTATATCAAAACCAATTTTGATTAGCAATGATTTGTAATTTAGTAGTGAAAAAAAGTAACATATGTCAAGCAATGACGAAGTCTAACTCTCTTCCTATGCATCGACATGTCATAAAAGAACAATTCATGCACACATAGTAAAGGCCAATGCATAGTATAAATAGTTTCTTGCAATTTCATCGTGTGGGAAACATAGAGAGATGGAGATATAGTTCCTCTCTCATAATAATTGCAAGTAGGAGCAGCAAGCACATGCATATTATATCTATCAAAATCATCATGTGTAGTAGTAAAACGCAACCCATCAATATAATCCTTAATAAGCACAAACTTCTCCGATATAGTATAGTCGGGAGAATTCAAAAAGATAATAGGACTATCATGCGTGGAGGCAATAGCAACAATTTCATGTTTAACATAAGGAACTATAGCAAGTTCATCTCCATAAGCATCATTCATATTGGCATCATGGCCACAAGCATAGCAAGCATCATCAAAAAGGGGTATTTCAAGAGAATCAATGGGATCATAACAATCATCATAGCAATCATCCTTCGGTAAGCACGAAGGGAAATCAAACAATGTATGAGTTGAAGAGTTACTCTCATTAGAAGGTGGGCACGGGTAGCTAATCCGCTCTTCCTCCTTTTGTTCTTCGCTCTCCTCGTCATCCTTTTCATCCAATGAGCTCATAGTTTCATCAATTTCTTCTTCCATAGACTCCTGCAAAATGTTAGTCTCTTCTTGGACAGCAGAGGAGTCCTCAATATATGGTTTAAGATAGGCATTAGAAGCATAATTATCATAACAATATTAAGTATGGCAAAAAATTTAGATTTGTAAAGAGTAGCATCATACGTTTCAATCAAAGAAGCAATTTCATAAGCACCCGTGAAAGCAACAAATTCTTCAATTTGTTGAACATCATAGTAATTATAAACACCCTTAGCATACGAAGGCACGATTCCATTATCACTAAACTCACATTGGTAGGGAAGGTGTTTCTTAGGGTTTTCAGAACAACAAGTAACATCATATATTTCACATAAATTCCAAGCATAGCATTGCAAACGATGAATTTGATCCAGTAAAAGTTTCCCTTTTTTAGATATGTGGTGTCGCACATAACAAGCATGCTCATCTAAAGATTTGCCCTCAACTAAGCTAGTTGGGGTTTCAGCACGAGCACATAGGGATCGAAGATAATCCAAGTAAAAAGCTTCAGGAGTGTGATAGATTTTGAGTGGTTCTTGAACCATTGGTGTAGTAGGTACAACTATTTTTTTTTGTATTTTGTGTTTCCTACCCATAACTAAAGATAGAAAACAACTAAGAACAGCAAATAAAAATTACTTAGTGATAAAGCAAACAAGCACACATGAGAATATTCACCCCATGCTATGACTCTCCAGCAACTGCGCCAGAAAAAGGTCTTGATAACCCACAAGTATAGGGGATCAATTGTAGCCTCTTTCAATAAGTAAGAGTGTCGAACCCAACGAGGAGCTAAACGTAGAACAAATATTCCCTCAAATTCTATCGACCACCGATACAACTCTAAGCACGCTTAGCGTTCGCTTTACCTAGAACAAGTATGAAACTAGAAGTGCTTTGTAGGTGTTGTTGGATAGAATTGCAAGATAATAAAGAGCACGCAAATAAAAAGTAGGGGTTGTTTACATAAAGAAGCAATAAAGTTAGTATAGCGAGTGTGGAAAAGTGGTAGTAGGAGTTGCAGAATTGTCCCTAAGAAATTGACTACGTTACTAGACCGATAGCAAGTTTTATGTGGGAGAGGACACTACTAGCATGTCATCCCTGACTTGGAATTATATGCACTTATGATTGGAACTATTAGAAAGCATCCGCAACTACTAACGTTCATGAAGGTAAAACCCAACCATAGCATTAAGATATATTGGTCCCCCTTCAATCTCGTATGCATCAATTTCTATGCTAGGTTGAAGCTTCTGTCACTCTTGCCCTCCCATACATAGTCCTATCAACATACAACTAACCCTATGGTGTGATCCACGCGCGCGCTCATATGATGGGCACCAAAGGACAACAACATAACCACAAGCAAATTAAACCAATCATAGCAATTCACTAATCACCGATAGGACAACGAAAATCTACTCAGACATCATAGGATGGCAACACATCATTGGATAATAATATGAAGCATAAAGCACCATGTTCAAGTAGAGGGTACAGCGGGTTGCGGGAGAGTGGACCGCTGTAGATAGATGGGGGAAGGTGATGGAGATGTTGGTGAAGATGACGGAGGTGTTGGTGTAGATCGCGGTGATGATGATGGCCCTGGCGGTGTTCCGGCGCCACCGGGAGAGAGGGGAAGAGAGCCCCTGTTGTAGGGTCAAACCCTAGAGGGGATCTTTTCACACTTGGAGGGGAAAAAGGAGGAAGAAAACTCAAGAACACAAGGAATAAAACTCTCAAACCAACCCAAATATCACGTCCACTAGAGTAGCATACATGAGATCCACAAGATTACATGAACAATTCAAGGAAAATAGCACTAGGTAAGTTCTTCCCACTAGGTGAGGTCTTGATGATGATCTTATCCAAGAGGAGGCCTTGACAATCCAAAGGATTCTTCCCTAGGTGGGGGCTTTATCTCCAAAGAGGAGGGAATACAAGGAGCAAAGCTCACAATGTTTTCTCTAATACTTTGCTAACCTTCCAAATGAGCTAGGGGATGGATATATAAAGCATAGGGACGAAATGTGAGAGAGAGGGGGGTACATGGGCCAAAAGGCCAAAAGCACACGGGCAGTTCCAGGGGTGTCCGGGCACCCAGGGTCAAACCGACCGGGCACCCGGACCGGTCAGGGGCGCCGGCTGGTGGATGACCGGGCACCCGGGGTCCAGGGCCCGGGCACCCGGGGCGGTCACAGGTGGCTGGGCGGGGTCGGACGGGCACCCGGGGTTGATGGCCCGGGCACCCAGGGAGGGGCTGGGCGCGGCCCAGGGGCAGGCCGGCACCCGGGGTGGGCTGGCGAGGCCCAGGTTGCAGGCCGGGCACCCGGGGCCAGGGCAGCCGAGCACCCGGGGTGTCCAGGGGTTGCGGCCCTTCCTTCTTCTCAATCTCCTCTCCTCTCCCTTGCTCCATGGGTGCTCGAGACTCCGTCTTCTCCTTTTCACGATCATCTTCTTGGTGCCTAAGAATGCATAGCGAGTCTCTTTGAGGTAGAATCCAATTCTCATGTGAAACCGAACGAAACTCAAAGAGGAGAGAGTCAACCTCGTTCTCGATGGTGCATGCACATGCTCTTGTCATTCGTCCACTCGGTGCTTGTGATGGTGATGGAGTGTCGGTGCGGGTAGTCGAGGGATGCTCCGTATCAGCCCCCCCCCCTCTTCTTCTCCTTTGACCTTCTCCCTAGATGGGAGAAGGGTTTCCCCTCTGGTCCATGGTCTCCAAGGCGTGGGACGGGCGAGAGCCCCTCCGAGATTGGATCTGTCTCTTTGTCTCTCTCTTTTTCTGCGTTTTTTCTATTCTGCCCTTCACAGTTTCTTATATTCCCGGAGATCCGTAACTCCGATTGGATTGAAACCTTGAACATGATTTTTTTTTCCGGATATTAGCTTTCTTGCAGCGAAAGAAGGGCAACAACCGCCTTATGGGGTGTCCACGAGGGTCAGGGGGCGCCCACCCCCTGGGGCGCGCCCCCTACCTCGTGGGCCCCTTAAGCATCGTCTCGCATTGATTCTTCTTCCCAAAATTCATAAATATTCCAAAATAATTCTCTGTCCGTTTTTATCCCGTTTGGACTCCGTTTGATATGGATTTTTAGCAAAACAAAAAACATGCAGCAAACAGGAACTGGCACTGGGCACGGGATCAATATGTTAGTCCCAAAAATAGTATAAAAAGTTGCAAAAAGTATGTAAGAGTTGTATAATATTGGCATGGAACAATCAAAAATTATAGATACGACGGAGCCGTATCACAATCTTTTAGAGTTGGGTTTATCCAAGTACCTACAAGGGTTAGATAGCATACAAGAGTACAAGAATATCCAAGACATATGATCATCATAAGATAATGGTCAAGGATTAGTCACAGTAAGGCTCATGCCTTGCATGCATCCACATGGAGTTTCTACTCCATATTTGAAGCATCAATGATGTTCAATTCACCTCTTAGCCTGTAAAACACTTTCTCATCAAGTGGTTTGTTGAATATATCCGCCAATTGCTTATCGGTGCGAACATGCTTAAGTTTGATATCTCCCTTAGCAACATGATCTCTAATGAAATGATGACGAACTTCAATATGCTTAGTTCGAGAATGTTGCACGGGATTATGAGCAATCTTAATAGCACTCTCATTGTCGCAAAGCAATGGAACATGTTTCACATATATCCCGTAATCTTTAAGAGTTTGGGTCATCCAAAGTAATTCAGCACAACATGAACCAACGGCAATGTATTCTGCTTCGGCGGTGGATAAGGATATCGAGTTTTGTTTCTTGGAGGACTAAGACACAAGAGATCTACCAAGAAATTGACAAGTACCCGAAGTGGACTTTCTATCAACCTTGTCACCGGCATAGTCGAATCGGAGTAGCCAACAAGATTAAAAGAAGACCTCTTAGGATACCAAATGCCAAAGTTTGGTGTATGAATTAAGTATCTCACTATCCTTTTCATAGCCTTAAGATGACACTCTTTTGGGGCCACTTGATATCATGCACACATGCACATGCTTAGCATGATATCGGGACGGGAGGCACATAGGTATAACAATGAACCAATCATAGAGCGGTAAACCTTTTGGTCAACCGGTTCGCCATCCTTTTCAATTCAAGATGTCCACTAGTAGGCATGGGGTTATTCATACCTTTGCATTCTTGCATGTTGAACTTCGTGAATAAGTCCTTGGCATACTTCATTTGAGAGATAAAGGTTCCCTCCTTAGTTTGCTTGATTTGCAAACCAAGAAAGAACTTGAGTTCACTCATCATAGACATCTCAAACTTCTCCGACATAATCTTCCCAAACTTCTCACTAAAATGAGGGTTAGTTGATCCAAATATGATATAATCAACATAAAATTGGCACACAAATAATTCTCCATTAACCCTTTTAGCAAAGAGTGTAGAATCAATTTTACCAATTTCAAACCCTTTATTAAGAAGAAACTTAGTCAAGCATTTATACCAAGCTCTAGGAGCTTGCTTAAGACCATAAAGAGCTTTGTGAAGTTTGTAAACCTGGTCGGGTTTCTTAGGATTAACAAAGCCCGGAGGTTGTTTAACATAAACGTCCTCCTCAATTTCACCATTAAGAAAAGCACTTTTGATGTCCTTTGACATAAGGTAATGTCATGATGATTGGCATAAGCAAGTAAGATGTGAATGAACTCAAGTCTAGCAACGAGGGCATAAGTCTCACCATAGTCCATGCCTTCGACTTGAGTGTAGCCTTGAGCAATGAGACGAGCCTTGTTGCGTACAACTTGTTGATACGTCTCCAACGTATCTATAATTTATGAAGCATTCATGCTATTTTATTATCTGTTCTGAATGATTACGGGCTTTATTATACACTTTTATATTACTTTTGGGACTAACTTATTAACCGGAGTCCCAGCCCATATTGTTGTTTTATTGCCTATTTCAGTGTTTCGAAGAAAAGGAATATCAAACGGAGTCCAAACGGAATGAAACCTTCGAAAAAGTTATTTTTGGAAGAGAAGCAATCCCGGGAACTTGGAGTGCAAGCCAGGGAAGTGTCGAGGAGGCCACGAGATAGGGGGCACGCCCACCCCTCTAGGCATGCCCTCCACCCTCATGGGCCCCTCGAGGCTCCCCCGACTGACTTCTTTCGCCTATATATTCCCATATACCATAAAACCATCGAAACACAAGATAGATCGGGAGTTCCGCCGCCGCAAGCCTCTGTAGCCACCAAAAACCTCTCGGGAACCCGTTCCGGCACCAAAAACCTCTCGGGAGCTATGTGTTTGATCTCTCTCTCTCTCTCTCGTGTTCTCTCTATGGCACGATTTTGATGTATCGCGAGCTTTGCTATTATAGTTGGATCTTATGATGTTTCTCCCCCTCTACTCTCTTGTAATGGATTGAGTTTTCCCTTTGAAGTTATCTTTTCGGATTGAGTCTTTAAGGATTTGAGAACACTTGATGTATGTCTTGCCGTTCTTATCTGTGGTGACAATGGGATATCACGTGATCTACTTGATGTATGTTTTGGTGATCAACTTGCGGGTTCTGCCCATGAACCTATGCATAGGGGTTGGCACACATTTTCGTCTTGACTCTTCGGTAGAAACTTTGGGGCACTCTTTGAAGTACTTTGTGTTGGTTTAATAGATGAATCTGAGGTTGTGTGATGCATATCGTATAATCATGCCCACGGATACTTGAGGTGACAATGGAGTATCTAGGTGACATTAGGGTTTTGGTTGATTTGTGTCTTAAGGTGTTATTCTAGTATGAACTCTATGATAGATTGAACGGAAAGAATAACTTCATGTTATTTAACTACGGACTCTTGAATAGATAGAACAGAAAGGATAACTTTGAGGTGGTTTCGTACCCTACCATAATATCTTCGTTTGTTCTCCACTATTAGTGTCTTTGGAGACTCTTTGTTGCATGTTGAGAGATAGTTATATGATCCAGTTGTGTTATTATTGTTGAGAGAACTTGCACTAGTGAAAGTATGAACCCTATGCCTTGTTTCCTAGCATTGCAATACCGTTTGTGCTCACTTTTATCATTAGTTACCTTGCTGTCTTTATATTTTCAGATTACAAAAACCTATATCTACTATCCATATTGCACTTGTATCACCATCTCTTCGTCGAACTAGTGTACCTATACAATTTACCGTTGTATTGGGTGTGTTGGGGACACAAGAGACTCTTTGTTATTTGGTTGCAGGGTTGTTTGAGAGACACCATCTTCATCCTACGCCTCCTACGGATTGATAAACCTTAGGTCATCCACTTGAGGGAAATTTGCTACTGTCCTACAAACCTGTGCACTTGCAAGCCCAACAACGTCTACAAGAAGAAGGTTGTGTAGTAGACATCAAGCTCTTTTCTGGCGCTGTTGCCGGGGAGGCTAGGTAAGCGGCACTCACACCCCGTCAACTAAGCTCTTTTCTGGCACCGTTGCCGAGGAGGTGAGTGCTTGAAGGTATATCTTTAGATCTTGCAATCGAATCTTTTTGTTTCTTGTTTTATCACTAGTTTAGTCTATAAAATAGAAGTACAAAAAAATGGAATTAAGTTTGTCTCATACACTTCATCTTTTTAATATCTTTCGTGAGAATGATGGAAAGGAAAATTGTGCTCAAGTGCTAGAAGAAGAAGTCTATAAAATGTTTGATACTAAATCTTTGAATGATAAGCATGATTGCAATGTAGTTAGTATGAATTCCTTGAATATCCATGATGCTAATGATATGCAAAGCCACATGCTTGGGAAGCTATGTTTGATGAAGGTGATATTTTTTATCCCCCAAGTTTTGATGAGCAAATTTATTTTGATGATAGCGTGCCTCCTATTTATGATGGTTATATTGATGAAAGTGGGTTTGGAGGAGTATCAACCTTAGGAAGTGATGATCCCACTATTTTGGAGGATGTTGAATATTATTGTGATAATTATGAAAGTGGATTTGGAGAGGTCATGACTTTATTTAGTGATGGATCAACTATTTCGGAAGAGGTTCCAATTGATTATGAGAACAAAGTTGCTATCTATGATGATTATTGTGATGACCTGTATGCTATTAGGAATAATGATAACCATGAAAATTGTCATCATGATTTTAGTTTTAAATTGTATTATGCCTCACATGATAATTATTTTGTTGAATTTACTCCCACTATTCCGAATAAGAAGAATTTTGCTTATGTGGAGAGTAGTAAATTTTCTATGCTTGTAGATCATGAAAAGAATGCTTTATGTGCTGGTTATATTGTTGAATTCATTCATGATGCTACTGAAAATTATTGTGAGAGAGGAACATATGCTTGTAGGAATTGCAATAATGTCAAGTTTCCTCTCTATGTGCTTAAAATCTTGAAGTTATGCTTGTTTTGCCTTCCTATGCTAGTTGATTATTGTTCCCATAAGTTGTTTGCTCACAAAATCCCTATGCATAGGAAGTGGGTTAGACTTAAATGTGCTAGTCATATTCTTCATGATGCTTCCGTTATGTTTCAATTCTTATCTTTTATGTGAGCATCATTGTCATCATCATGCCTAGCTAGAAAGGCATTAAAGAAAAGTGCTTGTTGGGAGACAACCCAATATTTACCTTTACTTTTTTTGTGTGTTCAAATGATTATGCTACTATATTAATCATGTTTTATAGCTTTTGTTTCAATAAAGTGCCAAGTAAGATCTTTAGGATAGCTTACGGTGATAGTTGTGTTGATCCTGCTGAGAATCAGCAACTTTTGCACTCAGTAAATTAGTTTTGATAATTCACATAAACGTGAATCTGATCTGATTCTTTTTATATAGATTGATACACAAATTTCTTAGGACTTACTAATTTGGTAGGATATTTGGAGTTCCAGAAGTATACGTTTGATACAGATTACTACAGACTTTTCTGTTTTTAACAGATTATGTTTTCTATGTGTTGTTTGCTTATTTTGATGAATCTATGAGTAGTATCGGAGGGTATGAACCATAGAGAAGTTGGAATACAGTAGATATTACACCAATATGAATTTAGAATGAGTTCACTACAGTACCTAAGTGGTGGTTTTATTTTCTTATACTAACGGAGCTTACGAGTTTTCTGTTGAGTTTCGTGTTGTGGAGTTTTCAAGTTTTGGTTAAAGATTCGATGGACTATGGAATAAAGAGTGGCAAGAGCCTAAGCTTGGGGATGATGAGGATACAGACCTAGGGTAGGGTCATAGGCCTGACCTACACATCCTACCCAAGGTCACTACCCCAGAAGATAAAAAGACCAAGGACCCACTCGACGACCTGATCACTCGACCGTCATCCCCCACCGTCACTCGACCATATGAGGGGTCACTCGACTATATCAAAGACCAGGAGTCGGAAGAACACACAACGGTCAGGCATTCACTCCTTAGTCTTCATGAGCATTAAGAGTATTTAAGACTACCGTTACCAGTAACGCCCTTCCTTTATGTACATTAAGCCCCTTGTAATGGAGGTGGACTGGGGTCCTGGCGCACTCTATATAAGCCACCCCCTCGTCTGGGACAAGGGGTCGCACCCCCTGTAATACAACACACATAATCCAATCGACCGCCTCCGGGCACCGAGACGTAGGACTGTTACTTCCTCCGAGAAGGGCCTGAACTCGTAAATCTCCGTGTGTACACCTTCGCCATAGCTGAGATCTTGCCTCTCCATTCCTACCCCCCTTTCTACTGTCTGACTTAGAACCACGACAGTTGGCGCCCACCATGGGGCAGGTGTCTTAGCGACTTGTTGGTGAAGTTGCAAGTTTTACCGATCATCGTCATCATGGTTTCCGGCGGCGGATTGGTTGAGGGCCACGAGATCCGTCTCGGCGCGCTTGTTTTCATCGTCGACGACTCCGCGTGGCTTTAAGAAGCTCCCCTAGACGCTGAGGCACTCCCCGTCCGAGGGGCGACGCACTTCCATGCGTGCGCTCATGGCATCCTTCTCCGGCAGCCATCGACTCAGTATCAGTCGGCTCCGATGGTGTTTTCTCTCCTCGTTGTTCGCCACCGCAAGCGGTCCGGTCGATCGCGGCTTCAGCGCTGGGTGAAACACGCGGTGGCTCAGCATTCAACCACCCATCAAGTCGCGGCAATCGAGCCTGACAAAACCCTCCACGGCCTGTTCGATCTGTCGACTGGCTCCGTGGAGACCGCATCTGAATGCGATAGCAGCGATCCTGCGGCCGAAGTCTTGATGGTCGATGGGCCTCACAGCCCGCCCGGGTTCCGCCGCGAGGGCGGCGGGGACGGAGGCGGCAATCCATCGCACGTCCATGAGGAATACCGACCCGAGCCCCTCTCTTCGCAGCAGAGGGAGGAACTTCGTCGCTGCAACATGGATGCGCTCCACACGCCCATCGTTGGAGAAACCCCCGAGGCTCGGGCCTGGGAGGAGGTGCGCCTAGCTAACTTGGCTGAGCGCACTCGACTGGATAACCTTCAGCATGCTCTCAACGAGCGCGCCCAGGAGCGGATCCATGAGTCCAGTCGACGACAGCTTTTTCCGCCTCCTCCTAAGGTATACCGCACTCCGATTCAGAATCTCACAGCTGCGGCCCGAATAGCAGAGTCGATCCAACCTTCCCAGTCGGAAGCTGGCAGAGGGTTGATGCAGATCCGGGCCCTGCTCAGGGCAGCAGGGGAGCAGAATACAGTAGTATCTCAGTCGCGGAATAGAATTCACAGTAGATCCGTGGCAGCGGACACGGTTCAGTCGGCTCACAGCCCAAGATCGCCTCCGCGGCGTGAAGGCCGTGGACAGTATGATCATCCACTCGACCGTGCCAATCATCGTCAAGGACCCACGCCTCCTCCGAGGAGTGCGTCATATGTGCCTCGGCGGAACGATGACAGGCACCATCACAGTGGTGAGCGCAGGGTTTCAGTTGACCCAAGGGAACCGGGCTTCGACTCGAGGTCTATCCTCGTTCAAGGCCTGGTCGACCGGAACAGGGAACACAGAGAAGACCCTGGCAGAGATCGTCCAAGTGGCAGCCGAGTGCATGTTTCTGGCCCAGAGTGTTTTAGCAGAGCCATCGGAGCAGCAGTGATACCTCCCAACTTCAGATTGGCGTCCGGGGTCAGTAAGTTCACCGGTGAATCCAAGCCTGAAACTTGGCTTGAAGATTACCGAGTGGCTGTGCAGATTGGAGGCGGTAACAACGAGATAGCGATCAAGCATCTCCCTCTTATGTTGGAAGGGTCGGCCTGAGCGTCGCTGACTCAGTTGACTCTGGGCAGTATTCATAGTTGGGAAGAGCTATCTCGAGTGTTCGTGAGAACTTTCGAGGGCACGTGCAAGCGACCAGCAGGATTGCCCGAGTTGCAGCATTGTGTGCAGAAACCGAATGAGACTTTGAGGGAGTTCATCCAGAGATGGTCCACTTTGCATCACACCGTCGAGAATGTTTCAGAGCATCAAGCTGTTTGTGCTTTCAAGGAAGGTGTCAAATACAGGGAGTTGGTCTTGAAATTCGGTCGGACTGGGGATATGACTCTGACTCGAATGATGGAGATAGCCACCCGGTACGCTAACGGGGAAGAAGAGGATCGACTCCGTAGCGGGAAGAGCAAACCAGTCGGTCAAGAGGCCGGTGGAGGTAACTCCAATCGGAAACAGAAGCGCAAGGCCGAGCCAGCGGCACCTGGAGAGATTGCGGCAGTGAATCAAGGAAAGTTTAAGGGAAAACCTAAGGGGCCCTGGCCCCCTAAGAAGGTGAAGGATCAAGATGGTAATGACATGCTGGATTTGCCGTGTCACATCCACACGAAGAAAGATGAAGAAGGTAATCTGATTTACCCAAAGCATACCACTCGGCAATGTCGACTCTTGATCCGACAGTTCCGGGAGAAACAACCCAATGAGAAGGAGAAAGAGTCAGACAGAGATGAGGAAGAGGAAGAAGACGATGGTTACCCCAAGGTCAATTGCACTCTCATGATTTTCGCTGATGTTGAGAGCAAGAGTCGGTTGAAGGTTATCAACAGAGAGGTGAATATGGTTGCTCCAGTGACAACGACCACATACCTGAAATGGTCCCAGACAGCCATCACATTCGACCATTCAGACCATCCTGCTCGCGTAGTCACCCCTGGGAGGCAAGCGCTGGTGGTCGACCCGGTGGTCGGTGGCACTCGACTGACTAAAGTGCTGATGGATGGTGGTAGCGGTCTGAATATCCTGTATGCTGAAACCTTGAAGGGGGATGGGCATCCCGATATCCAAGCTTAGCGAGAGCAATATGAGCTTTCACGGTGTTATCCCCGGAAAGAAAGCCGAATCACTCGGCCAGATCACTCTCGACGTGGTTTTCGGTGATTCCAAGCATTATCATAAAGAAAAGTTGACATTTGAAGTCGTGGATTTCCAGAGTGCTTATCACGTCATCCTGGGGAGGCCGGCATACGCACGTTTCATGGCTCGACCGTGCTATGTGTACCTCAAGCTGAAGATGCCTGGTCCCAAAGGTGTGATCACAGTCACTGGCAATCGGCAGAAAGCAGAAGAATGTTTCCAGAAAGGTTTCAAAATCGTTGATGCACAGATGGCGGCTGTTGAATTCTAGGAGTATCAGAAGAGTGCAGATTCGAGTGATTTGCTCTGAGCCAAGAAGCCTGCTACAGACTCTGCATTTCAGTCGACTGGTGAAACGAAACCGATTCACATTCACCCGACTAACCCCAATGCTGCCCCGACTGATATATCAGCAACACTCGACAGCAAATAGGAAGAAGCGCTCATCCAGTTCCTCCGTGAGAACTGGGACATCTTTGCATGGAAACCCTATGACATGCCAGGTGTACCCAGAGAACTGGCTGAGCACCGTTTGTGTGTCGACTCCAAGGTAAAGCCCGTCAAAGAGCACCTTCGGTGGTCCGACGTTCAGAAGAGAAAAGCAATCGACAAAGAAGTGGCTCGACTGTTGGCAGCAGAGTTCATCCATGAAATCTACCACTCTGAGTGGCTTCCCAATGTCGTCGTGGTCCCCAAGAAGGACGATTCACTTCGCATGTGCATCAATTTCAAGCATATCAATCGGGCCTGCCTGAAAGATCACTTCCCTCTCCCAAGTATCAATCAGATTGTTGACTCGACTGCGGGATGTGAGCGCCTGTCTTTCCTAGATGCGTATTTCGGGTATCATCAGATCCGACTGTATGGTCCCGATGAAATAAAAACAGCTTTCATCACCCCATTCGGGTGTTTTTGCTATGTCACCATGCCATTCGGTCTTAAAAATGCCGGAGCCACGTTCATGAGAATGATCCAGAAGTGCCTGCTCACCCAAATCAGTCGGAATGTGGAGGCGTACATGGATGACATCGTGGTCAAGTCTCGCAAAGGTTCCGACCTATTGACTGACCTCGCAGAAACCTTTGCCAACCTAAGAAGGTACGATATCAAGCTTAATCCGTCAAAGTGCACATTCGGAGTTCCAGGAGGAAAATTGCTCGGTTTCTCGTTTCCGAACGAGGGATCGACGCCAATCCAGAAAAAAGTGATACCATCCTCCGAATGAAACGCCCCGTGCGAGTGCATGACGTTCAGAAGCTGACTGGTTGTTTGGCCGCCTTGAGTCGATTCATTTCTCGTCTCGGTGAAAAGGCCTTGCCTCTTTACCGATTGATGAAGAAATCTGATAAGTTCGAGTGGTCTGAAGAAGCTGATGCAGCGTTTGCAGAGCTCAAAAGCCCTGCTTTCCACCCAGCCGGTGCTCGCTGCGCCAATCAGCAAAGAGCCTTTACTGCTTTACATTGCAGCCACTGGACAAGTTGTCAGTACAGTACTCACGGTCGAGCGAGAAGAGGAAGGAAAAGCTTACAAGGTTCAACGCCCAGTTTACTATCTCTCTGAAGTTTTGACTCCGTCCAAGCAACGATATCCTCATTATCAGAAGCTTGTCTATGGAATCTACATGACCATGAAGAAGGTTGCACATTACTTGTCTGGTCACTCTATTACAGTCGTCAGCAATGCACCGTTGTCTAAGATTCTGAATAACAGAGATGCAACTGGTCGAGTAGCAAAATGGGCGATTGAACTCCTTCCATGGACATCAAGTTTGAGGCAAAGAAAGCTATCAAGTCCCAAGCAATCGCGGATTTCCTTGCCGAGTGGGTTGAGCAGCAACTACCGACTCAAGTTCACTCAGAACATTGGACTCTGTTCTTTGATGGCTCCAAGATGCTAAACGGATCGGGTGTTGGAGTAGTATTGGTGTCCCCCCATGGAGACAAGCTTAATTATGTTCTCCAGATCCATTTTGATTCCTCCAACAACGAAGTAGAATACGAGGCACTTTTATATGGGTTGTGTATGGCCATTTCACTCGGCGTCCATCGCCTCATGGTATACGGCGACTCAGATTTGGTGGTTAATCAGGTGATTAAGGAATGGGATGTCAGAAGTCCAGCCATGACTGGTTACTGCAATGCTGTTAGGAAGCTGGAAAAGAAGTTTGAAGGGTTGGAACTTCACCATGTACCCCGATTGAAAAATCAAGCTGCAGATGAGTTGGAGAAGATAGGTTCAAAGAGAGAGGTCATTCCCCGCAATGTGTTTTTGGAACATATTCATTCACCTTTGGTTTAGGAGGATCCCTTCACAGAAGAGTCGACACAGCCCAAGAGTGCCACAGATCCGTCTGAAGTTGAAATCCCAGCCGTGGTCGACTTAGTCATGGAGGTTCTGGTCATTACTCCTGACTGGACAATGTCGTACATTACATACATTCTTAGGAAAGAACTTCCGGAGGATGAAGAAGAGGCTTGACAGATCTTCCGACGATCTAAGGCCTTTACTGTGATAAAAGGGCAGTTGTTCAGAGAAACTGCAACTGGAGTCTGCCAGAAGTGCATCACACCGGAAGAAGGTCGAGTGATCCTCAATGATATTCACTCGAGAACCTGCGGTCAACACGCGTCCTCTCGGACCATCGTGTCCAAAGCATACCGAGCCGGGTTTTACTGGCCAAGGGCCAATGAGATGGCTAAGGAGATAGTGGACAAGTGTGAAGGTTGTCAGTTTTACTCCAACATGTCTCATAAACCTGCATCGGCCCTGAAAACAATTCCACTCGTCTGGCCTTTTGCTGTGTGGGGGCTGGACATGGTTGGACCTCTGAGGACGGGCAGGAGTGGATTTACTCATGTGTTAGTAGCAGTCGAAAAGTTCACCAAATGGATCAAAGCCAAGCCCATCAAAAGCCTTGAAGCAAGCACAGTTGTGAGTTTCATCAGAGAACTTATATTCAGATATCGCGTCCCGCACAACATCATCACGGATAATGGCTTGAACTTCGATTCCGAAGAATTCAAAGCCGTTTGTGCCTCCCAAGGCACGAGAGTCGACTATGCTTCGGTCGCTCATCCTCAGTCGAATGGGCAGGCCAAGCGGGCAAATGGATTGATTCTCAAAGGATTGAAACCTCGGTTGATGCGTGACCTGAAACATGTAGCAGGAGCTTGGGTCGACGAGCTCCCATCCGTACTATGGGGGCTGAGGACAACCCCTAACCTGTCGACTGGAAGGACTCCATTCTTCTTAGTCTACAGACCTGAAGCCGTGCTCCCTAGTGATTTACTCCACAATGCACCTCGAGTCGAACTCTTCTCAGAAGAAGAAGTAGAACAAGCTCGGCAAGATGTAGTCCGATCTCCTAGAAGAAGAAAGGGAGATGGCCTTGATCCGGTCAACCATTTACCAGCAAGACTTGTGTCGATTTCATGCAAGAAATGTGAGGGGTCGGACATTTCAAGAAGGAGACCTGGTTCTTCGAGTGGACCAGCAGAAGCCTCACAAGCTCGCTCCAGCTTGGGAAGGCCCTTTCTTCGTCACCAAGGTGCTCCGCAATGGAGCATACCGTCTCTTCAACGTCGAACATAATAAAGATGAGCCACGCGCCTGGAATGCGGATCTGGTCCTCCCTTTCTATTCTTAATTGTCTAGGCTGATGAGATGTAATAAGAAATACCTTTTAGTTTGGCTATCAAAAGACATAATTTACTTCTTCCGAATGATTGTTGTTTATTTCTTTTATACGTATTACCTTAGCTGTGAATCTATTTCGCCTAAGACGAAGTGATAAAAATCCTACCGAGTGATGAGTCTGCCTCTCACTCGGGGGCTTAGTTGCAGCCCAGTGCTCGCCTAAGTGATAAAAATCCTACGGAGTGATGGGTCTGCCTCTCACTCGGGGGCTTAGCTGCAGCCCAGTGCTCGCCTAAGTGATAAAAATCCTACCGAGTGATGAGTCTGCCTCTCACTCGGGGGCTTAGCTGCAGCCCAGTGCTCGCCTAAGTGATAAAAATCCTAACGAGTGATGGGTCTGCCTCTCACTCGGGGGCTTAGCTGCAGCCCAGTGCTCACCTAAGTGATAAAAACCCTACCGAGTGATGGGTCTGCCTCTCACTCGGGGGCTTAGCTGCAGCCCAGTGCTCGCCTAAGTGATAGAAATCCTACCGAGTGATGGGTCTGCCTCTCACTCGGGGGCTTAGCTGCAGCCCAATGCTCGCCTAAGTGATAAAAATCCTACCGAGTGATGGGTCTGCCTCTCACTCGGGGGCTTAGCTGTAGCCTAGTGCTCGCCTAAGTAATAAAAATCCTACCGAGTGATGGGTATGCCTCTCACTCGGGGGATTAGCTGCAGCCCAGTGCTCGCCTAAGTGATAGAAACGCTACCGAGTGGTGAGCAACCCTCCCACTCGGGGGCTTAGCTGCAGCCCGGTGCTCGCCTAAGTTTGAAAAATCCTACTGAGTGGTGAGCAACCCTCCCACTCGGGGGCTTAGCTGCAGCCCAGTGCTCGCCTAAGTTTGAAAAATCCTACCGAGTGGTGAGCAACCCTCCCACTCGGGGGCTTAGCTGCAGTCCCGTACTCGCCTAAGTTTGAAAAATCCTACCGAGTGGCGAGCGATCCTCTCACTCGGGGGCTTAGCTGCAGCCCAGTGCTCGCCTAAGTTTGAAAAATCCCACCGAGTGGCGAGCAACCCTCCCACTCGGGGGCTTAGCTGCAGCCCAGTGCTCGCCTAAGTTTGAAAAATCCTACCGAGTGGTGAGCAACCCTCCCACTCGGGGGCTTAGTTGCAGTCCCGTACTCACCTAAGTTTGAAAAATCCTACCGAGTGGTGAGCAACCCTCTCACTCGAGGGCTTAGCTGCAGCCCAGTGCTCGCCTAAGTTTGAAAAACCTTACCGGGTGATTGACAGGAACGTCAATACCATTGCTGAGTGCCTTGCTGATGAGCTGGTCAATGCTACTCAAGGGTCACCCAATCGGTTGACAGGAACATCAAGACCATTGTTGAGTGCCTTGCTGATGAGCTAATCAATGCTACTCAAGGATCACCCAATCGGTTGACAGGAACGTCAAGACCATTGCTGAGTACCTTGTTGATGAGCTGATCAATGCTACTCAAGGATCACCCGATCGGTCGACTAGAACGTCAAGACCATTGTTGAGTGCCTTGCTGATGAGCTGATCAATGCTACTCAAGTATCACCCAATCGGTTGACAGGAACGTCAAGACCATTGCTGAATGCCTTGCTGATGAGCTGATCAATGCTACTCAAGGATCACCCGATCGGTCAACTAGAACGTCAAGATCATTGCTGAGAGCCTTGTTGATTAGCTGATCAATGCTACTCAAGGATCACCTGATAGGTCGACTGGAACATCGAGACCATTGCTGAATACATGGCCGATGAGCTGATCAATGTTGCGCAAGGATTACCTGATCGGTCAGTTGGTTATCCTTCTCCAGAAGCTGCATCAAGTAAACAGACAACAATTCGAGAGAAAAGCGAATTTCGCTCGAAGACAGACGCAATATATGAGATGATAAATCCAAACTTTCTTAACCGCAGAATAAAGTGCTCGGGCATCAGGCCCAAAGGAGTTTTAATAGTTACAAATTCACTTGGCATTCCAAGGCAAATAAAAGTGAGGCGTAATGTTTTTACATCACTCGGCGGGAGAAGGACTGGCCGGGTCGCAGAAGTTGTCGAGGTCGATGCTGTCGGCGATGCGAGTGGCTGCCTCGAGGAAGGTATCCATGAAGTCCTGGAAGGAGTGCTTCTTAGTGTTTGCCACTTTGAGAGCTGCCAGTTTGTCTTCCTTAGCCTCCTTGCAGTGCACTCGGACCAAAGACAAGGCGACATCGGCACAACAGCAGGCAGAAGATTTCTTCCACTCTTGCACTCGGCTTGGAATCTGATTTAGTCGAGTCATCAAGGACTCGAGGTCATCAGACATTTCCGCCCGAGGCCAGAGTTCAGCATCCACTTGGGCCATCGCCGCCTTCAGCCGAGCAAGATAAGCAACCGCAACATCTAAGCGTGACTCCAATCGAAGCAGATTCATTGCGGTGTCATCTTTCATCGGACAGTTGATGGGGTCGAGACCTGTCTCCACCCGCCCAGTTTCAGCCTCAAACTTGTGACACAGTTCTGTCCCATTGCAAAAAGTGATGAGTCGACGGCGTGACAACAAAGTTCAATCGGCAACAAATTAATCGCAGTTGACTGATCATACCTTGGCGGCGAGTTGCTCCAGATAGGACTCTAGCTTGTCGGTCTTGGTCTTGAGGCCGCCAACTTTAGTGGTCAGATTTTCCTTGTCCTTCTTTAGTTGCTCAACTTCCTGATTAGCGTCGGAGATGGCAGTCTTCAGCTTCACGTTCTCCTCCTCCAATTTGCTGACGGAAGCCAGCTTCTGGTCCGCAAGCTTCGTCTTCTCTCGTGCTTCCTTCTGAGCGGCTGCCAGATCCAGATCCTTCTGCTCCAAAGCCTCCTTCATCCTCTCTAAAGAAACAACACTCTTCAGACAAGACTGAAGTTGACGATTTTCACTACACACACTACAAAAAAAATACACTTCCATGATGATACGTGTTTGTCATAGTAGGTCGCGTTTTTTGTCATTCATGTACATCCATGACAAATTTATGACAGAATCAAGATAGTCATGCCTGTGTTGTCGTAGAAGTGTTCCATGACATTACCAAAATTATCATCACAGAAGTGTCCACTTCCATGACGATAAATCGCGTGTCACAGAAGTGCTTCGTCAAGGGTGACCGACACATGGCATCCACCGTAACGGAACATCGTTAAGCTACCGGGTTGGGTTTTGGATCCGATAACCCGTTAACAGCCCCGACCAATGGGGATTTTCCACGTGTAAAATCATCATTGGCTGGAGGAAACACGTGTCGGCTCACCGTTGGGACAGATGTCATCCACACATTGGACAGAAGGCGCCTATGATACGTCGACACATGGCACGACCCAACAGAGGCCCATTCCTATGAAAAGGCCGACCCGTTTGACTTGGTCAAAAGGTGGCGAGCCGGCCCATGTAAAGCCTTTTAATAGCATGTTCGCATATAGCCTATTTACAGCCCGCTAACCCAAGGCCCGTTACGCCCTATCCGAATTAGGCCCAGTAGCGTCATCTGGGCCAGCCAATATGATTCCAGCCCATTTTCACTTCTGGCCCATGTATGGCCCATGATGTCTTTCGGCCCATATGAGGCCCTATGTAACTCTTGGCCTATTAACGGCCCGTGGTGAAAATGGCCCGTAATGAACAGTGTATTACTTTACACCCATTAACGGCCCGTGGTGAAACTGGCCCGTAATGAACAGTGTATCACTTTATACCCATTAAGGGGCCATTATTCAGTTGGGCTATTTCCAGCCCATGTTATCTTTTGGCGTTCTAAGAGCCCATTTATTCTTGGACACATTTCCAGCATTCGTTTACTTACGGCCTGTTACTGTCATTTTCTGCTTATGGGCCAAATTTAGCCCGTGGTTACAGTCGGCCCATTTGTGGTCCGTTAACACATTGGGTCATTTTCATAACATCATGAAATATGGCCTATTAACGATGGCCCGTTATGGTCGGCCCATGAACGGACGATTCCAACTCTAACCTGTTTACGACCATAATGCGGCCTGTTATTGGTCAATCGATCATACTGCCTGTATAAGGCCCATTGATGATACGACCCGTAGAAGGCCCATTGTTTCTGCGGCCCGTAGAAGGGCCATTGTTTCTATGGCCCGTAGAAGGCCCACTATTTATACGGCCGTAGAAGGCCCACTGTTTCTACAGTAAATATTAGCCCATGGTTATTGTGGCCTAGTTTTAAAAAATAGGTTATTGCAGCCACTAGCAAACCGCAGAAAAAGAACTGCACTGACTACAAGCAAACAAATAAACAAGACAACAAGGAAATAAGTAAGCTAGCAACTTACACTAGGCTATCACGGATATTACAAATATTACATCCACTGGGCATCAAAGTTTGCCACCAGTGCAAATATAGGGAACACAGCAGCATATAAACGCCGCAGCAAAACAAGTCCAGAACTGAAACCACTTCAGAAGAGCTCAAGAAACAATATCCTGGGTACCCATAATGCTGGCAAGATGCTTAGCAAGCTTATTAACTTTCTCTTGTTTGGCGCTTAAGTCCTCCAGCGTTTGCTGTTGCACCAGAAACTATGCATCTGAATTCTGTAGGGACTTCCTCAGTCCTTCGGCTTCCTATCGCATAACATCTGATCGATGTCTTTCAACTTTCAGTTGAGACTCAAGAAGCCGAACTGATTCAGACAACGAGTTCGAAGAGCTGGTGCCAGCAGTGGTAGCCAGTAACGCGAACACTACATCAAGACAGGACTTTGGGGTTGTCTCAATGTCCTCAATATAGTTTTTATCAGCTTTCTTGGAGACCAACAGGGATGTCTCACTATCTTGAACCTTATCTGCATTACTTCCTTTACCATTGCATAACAGGATACTCTTCTCCAATATTTTATCCGCGTTCCAAAAGAGAAACAAACAAACACATCTCAGGTTTACAATGTAGTATATGAAACTCATTTTGGTAAACCAGTTCAGTAGTAAGGTGGACAGGATAACAACATGAAACAAACATATATCTATGTAGTATGGTCATTGTATGGTCTATATCATTCTAGTTTATGTTGCCAAATCAAGATAGATACAGTTTGAATCATATCTATTTAAGACGAAGCAGCATAGACAGAATATAAGTGTGGGAAACTACACAGCAATAACAACACTTGTAATGTGCATGGCATGAGAACATAACTGTTTATTCAATTGAAACTGAAATCAACATAGAGCAAGTTACAACAGCAAACATCCAAACACGTTGAAGAAACAGGTTTAAAACATACCTGTTGCGCCATTGGAGTTTCAATTGCATCCTTCAAATTTGAAATTAGTTGGTATCAGTAGATACAGTGATGCAAGAGCAAAGTAGTATGAACCATAGCTACGGAACCTGACCTGAGAACAATTCTTCTTCTGTTTTAAGCGTTGACTTCGGGTTCGGAGTGGTGGTCCTCGTGATTTGGGCACTGTAGTTGCCTTACTAACTGCTCGTGTTTGGGTGCTCTGTGGTGGAGACGGTGCTGTGTCAAGGGGAACTGGGTGTCTATCTGCTGGGGTTGGGGTTAGAAGGGGTGGAGCTGGTTCTCTGTCCAACTGGGTAGGGGTACAATCTGCATGAGTGTGGGTTATGTGTGGTAGGGCTGATTCTTGGGCAAGTACAACCGTGGTTCTATCTGCATCGACAGGTAGCACGATCTTTTCTGAAGACCTTGTTTTTACTCCCACAGATACTGCCATCACTCCCTCCAATTGAAATGGCTGATAAACAAGAAAAGTAATTGAATGTACAGACATTGTAAGATAGACAGGTGCAATGGATAGTAGGGAAGAAAACAGGGCACGAAATAATTCACATTTATGTTGTCTAAGCAAACAGAATAGGAGGACATAATTTCACATATATGATGGCTAATTAAACAGGATAGCATGACACAATTTCACATGTATGATGGCTAACTAAACAGGATAGAATGACATACTTCAAAATATGATGACTATGTAAATAGGATGACATGATATAACTATACGATGTGTCTATTAAAGTGGTTGCCATGCCATAAATCACAAACATGTTGTCGATGGAAACATGATGGCATGATATAATTCACAGATAGAATGACATAATTTAAAATATGATGACTATGTAAACAGGATGAGATGATATAACTATATTATGTCTTTAGAAAACGGGTTGGCATGCAATAATTCAGATACATGCTGTTTATGTAAACATCATGGCATGACATAATTCAAATATATGATTTATATACTAAGGAAGTGAGCAGAGGGCAATTGCATATATGATGTGTCAACTAAGGAGATGGCATTCAATATTGTGTATATGATGTAAAAACTAAGCACTGCAATACAACATATGCATTATATGAGTAATATAACCCTGCCAAGTTTGAGCATACACCTCAGGGGGATAATAGGACTGGTCATCTGCCTCTGAATCCTCCTCTGAAGAGCTATCTGTAACCAGCAAGATATCTGCTTCAGCAGGTAGCATTGTCTGCTCTGAAGACCTTGTTTTCACTCCAGATTTCTCCATCCCCAATTCAAATGGCTGATGCACAGGAAGAGAAGTTGAATATACAAACATTGTCGACAAAAGCAATGAGAAATACAAAAAAAGGACGGCATGATATAATTCACATATATGACGCTTGCCTAAACAGCATGGCATTGCATAATTCACATACATAATGCCTTGCAACAAGATATCATTGCATAATTCACATATATAATTTCTTGCAACAAGATGGCATTGCATAATTCACATATATGGTAATTAGACACTAAATAGGTGGCATTCACACAAAGCATGTCTAAACTAAGAAAATGACATAGCAATGCAAGATACCACACGCATGATATGAGTAACATAACCCTGCCAAGTTAGGGCATGCACCTCGGGGGGGAAATATGACTGGTCATCTGTCTCCGAATCCTCCTCTGAGGAGCTATCGGTAACCAGCAAGACATGCACTTCATCAGATAGCATTGTCTGCTCTGAAGACCTTGTTTCCACTCCAGATTTTTCCATGACCGTGCCAAATGGCTGATGCACAGGAAGAGTAATTGAATGTACTAAAATTGTTGACAAATTTAACACATAATAAAAAAATGATGGCATGATATAATTCACATATAAGATGACTGGCTAACCAGGGTGGCATTGCAAAATTCACATATATGATCCCTGGCTAGACAAGATGGCATTGCATGATTCACATATACGATAAAGAAACTAAACAGATGGCATTGACTCAAAGCATGTCTAAACTAAGCAGATGACATCTTTAATGTATACAGTAAGCAATGCAAGGCACCATATGCATGATATTACCAACATCAGCATGCCAAGTTAGAGCGAAGACCTCATGGGGTAAATAGGAGTGGTCTTCTCCTTCTGAATCCCCCTCAGAACAGTTATCTTCCTCTTGATTACGATCCGAAATGGGTGGAGGGGGGGCTGCCTTTGCGCCCACCATGGAACGACGTCTGCATAAAATTTTATTGCCACACAAGGCTCGTCTCTTTTGCTCTACATGATCAGTTCCATTGTGTAAAATAACTGGCATGCATAGGAATAAAACATAGTGAGATTATGTAAGGACTGCATGCACAAATCCAAAGTGATGGAAGCAAACTGTGGATAGACCCAAAGCCATTGATAGCAGGCAGATAATAGCTTTAGTTAAAAAATACAGATAATGGCTCCTTTAATGTTTGTTTGCACCCAACATGAAACTCATAGTAGACACCGGAGATTAACGAGATAGTAGACAGATAGTACTGATTGTTGCCCCAATATGTACCCCACAACCATTTAAAAACTCAAGTTTCAGCATTAGTTTGGACCTGATTCGGAGTCTAATAGGTGAACATGACGATAATGTAGCATGTCATCATATTAAGCGACGCATAACGTAAGCAGACACAGAAGAGTGCGACCTCTCTTGCGGACCCGTGTAGTCCTCAAGGTCATCTGCTCAGTTGATGATGGTAATGCAGTTGTCGTGGCTGCCGGCAGCGGGGAAGAAGATCTGAGGTGGCGAAAGACAGTCTGGAGAGCGGATCCCTGCTGTGGTGAACCCTTCCATCGTTGGAGCAGCTGAGCTAGGGTGGAACACAGCACCGCAAGAGCAAGACAAACCACACAAGGTTTTCTTTGACACATATTTGTAACAGAAGTAATTGAGTAAGGGCTTGTTTGAATTTGAGGATTCTAACAATGCAGGGATAGGAAATAGACAGGAATAGGATAGGAATGCACGTGCAAAACAGAAAATTTAAAAACACAGGATTTCTGCCAATCTGGGTGTTTGATTCACAACAATTGGAAGATCACAGGATGCAAAAAAGCATGGTGAGATTAAGTCAAACCACAAGAAAATGTACAGTTATAATGCTATTATGCTACTATCTCTTAGTCTTGTGCTTGATGAATAGGAATATGAAAAGGAGGAGGAGTGGAAATTAGAATTCCTACGGTTTTTCTTTCAAGGAGACACTAAAGGAACAAATCCTATAGCTTTCCTTTGCACCAAATTCATGAAAAGTAGTACCATAGGAAACTTTCCAATTCCTATGTTTTTCATTCACTTTTCCTTTCAAGCATTGGCGATTCTAGTAGGCAGGCTTGAGCAAGGAAAATCCTACACTAAAAAAATGTTTTTGTGCTACTTCTATTACTTTGGACCCAGGCCACTGCCATACTAGCTCAACTCCCAGGCCCACCGACAACTGCACAGCTCAAACGCGCAGAGATAAATAATGATGGCATTCAAGAGAGTCCATCACCGATAGCTAAGTTGCCTGGTACCTCACTACTTGTCATATAGTAGGATAAAATAATCGTATTTCCCGTTACTATGAGTTCTCAGTGGACAATATATATAACATGTAGAGTAAAAAAGAGATGCAACAAGTGTACAACCTCTTTGGCAAAGCCATGTCGATCTCAGCGTGATTGGGTTGGCCGGTGAGGATGCTCCGGCTGACTTTGCTGTCGGAGGAGGGGAAGAAGATCTTAGGCGTCTGGAGATAGAGCCCAAAGTACTGCTCCACTGTGATGAAGGGTTTCAACGTTGGAGCAGCTTCGGTGAGTTGTACGACGCCGTGGCTGAAGCGGGACAAGAAAGACAATGAACAACGTTAACCTGAGTGGAATTCTAATAGCATCTCCAGTACATGACGTAAAATACATAACCACAAAGTGCTAGATGTAAAATACATCAGCCGCTCATCTCTGAACTTAACTGTCGAAACTGAACTTAGCTGTCGAAACTGAACTTAACTGTCGAAACTGAACCTAACTGTCAAAACTGAATTTTGTTGTCGAAACTGAATTTTGCTGTCAAAACTGAACGCACTAGCAAGGTGAGGCTACACGTCGGTCGACTGACTTTTTTATCTCTGGTCAGTCGATTTTGCAGCCGTTGGATACGAAATCAAGGGCCTGCGGTTCATCTTCAACCTCCACCCCCCTGAGCCGCCAGCCACCACCGGCCAAACAGCAGCCCCCCGCCGCCCGCGATCGGCGGTGCGCCACCCCGCAAGCCCCGAAAACACTCCCCACCACCGGTCCGCCGCCGCCCCGGCCATCCCGCTAGCCCCCCCCCCCTCCCCCCCGTGCCGAGCTTTTTCTCCGGCGATCCCCACACCACCACCCCGCCAATGCCCCGCCACTGCCGGCGACCATCGCCCCCATCCTGAACCCTAAGATAGATAGTGGGGTACCTCTCCGGTGAGCCCCCCTCCCCGCTGCGGCTGGTTCTTCCATCACCCCGACGAGCCTACCCCTTGAAAATTGACTGACCCAAAAGTCAATTCAGTCGGCCGAAGTGTAACCAAATCAGAGCAGCATCACAAGCAAGAGCAAGAGCGAGAGCAGTAGCGCGAGCAAGAGCAATAGCAAGAGCAGACCAGGCAGGGGACCGAGAGCAAGAGCAGAGTAGCAGCGCGAGCGAGAGCTAAAGCAGCAGCAGCTCCTACTGATGTGGACGTCGCCGCTGAGGGAGCGACGCCGTGGAGGAAGTGGCCGGCGGCGCCTCCGTGGACGGAGCCGCGCCATGTCGGCTCGGGACCGAGCGCCGGAAGCACCATGAGATCGAATCAAGAAGAAAATGTGGCGATTAGTGTACAACCTCTTTGGTGGCGCCGATTAGGCCGCAACTTCATCCGAGGGAACGGTGATGATGATGCTCTTTCGGTGGTGCAGGTGAAGACGGCGGTGTGGGAATGGAGGGGGCGCGAAAGATGAGGGGAACGTCGGGGTAGCTCCTTGGAGGTGGAGGACGGGGTGGCTGAACCGGCGGGACGATGAGATCGATGACGGATCCTCATCCGGTACGGTGGATGAGGGACCTCGAGGTGTTGCTGTGGACGACGTCGTCGGGGAAGAGGCTCGGGCTGGGTGGCGGACGGAGCAGGGTGTGGGGTTTTGTCGCGGGTTTTCGCGGCCTCGATGTACGAATGGGTGGGCGGATGGGATGGCAGTGGGGAATCATGGCTTAGAGACGCGCTTGTCCAAAATGTGGGGTATGTTATGAAAGTAACCCCCACCGATTTGAGGTGGTTCTTTCGGTTCAGGGGTACCACGGGCATTTCGCTTGTCGGGATTTCACAGGAGGTGGGAGTTTTCGCGCGCGTTGTAATTTCAGAATAGCAAGGCGCGGGTTGAGATGGAGAGAGTTGTCGGAGGACAACGAGACAAAGATATATCTTAAATATTTCGGGCTAACAAGGCGCGGGTTGAAGAGGCGGGAGTTTCGCAGCATGATAGACAGAGACGCTAGCTTCAATTTTCGGCATAACAAGACGCGGCTTGAAATTTTGGAAGAACAAGCTTAATGTGTACCCAAAAAAAAGACAATTTGCACCTCAACACGCACAACACACACAAACACCATTTAGACTAGAGTAAGGTACACGTGCATTGCACGCATGAGATTTGGCAACCAAATTATGAATAAATACCACATTATAGCATGCAAGCTTTGAGTCATATGTGCATGATGTAGATGTTCGTTTAATTCTTATAGTTCATTTCATTCAAAATCATCTAGTTTTTATAAGAAAGCTAATCTATTTTAAGATTCATGGAATTGTGCGTTGTAAGACATAAAGTAAAAAACAAATAATGGCAAATCATGTAGAAAAACATTTGGGCAATTCTGATACGAAAGATTCTAGAACAAATAAGAAGTGCTTGTGTTTTGATGTTTGTGCATTATGCTTAAGTTCAACCACGGAGTCTTCTAGATTATACATGTGGCGAAATCTGGTGGAATCTAGATGGTATTCAACGGCCAATAGTGCTCAAATTTTCCATCTTTGGACCATCGGATTCGCCTCATCCTACGACCATCTTTCAAAGTTAAAGTTACCCGCACACAATATAAAAATATATATAATATAATACATATTGGGGTATAGATATAGATATGTGATGCGAAAGCCGCCCATCATCTCCAATTAGAATAGTGTGTCCAGGCACGGATGCGATGTGGGAAAATGATGTATGCCATCAGTATCTCAAATTCAAATTAGTCTGACCTTGTTCAATGTGTATACATTATAACATGCTCGTTTCCAAACCACACCGCGCAGATCTTCGTTATATTAATGCATGCATGGGTTTCAAACATCAGGATCTCTTATTCAAATATTTGAATTCAACTTTACATTGATTATGACCTCACCTATTCTTTTACACCCACACAGTAGTCTTCTCTTTATAATTGTACCACTAACTTTCTCTTGTGCATGCATGCACAAACACTACAAGTCGGCATTATCTATCGCACGCATGCAATCTTTTTCTTCAGGTCGGTCTCCCATGAAGGCACACACCCACACACATCCCCATCTCCATCATACCAGACATTCTTTATCTCTCACGCGTGCATGCGCAATGATCGATGTTCCTTTATGTATGTGTGTATATAGCTAGGTCTTTCATAGTTTTCCACAAAAACCGATCAATCGATATATCCAGTGAGGTCTCACCCTCTTTCCCACGTCCACATTGATCAATCTATACCTCTCTATATAGGATTAACATAAATAGCTAATACACCCACATTAATTATATATCCAACGTCCCCCACTCATCATCCATACCTTCCGCTTCATCTCTCAGACGCGTGCACAATGGCGAAGACAGGGGGTAGTAAGGGCCCTGCCCCCCCCCCTAACATCACTATATATCGAGGCTAATATGATCATTAGACAATTCCTGCTAAAAAAGGTTTAATTTCATGAATCGGCCACTGCGTGCAATAGCGCACGTGTTCGCCCCCTCTCTCTAAATATCGATCTCGCACTTGTGCATTCCTTCATAGTCTCCCTCCACTCGGCCCCTCGCACCATCTTCTAGCCCCCAACCGGATTTTGCCACATGTACAATCTAGCAGATTCCATGGTTGAACTTAAGCATAATGCACAAACCTCAAAACAACAGTGGTTCTCTTTTGTTATAGAATCTTCCGTATCATAACTGCCCAAACTTTTTTTCTAGTTGAATTTCCATTATTTGTTTTTACTATACTTTACAACGCACAATTCCATGAATCATAAAATAGATTAAGGGCTTCTTTGATTCAGAGGATTCTCAAAGGAATTTTGGAGGATTCTAATCATTAGGAATTTTTCCTATCTTGGTTGTTTGATTCGTAGGATTGTAAACCATAGGAATTTTTCCATATGATTCATTTGCACTAGATTTCATAGGAAACATCCCATCCACTCAAACCTCTTTGAAAGAATTCTGCGTTTTTTCTATGCACAATCAAACACTCGTACAATCCTGTAGGATTCAAGACGATATTCCACTATAATACCATGTTTTTCCTATTCACACATTATTAGCTTTTTTATAAAAACTAATTGATTTTGAATGAGATGAACTATAAGAATTAAATGAAGGGCTACATCAGGCATATATGACTCAGAGCTTACATGCTATAGTGTGGTATTTATTCATAATTTGGTTGCAAAATCTGATGCGTGCAATGCACGTGTACCTTACTAGTACTTCGAGTATGTGCAAAACACGTAAATTAGAATACCAATGGCACGCTACACAGTGTCTCTCTTACAGTTCATGAAGCCACGTGGCACATGTGGAGGCGTTGTCGCGACCTCCTTACATGGATTGATCACAGTGACGTGCTGCTGGTTCCAGAAGAATGTACTCGTCCTCCCTGAGCCATACTGGCGGTACATGCACGAAGCGAAGATGTGCACGCACGCCACGCACGCACTCATTCCCTCGCACACACACGCGGGTACACGGGCGGACGCAATTTTGTACCAAGATCTACCCCATGTGATAATTTGACGCGTGTAAAGTCGTTCACTTCATTGATGTTCAATTAATATAGCGCATGCAAATTGAGTGGACGTGAGGGCGGAAGAAAGACATTATTACTCCACTGCGCGCATGCGAGTAGTTAAATTATGTTCCGCTAAACTCACCGGGAGCCGTTTCGGGCCTCGAAACCAAAACCATCAATTAATCTTTACCTTGTTCCCATCACATTCGAAAGCCTGCTCACACCTACTAGTGCGTACCAAACCTGAACGTGTTCCCACTATGCAGGTATTAGTACTACTAGTGCTAGTACTTAGGTTATAAAAAGGGGAACTACCTAACCAAAAATTAATCTACCTTTCCTCCTCATAAGTGCTTCTTCTTCGTCTGTCGTTGCCATGGCCGATGAGCAGAGCTCTAGGTCGAGAACTACTCGTAACAAGGGAGCGGCAACCAAGGCTGCTGAAAAAAAAGAGAGGGCTCGCCACCACGCAGAGACCTCGAAAGATCTCAAACGGGCAGGCAATGGCTCCTAGGAGCGCCCTAGCCACAGAGGCAAACATGCCGAGCCGGCGGAGCTGAAGTCATTATCCCTCGACGGCATGCCCGATCAGCTCAATAAGCACCTCAATAAGCAGAAGGAGATCATCCAAAGCTTGACGGAGTTGCTGAAGGAGAGCCTCGACGACATGCCCGCTGAGCTCAATCAGCAGGGGGAGTTGACCGCCGGCTTGGTGATGCTGCTGAAGAAGAGCATTGCCTTGGAGAAGAAGGCGACCGGCGAAATCCTACGACTTCAGGAGGACAAGGCGAAGCTCTGCCACGAGATCGACCTGTTGAAGGAGAAGAACGCCGGCTGGAAGAAGCTGCATGAGAATAGTAGTTCCTCTATGAAGATGCTGCAGGCCCTCGTCATGGAACAGAAGGAGGAGTTGGCGAAGCTCTGCATCGAGCACCCGGCTGCTGTCAAGGTATGTAATGCGGCCGTGGAACAGATGATGAAGGCCCGCGTCGAGAAATCCCGCATCATGGACAGAATGAAGAAGATGGCGGAGGAGACGCGCAAGGAGATGGAGGTCGTGGAGGCGATGAAGAAGCAGTTACGACTCTGCGGCAAATTAGATCATTTGGGGTGATAATCTTCCTTCTTCTTTTGCTGCTGTGTTTCATCTTTTGCTTCGGGTGTTTCACCGCACGTGTCACGTTCTCTGCGAGGCATGAATAGAACAATGGTTTTTGTTTTTTGAAGGAATGATTAGAACAATGCTAACAATGAGATGACTAGCAAATTAGATCATTTTTTATCGCCATATGGCACTGGGCTGTCGTGTTTCGTGCTCCTCCGTCGCAGTACTACTCCAATGGAAAACTTGAGTATACCGCATGGTTCTTTGCTCCTCCTTGATCAGGTCGTCGGCGCATTTATACGAGCAGTCAAATCACAAGGCCCCGCCTTCCAGCAGTAATGAGCCATCAAATCACAAAGGCTCTCGCCTCTCGTGAAACCGACCAAGCTAGACTGCCCCGCCCTCTAGCCTTTTAAGAAATGTATACTTTTGTACAATAGTAGTATCAATGGATTGCGCCATGGAGCAAAACTTGAAATTAAAAAAAGGTGGTACATATAGAGAGTGCTCGTCGCCAAATTATGCATATAGTACTATTAAAAAGGCTAGTCACAATAATGGTGTCCATCACAACCCACCCCTCAAATAAAACTAAGCACCCTGGAATTCTTTGACAAAACTAAGCACCCTGAAATTCTTTGACAACTAAACTGTTGGCTATATGATGTTGGCCATATATATTGTACGTATATAATGTGAAGAAACGAGTGGTAGTACTATACCAACTAAAAGAAGAAATGTAAGAAATACTAGTATGTACTTACTGATCAGTTAAAGTAACAAGAAGGAACATAACATAGTTCTGCTGGAGGCTCGGCACAACACACCCCTCAAATTAAATTAAGCACACCTGAAATTAAACTTTGCAACTATTCCAGTAGACACTGCATTAGAACCACCATGAGCAACGACACTGCCACCTTACTCGGAGTCCTTGTCCACGTCCTCGACTTCGTCCTTGTCCCTCTTCCTCTTGGCCGATACTTCTTTGCTTGAACCGCCAACTTGGCTGTTGCTCTTCATCCAACCCTTGTAGATATTGAAACAAAGGTAGCCATCCATTGCACCGTACTGGATGTGGTCTATATCTAGTACATTTCGCTGCCATGCATGACGATGAAACGTGTATGGAGGTTTCTCCAGTTTACCGTACGAAGGATGAACCATGGCTCCTGCCAGGGTCAGCATTGAAGGCTGACGAGAGGACACCAGCCGATTCTTTTGGAGGTCAAAGGTGTTGCCTACAACGAGGCCTATCAGACGCAGGACTTCTTTGTCGTTACCAAAGTCTACAGTAATGAATTTGACTAGGTTGCTCCCGAGGAAGTCCTTAAAATCCTGGCACTCAATGTGGGCATGGCATATGTGGTAGACCAAGCATAAGTCATGCACGCAAACCTGGATCACGGCGGGCTTATTCCTCTCTTCGTCCTTTATATCCTTCTCTCATCCCACGATTGTGGTGTACTCAACATCTAGCCTAGTGACACACTCATCATCTGAGTCTTCGAACATGCGTCTGAAGCGAGAAAGGCATCCTTTCACCATTGTGGAAGAACGGGTGTAGATGACGTCGAACTCATCGCCGGTGATGGTTCTAACCTTGTACTCACCGCCGATCGGGGAGATTTGGGACGCCATGGATTTGGGAGGATGGTTAGGATTAGTGGAACTGCCGTAATGTGAATGGACGGGACGACTAGGAGCGAACCGTCGTAGTATTAAAGGACGTGCAGGGACGAGTAGGAGCGAACTGCCAGCGTGCGAACGGCAGGGTAGTGGCTTTCCATTCTCCCATGATACGGGCTTCCGAGAGCCCTTGGATCGGAGATCGAATGGTTGCATGGCGTGATTCTAGACCTATGGGTGAATATCCTATCATGGAGGGTTTTTCTGCAAATTTTCAGCAACTTAGCATGCGACCGTTTGATCTCAAATCCAAGGGCTGCCAGCAGCCCGTATCATGGTCGCGCCTACCACGACCGTCGCGTCGCTCGCGCGGTCGCGCCCTTGGAGATTTAACACGGTGCGTTAGGCTATCTGATGTTGGCATGTCATACATAGTCATCACTTAGTCACTCATACTACAAGGTTGGCTATAAGTGTATTTTTTTACTCATCTCTATCTCTTACTTCGTACTCCCTCCGTCCCATAATATAAGAACGTTTTTGGCACTACTAGTGCCAAAAACGTTCTTATATTATGGGACACAGGGAGTACTAGTATTTATTGCAATTTCCAAGGAGTGACCTGTTCCAATGAAATGGTGTTGCTAAGTTTGCTTCATTTAATTAGCTATAGACTCAAAATTGTCTTTTCACCTAGGTACACGCGCTTAGCACCGTTTCTTCCCTGGGTCACCAAACTAGTCTCTCTCTTCTTGATTAACTTCCCACATTAGACTTTATGCCCATGTGGCAAGCTTAAGCACCTGTAGGAGCAAGTAAGGTGCCCGTTGTCGGTGTCAAAACCGGCGGATCTCGGGTAGGGGGTCCCGATCTGTGCGTCAAGGCTGATGGTAACAAGAAGTAAGGGACACAGATGTTTACCCAGGTTCGGGCCCTCTCGATGGAGGTAAAACCCTACTTCCTGCTTGATTAATATTGATGATATGGGTAATACAAGAGTAGATCTACCACGAGATCGTAGAGGCTAAACCCTAGGAGCTAGCCTATGATGGTATGAATGTAATTGTGATCGGCCTTCTAAGGACCAACCTCTCCAGTTTATATAGACACTGGAGAGGGCTAGGGTTTACATGGAGTCGGTTAGAAAGAAGGAAATATAATATCCGGATCGCTAAGCTTGCCTTCCACGCCAAGAAAAGTCCCATCCAAACACGGGCCGAAGTCCTGAGTCTTGTATCTTCACGCTTCAATAGTTCGGACGTTGTACACAGTCCGGCTGTCCGGATACCCCCTAAACTAGGACTCCCTCAGTAGCCCCTAAACCAGGCTTCAATGACGATGAGTCCGGCGTGCAGTATTGTCTTCGGCATTGCAAGGCAGGTTCCTCCTCCGAATACTCCAAAATAATCACCGAACACTCAAATCGTGTCCGGATCTGAAACAATGATCTTCGCATACCACCGTAGAGAGGAGGATATTTCACAAATGCAATCTGCTGATAGCTTTTCGTGATGACGTGACACGTTATTATGATCGGATCCTTTATTCGAACCGTTTCCACACAACCAGCTACAACGCATATCACGAGGCGGTTTCTGTGACACGTCTTGTCAAAGTAGAGATCGTGTCCCCTTATTACGGGATTCTCATCAATACAGACATGGGTAATCTAACCGTGCCGCTAATCGCGGCAAGAGGGAGGCGGACGGGTTCCACCAGGCAAGTGGGGAAGCACAAAAAGCCTTTATTGCCTTTATAAGGAGGTCAGGTTCCTTTCTCTTTTGCCCACGCCTCTTTCTCCTGCTAGCTCATTCCCCTTTGTGCGAGCCCTAAAGCCCAAGCACTCTTCTCCCTGACCGAAGGGAAGTTTTCTAAAGATGTCCGGAGCAGGAGGCAAATGGATGGCCTCAACTATCCAGGAGAAGGACATAAAGAAGCTCCGGGGAGCCGGGTATCTGGCCCAGAAGATCGACCACCGTCTTCCCCCGGCGGGACAGGTCGTCCCTACTCCGGAATCTCATGAGAGAGTCGTGTTCATTCCCCATTTCGTCCGTGGGCTCGGGTTTCCCCTTCACCCGTTCGTTCGGGGATTCATGTATTACTACGGGATCGATTTTCATGATCTTCCCCCCAACTCCTTCCTCAATATCTTGACGTTCATCGTCGTGTGCGAGGCCTTTCTCCGGATCCCACCTCACTTCTGCTTATGGCTGAAGATTTTCAATGTGAAGCCCAAGGTGGTGAGTGGCGAACACGCCGAGTGTGGCGGCGCCATGGTTAGCAAGATGCCCAAGGCTGTTTGGCCGAAAGGCGCTTTCAACGACTCCGTCAAGGAGTGGCAGCTGCAGTGGTTCTATATCACCGAACCACGCGGCAAGAAGTGGGCGGCAGCTCCAGAGTTCAGATCCGGAGCTCCATTGCGGCTCACGTCCTGGCCCGAGAAGGGCCCGAACTGGTGCTCGTCTGGACAAGCTGTTACTACTCCAGACACGCATCCAGGGCATGATCGATAGGGACGTCAAACTCGTCGACGTAGTCCAGGTGATGCTAGTTCGCCTGGTTCTCCCTTGTCAGCGCCGAGCTTGTACCCTATGGGACTTCGATCCGGCCGAGCACCAAACCCTTCAGGAGCTTTACGACTCCACCCACAAGGATATCTAGAAGGTGCTCTTTAAGTCCGGCAAATCATGGTCGGGCCCCGCCGAGGACCGTGGGTATCAATCATCCCATTCTCCCAGCTCGGTAAGTCACAGCCACACTCTGTCTATTCGTGCTTTAATTGGCACATCATGCGGGAGACACCCTAATCGTATTTCATTGCAACATCAGGGATGGGTAAAGAAGGTGGAGCGGCTACATTGTCCAGCCCCCCTGCCGGAGGAACCGGCCAGACCTCTTCTAACGAAGATGTTGGTCCCCGTGCCTTACAAGGCGCCAAAGAAGGAGGCCTCCAAGAAGGTCAAGAAGACCCGGGGTGGCCTTCACCGTCGTGAGGTTTTGGACGCCAGATCCGAAGACTCCAGTGACGATCCTTCGTCCGAGGACGAGGAGGATGAGCCTCACTCTGATGGTGGGAGGAAGAGGACGGCCTCCGCATCTCTGGAGGCCGGATCGCCCAAGAGGGGGAAACATTCCCTCCCAGGGGCATCCCCCACGGCTGCCGATAGCAGCCCGGAGTGGGATCCCAGGACCCAGCCGCTGGAGAAGTCGAAAGTATCTGAACACGCATATGCATCCGGGATCGTTTTTTGGGTATAGTGGTTTTGACTGTTGCCTACATATTGCATAGTCCGGCAAGGTCCTGCGCCGGCCAGTCCTCGTCGGAGGATTCACTAGACTCGGACGCTTTGGCAAGCGAGACGCCTCCGCAGGCCCCTTCCCCCAAGTTTGGACGCGACACCAAGGTGTCGTCTTGACAAGACCCGGACCAGGGAGGACATATCCCTGGTGCCGAACACGCAGGGATGGATATGGCCCCCAGGACCTCTAGGGTTCTGGGATCGAGCAAGCAGCCCCCCTGATGGCGGGGGGCCAGCCTACGCCGCCGGCGTCCTCTGTTCAAGCAGAGCTGCCTGCCAGTCTATTGACAGCGTTGAAGAACGCATCTATTGTCGACAAGCATCGGGCCCTTGTGGGCGAGGTGGTTGAAAGGATTCAGTCCGCCGAGAGCGGGCTGAACGCGTCCTGCCTTAGTCTTATAAAGGCTTTTGAGGTATGTCTCCTAAGAAACCCTTAAGGAATTGTCATAATATAAGTAGTAGCCCCTGATACACTGTCCGGCGAAGGGGACAGAGCCGGGCAGGGGATCAAACCCCTTGCCTTCGCAGGAGCCTGTGTAAATGACGTATGCCCTTTGGTGTGAAAACAGGCATCCGCCGAGAGGACTTCCGCTTTCAAGACAGAAGTTTCCGAACTGAAGCAGAACCTTGCACGGTCCGAGGAAGAACTCGGCCGTGTGAGGAAGCAACTGGAAGACAAACAAGGTATGTTGAAAACATTTGTCTTGGAGTTGGCACGAACGAATGGTTGTGCAGAATAAAAAATTTAGTATTGTGTGCTCTAGGAGCATGTGCCGAATACGAGGCACTAAAGAAAGCTTTGGCTGATGCCAACAAGAAGGCTGAGGCCGAACAGGCGCTTCGTGAAAAACACGAGGCCAGGGTTATCACCGCTGAGCGGGAGCTCCAGGAAGCTGTGAAGAAAAGTGAGAGCTTGGAGCCGAGCCTAAAAGGGAAAGAACCTGAGCTCGCCCAAGCTCTCGAGGATGCAGAAGGTGCTCGGGAAGAAGCCCGAGGTGCTGCGCGGGACATTCAGGAGGCCTGAAAAGTGGCGGCTGGTGAGGCCTTCTGTATTCTTAGCTTCGTGTATGTTAGAATGTGAAGAATCCAAGCGGCGGGCTGAATTCTTATTTTTCCAGGGGCTTTTGCGGATCTTCCTAACAGCATATCAGATGCTGCTCAATTCTATCGCACCGAGGAGAAGAAGGCTGCGGAGAGGGATTTCTAGTCACAGTATCTGGCGCCGAACTATCCGGTGCCATTTATCGATCAGATGAAACAGCTGATCGAACTGCACCAGGCGGCCGAACTAGCCATGAAGGACTTAGTTGTCCGGTTGTGGCCTGCGGATCCGATTCCAAGTAGCTACTTCGCACTCGTCAAGCGGATCGTGGGCGCCTGTCCTCGGCTAGATGCTATCAAGCGATCGGTCTGCATAGAAGGCGCGCGTATGGCGTTTGCCCATGCAAAAGTGCATTGGGGGAGGCTTGACGCGGAAAAGCTAATCACTGAGGGGCCGCCAGAGGGTAAGGAACACTGCAAGCCCGAGCTGTATTATCAAGGTGTGATGAAAGGGGCCCGCCTTGTGGCGGACAAGTCTACTAAAGACATCATATTTCCCTGAGGGCATCGATGCCACTTGTTGTAATATGGGATAATGGCATGTTTGTTATATATTGCCTGTTTTATTTGAACATATGTTCTTCCTGTGCGGCTGTTTATTGTATGCAAATTCTGGGAATTGGCCAGTCGTGGGCTTCTGCCCCCTTGTAAAAAGGATACGGGGGTGTTCGGGACATATCTGAACGCTCTTTATCCCATAGTTGGGTCCTTTTAAGGAGGTGTATCTTTCCGTGAACCAGGCAATCGAACTATAGGGATTTATTAATCTCACTTAGCCATAGGAATTTGAGTATGGTCGGCGCAGCCCCTAGTGTTCGGAAGGCCGAACTAGGGGCTCTATTGGCGCCTGATCAGAAGACCGATCCGTCGCACTTAGCATTTATGATGGCGTTATGCGAAATAAATCTTTAAGGATTTTATGACCTCTCGAACAGCGGACCGGCTCTCGCTTCATCATGACAGTCGGTTTTCGGCTTTCTCTACTGAGGTGCTCGTCTGGCTGAACCGGGACACAATCGCAGTAGTTTTCCCAGTGCTACCTTAGTCGATAGAATGGAACGTAAGGTACCAAAACATGGGAGCCGGGCAAACCCAACCAATGACCCAAGACATGATTCGGAGCAGATGCATATAGTGCTATAAGTTCGGGGTGCCGAACAACCGCAAAGGTGGTCGGACTTGTTTGCCGTACAGTGGAGCCCCTGGTGCAACCAGGCAATTGCGGAGCGTGGCTTTCATTTTCGTCAAAGAGGCGTCGGTGATAAATGATGGTCGGTAATTTCTATTTACGCATTGTTGTAGAATTTTATGTCTATGCATATTAGTATGATGTATGGAAAGAGGTGTTGTTTGACAGAACCTATTATGGCCGGACTGGAGGGGGCTGTGAGCGGGTCGAGAATGAATACAAACTGCCTTCTACCTGCATGTTCCTTCCTTTGTGTGTCCGGGTAATTCCATGCCGCTAGTTCTGTTCTGCGTCAATCGTTAGTTTGCAAATGCGAAATCCTTGAAGACAGCTAGGTGTCCTCTTGTTGTTGCTCCCAGGGTCCCTAATCGGGCCCTGGTGTGCCCAGTCGTTAGACCATGAGGTAGTACGGACTCCGCAGTGGATGTCCAGATGGTTGGCCTGGGTAATTTACCACGTAGAATCTAGTTGACGTGTTTTTTCCCGTTAGCATACGGTAAGCTATCGTATGGGGAGGTGCCGAGGATTTATTCTTTGGCGTAGCATTTTTGGATTATCCGAAGGCAACCATTTAGAGTGGTGGGCCAACAGAACTTGGCCTTTGCGCCTTACATCTTTTAGGAGATGTTTTGCGTGGCGTCATACCCTTGTGGGCTTTGTGTGTTATGGAGCCCCCGGACTACTAGGTCTAGAGGCACTGCAATTAACTTGCTGTGGTTTAGGTGGTCCTGGGCGGTCGGTCGTACTATTACGCTCTGGGGGGGTCTTGACGAGGCATCTCCCCTTTATTGCTTCCGGCGTGTGACCAGCCGCTTTGTTTTGAGAATCCTGCATTCTCTATTGGTATGCTTTGCCGTCCTTCGCGGGGTACCGTGAATTTCACACGGCTGATCTAGCATGTATCTTCGGGCGAGTAGGCTTGTGCTGCTCTTTGCCTGTTTGTCGGACTAAGCATTGCCGGACTTGGCACCAGCTTCCTTGTCTTGATGTTTACGACCTTTATGCCGAGGTCTGAGGGTGCCTCTTCGTATCTGCTGCTTGCCGCCTTGGACCGTAGTGATGCGTGGGCGTCTGTGTGCGTGCCGGTGGTTTTTCTGCTCGAGTTGAGGTAGCCAGTTGTGTCTTATGTGCCCTTTATTGGGGCTCTCGAGTTCGTATTTTTCGGTGGCCAGTATCTTGGTCCACCTATCCTCTAGCGCATCTTGGTCAGCTGTGAGCTGCTCTTGTTTCCTTTGCAGGCTCCTTGCTGTAGCCATGAGTCGTCGCTTGAAGCGAACTTGTTCCACTGGGTCCTCTGGTACGCCGAATTCGTCGTTGCTGAGGCTTGCCTCGTCGTCGGATGGGGGTGTGTGATTGTCCCTCTCCCAGTATCCATCGTCATTGGTCCGGCCTGCTTAAGTGTAGGCTGACTCAGGTTGTATTCCTTTTTGGCACCTTCCGGACTGCTCTTGTTTCCGGGGCCGTTTTTGGTGTGGCGGGGTTTGGAGTGGTACCGATAATGCACATGTTGTGCCTTTCTTCCTGAGGGGTTGTCCCCGTTGCCTCGTTGCCATTGGTTTCCTTCGGAGTGTCCACCATATATATATATCGTATGAGGAGGTGGCCGTCCACCGCCCGGTGAGCGGTGGCTCCTGTGATTCTCCTACATCGTCGTTCATACCGTCAATGTCTTCGGAGTCGAAGTCAAGCACGTCGGTTAGATCATCGATCGTGGCAATGAAGTGGGTGGTGGGTGGGCAAGGAGTTCTGTCGTTGTCTGCTTCCCACTCGAGCCGGACATAGTTCGGCCCGGAGTCTCCTGACAAGGAGGGAGACTTCAATAAGTCCAGCATGTTGCCAGAGGGCGAGTGCTGAAAAACGTCCGCCGCGGTGAACTCCATCACCGGGGCCTAACCAGGATCAGTGGGCTCGGGGGTGCGCGGACTGGAACCTGCGTCCGGATATGAATCCGGGGGTCCGGAGTCACAGGTTCCCTCAGAGGTGAAACCTGTGTTCGGCTCCATCACCGATGAAGGTATGGCCTGCGGGGCGGGGTCAAGCCCTTCGTCCTTAGGTGAAGCAACATGTCCCGGATTTATATCTGAGGCTTCTGTCAGGACGATATCCTGAGCGACGTCTGACAATAGGTCTAAGCCGTGCTCATCGCGACTGTTCGGCACTTCTGGCGCTGTCCCGAGTCCGTCGAAGATCAAGTCTCCGCAGATATCCGCCATGTAGTTCAGGTTTCCGAACCTTATTTGATGGCCGAGGGTATAGCTATCGATCTGCTCCAAGTGGCCAAGCGAATTGGCCCGCAGCGCGAAGCCGCCGAACACGAAGATCTATCCGGGGAGGAAAGTCTCACCCTGGACAGCGTCGTTAATGATGATTGAAGGACCATCGAGCCTAACGGCGACGTCACAGAGGAACTCTCAATGAAAACACCAATGTCGGTGTCAAAACCGGCGGATCTCGGGTAGGGGGTCCCGATCTGTGCGTCAAGGCTGATGGTAACAAGAAGTAAGGTACACAGATGTTTACCCAGGTTCGGGCCCTCTCGATGGAGGTAAAACCCTACTTCCTGCTTGATTAATATTGATGATATGGGTAATACAAGAGTATATCTACCACGAGATCATAGAGGCTAAACCCTAGGAGCTAGCCTATGATGGTATGAATGTAATTGTGATCGGCCTTCTAAGGACCAACCTCTCCGGTTTATATAGACACCGGAGAGGGCTAGGGTTTACATGGAGTCGGTTACAAAGAAGGAAATATAATATCTGGATCACTAAGCTTGCCTTCCACGCCAAGGAAAGTCCCATCTGGACATGGGCCGAAGTCCTGAGTCTTGTATCTTCACGCTTCAATAGTCCAGATGTTGTACACAGTCCGGCTGTCCGGATACCCCCTAAACCAGGACTCCCTCACCCGTCCGTTGCACGGAAGAGTGAAATGCATTGATCGGGGTGTTGTTTAGTTTGACAAAGGATGTGGGGGTCATCTCATGTGTAACAGGTATCGATAGGTTTCTTCGGATATTATTTCATCTCTAGAGCTCAGAAACATCCAGGTGAAATAGATAAAAAAGTATCTTTTGCAAACAAAAGCGTTCAACTGTTCAACCTGCATCCACAACTTGTGAAGAAATAACTCTTATTGTGCTTTGCAGGAAATGGTTCATAAGTCTTTCACCGGTACTGTAGTAAAAATTCATACATGGAAGATTCAAGACTAAACCATAAATGGATACACTTTTATTCATGCGTGATACTCCAATAGAGCAAGATCATGCATGGAAGTCTCCACATGCTTAGACAGCGGATTACATTGAGCGAAGACTAATGATCAACATTTAACTTAGTAATGCATATGTCCAGGAGAACCTCCTTGGAGTCCCCATGCACATTGTTGGGTGCCAAATAATACCATGCGTCTTCCATGTCCACATCGGCGGGAAGGTCCCAGCTCGGTAGAGTCCAAGTCAGCTTGACGTAGCCAGTGTCTCCACCCACGGACCTCCGAGGGGTAGTAATAGTGAGCACGCACCCATACATCGGCCTCGTGTCAATGTCAGTGTTAGCAGCGCCGCCCCTGACACACACTACAGAGATGTGGCGGCGGCCTGCGCGGGCCTCGCCGGTGGCCACGATCAAGAGGAAGACGCTGCCGTCCTCCTCCAAGACTAGCAGGCGGCGCTGATCCTCCAGCGACTCCGGCATGGTGAACAGGTAGCATGTATCGTACTTGATGTTCTTCGCCAAGGGCCAGTAGTGATTGCCGCACGCCTGCGTCAGGTGATGCATGATGTCCATCGGTGAGCCCCAAAACGGCACCGGGCACTCATAGCAGTAGACGAAGGGCTCCTTGGAGGCATCGACCAGGCTGTCCATCAAACGGGAGTGGCTGTAGGGGACGTTCCTCCAGTTGAATATATGAGCAAGTTACTACGAGATTTACTACAAAACAAATCATGATGGCTAGAACAGAGATTAAACTAATCATGCGGACTAGCATAGTAGCTGAACAGATCGAGTCTAGGACATAGACTAGAAACATGAATTCTACCATGATTTCAAACAGGAAGGACAGAAACACATACGGTGCAACGGGAGCAGCACCATTGGCATTGAGGTTGTCGCCCATGTCGTTGAGGAAGAGGTTGTCGAGGTCGGGGAAGAAGTCGTCGTCGGTGAAGCCCTAGTCTCTATTCTTCTCTATCTCTACTACTCTTCTTTGTTTTTTATAATATACTAGTTGTAGTTGTCAAATCGAATAGTACTGCCCCGTCCACTGCATGCCCGGCTGAACACGCCTCCTCGCCTCCATTAAACAAGCATGCAAACCAAGAAACCTACTCCAGCCCGCGAGAGGAAATTTGCCGGTTACCACGGGAGGGTTATTCTGCAAATTTTCAGCAACTTACCATACGACCGTTTGATCTCAAATCCAAGGGCTGCCAGCACCCCGTATCATGGTCGCACCTACCACAACCATCGCATCGCATGCGCGATCGCGCCCTTGGAGATTTAACATGGTGCGTTAGGATATCTAATGTTGGCATGTCATACATAGTCATCACTTAGTCACTCATACTACAACAAGGTTAGCTATAAGGTTAGTCATCACTTAGGAGAAAATTTTACTACTCCCTCCGTTTACTCCTCGTCCCTACTATATATGTACTTTGGTTAGTACTCCCTCCATTTACTTATACAAGGCCACTATAAAAAATACATTTTCCATCCATACAAGGCCACAAATAGTAATCGAGCCTTTCCAGTTTATGGCTCAATTTCAAAATCTCTCCAACCAAGGTAGACGGTGAGTGGTCAAATTAATTTCGTAGTTTGCACAGCACGCTCGTTTTTCTCAAGAAGTTATGTTTACCGAGGCATTAATTAGAACGAATGCATGAATGACCACTAAATTTCCATGAACTTGTACATGCATTGGTTAGTTTCCTCTTGACACTGCATTCGTTGGGTGATCTAACGCACCTCGAAATCCAACATGTAATGGTACTACTACTAGTATAGTAGAATTGAGACTTATCAAATGGAAAAACGAATGTTTTTTAGATGAGCCCTATAAACCCTAGTGGGTACGTACTCCATAAAAACAGATTTTTCCAAAACTAAGTCGCTCCCTTTCATGAATTCTGTAGTATACTCCTCTGTCGATGCTCCCTTTCATGAATTCTATACTTCCTGTTGCCGACATGTGGGACATATAGCAACCGGGTTGACGTGTCAAGCACCAAATAACAGTGCAGAACAGCAGGGGGGACGCACCCCACTCGTACCGGCCCAGTAGTAGTAATGAGCAATGAGACGTCAAATCACAATGCTGCACCTTCCCAGACAGACGAAGCAACCATTCTTTCACACTTCAGTTCGATATCATCTCAAACCACATACTAGTATTGCTTCTGCCTCAAGAGGGACACGCGCATCGCCTTGGTACATCATGACACGTGGGACCGCATGACAGGCCATGCTCCCCCGCCGATCGCTCGGTAAAATCACCTCATTTTTACTATACTTCCTCCGTATCGGTTTACTACATGGCATGCACGTTGTTCTAGGTTGAGAATTTAACTGGCTATATATATATGTGATGAACAATACGCTAGCCTTTTAAAAAATGTATACTTTTGTACAGTAGTACTCCACTATCGATGGATTGCGCCATGGAGCAAAAATTGAAATTAAAAAAAAGGTGGTACATATAGAGAGTGCTCGTCGCCAAATATGCATATAGTACTATTAAAAAAGCTAGTACGTGCTTAATTGGCGTGCTAAAATCTATTAAAGAAATACTAGTACTAGTATGTACATACTGAAGATTTAAAGTAACGAGAAGAAACATAACATAGTTCTGCTGGGGGCTCAGCACAACACACCCCTCAAATTAAACTAAGCACACCTAAAATTAAACTATGCAACTAATCCGGTAGACACTACATTAGAAGTTTAGAACCGCCATGAGCAACGACACTGCCACCTTACTCAGAGTCATCGTCCACGTCCTCGACTTCGTCCTTGTCCCTCTTCCTCTTGGCCGATACTTCTTTGCTTGAACCGCCAACTTGGCTGTTGCTCTTCATCCAACCCTTGTAGATATTGAAACAAAGGTAGCCATCCATTGCAGCATAGTGGATGTGGTATATATCAAGTACATTCTGCTGCCATGCATGACGATGAAACGTGTAATGAGGTTTCTCCAGTTTACGGTATGAAGGACGAACCATGGCTCCTGCCAGGGTCACCATTGAGGGCTGACGAGAGGGCACCAGCCGATTCTTCTGGAGGTCGGAGGGGTTGCCTACAATGAGGCCTATCCGACGCAGGACTTCTTTGTCGTTCTTAAAGTCTACAGTAACGAATTTGACTGTTTTGTCCTCGAGGAAGTTCTTAAAATCCTGGCACTCAACGTCGGCATGGAATATGTGGTAGACCAAGCAAACATTATGTACGCAAACCTGGATCACGGCGGGCTTCTTCCTCTCTTCGTCCTTTAGATCCTTCTCTCGTCCCACGACTGTGGTGTACTCAACATCTAGCCCAGCGACCCACTCATCATGTGAGTTTTAGAACATGCGTATGAAGCGAGAAAGGCATCATTTCACCATCGCAGAAGTACGGGTGTAGATGACGTCGAACTCATCGCCGGTGATGGTTCTAACCTTGTACTCACTGCCGATCAGGGAGATTTGGGACACCATGGATTTGGGAGGAGGGTTAGGATTAGTGGAACTGTCGTAATGTGAATGGACGGGGCGACTATGAGCAAACCGTCGTAGTATTAAAGGACGTGCGGGGACGAGTAGGAGCGAACTGCCAGCGTGCGAACGGCAGGATAGTGGCTTTCCATTCTCCCATGATACGGGCTTCCGAGAGCCCTTGGATCGGAGATCGAATGGTTGCATGGCGTGATTCTAGACCTATGGGTGAATATCCTATCCTGGAGGGTTATTCTGCAAATTTTCAGCAACTTAGCATGCGACCGTTTGATTTCAGATCCAAGGGCTGCCAGCAGCCCGTATCATGGTCACGCCTACCACGACCGTTGCGTCGCTCACATGGTCGCGCACTTGGAGATTTAACATGGTGCGTTAGGCTATCTGATGTTGGCATGTCATACATAGTCATCACTTAGTCACTCATACTACAACAAGGTTGGCTATAAGGTTAGCTATGAGTGTATTTTTTACTCCTCTCTATCTCTTTCTTCGTACTCCCTCCGTCCCATAATGTAAGAATGTTATTGACACTAGCTAGTGTAGTGTCAAAAACGTTCTTATATAATGGGACACAGGGAGTACTAGTATTTATTGCATTTGCCAAGGAGTGACCTCTTCCAATGAAATGGTGTTGCTAAGTTTGCTTCATTTAATTAGCTATAGACTCAAAATTGTCTTTTCACCTAGTTACACGCGCTTAGCACCATTTCTTCCTTGGGTCACCAAACTAGTCTCTCTCTTCTTGATTAACTTGCCACATCAGACTTTATGCCTATGTGGCAAGCTTAAGCACCTGTAGGAGCAAGTAAGTACAATAGTGCGCTTTACATGGCATTTTTGCAAGAGCCAGCCTCTACTACATGGTGGAGCATTGGGAGAGGCACCTGTATGGAGGTGGTCAGGAATCGGGAGACTCACACCGGTCGTAGCACCGTAGTTAAAATGATAATGGCAAGTCAAATCACAGGGCCCCACCTGTCCAGCAGTAACTCGTTGTCAAATCACACTGCCCTACGGTTGCAGTAGCCTACTCCCTCGTCTTCTCGCGTCTCTATCGAACCGACTAGGTGGAACTGTCCCGCCGCCTACCGGGCAAGAAAAGCCCCGCCCTCGACTTCTAAATAGTATACAATATACTAATTTTGTATCCATGGATTGCGCCTGCGCCATGGAGCAAAGCGTCTAGAAAATGGCGGTACACATGTACGGAGTATACAGCACGCCCGTCGTGTTTGCGTCGCACCCCAGACGGTCGGTCGGTCTGGCACGCTCCTCTCCGAATGGAACACGCGTCATATTGCGTTCGCACACACATGTGGGACGACAGATGAGAACCGACCATAGGCACACTCCCCGGCCCCGCAAGTCGGGTGACTTAATAGAAGAGGGAGACGAGCGATAGTACTAGAGAAGTGTTGTACTACGTTGGTGCCTGGACGATCCCTGCAAGACACGGAAGATCAGTTCGTCCATGCATGTGACCAGACTCTAGCAGACACACCTGGATTGGCTATCGTCTACATATCGTGCAGGCTGTGTTGTACATGGATGTAGTTGTGGTGAGAAATCTAAAAAGGTTTCTTGTCATATCGCAAAATTATGTGTCATGTGCTTCGGATCACTGCGATGGTTAAACAGCGACAACTGAGTTGGGCTAGTCATTGGGGGCACATGCATGAACAGTGACTACTCGGCTGCCATCTAGGTCAAGCCGGCTATGTTAATTAGGACATCTATCGACGGACCCCTTTTCTACGAGTTTATCTTTAATTTGAGCTTTGTTCCTCGTCTAGTTTGTCCGTCGGGATTCATGTTGTCTCCCTTGGGCAGTGAGGTTATGATTTCTTGTCATATGGCATTTTTTGGCGTTATATGTTATAATCCGACACTTTAGATCAAAATGACGACAACTGCGCCTCCAGGCCACGTGCATGAAGACTTCTCGACAGTCATTGACAAGGTCAAGCTGGCTCCGGTAGACAAAAGAAAACTAAGTACTACTCCACTATATAGGCAGGAGCCTCCGCGCTTGCTTGCAAGTGTTGCTCTCTTCACACTGTCTCGGCCTCTCCAGATCTAAACACGACAGCAGTGGCCACACTCTCTCTCTCTCTGCTCACCGCTGGTCACAGATCCAGTCGGATCCTCTGCGTCGGGGAAGGGGAGAAGGTGCAACGTTCACGCGGTCGTCCTCAGCGACTGCTCTTACCCACTGTTGGGTGTGTCCCGATCAGCTTGCCTTGCCGTTCTCTCCCAAGCACCGCTGGCGAGGGAGGGCCTCCGACCCCTTCTTCCTTGCTGTCATAGTGTGGGCAGATCCAGCCTCCCGCCGCCCACCTAGTGACATCCCGGTGACCATCAGGTATAACTTCCTTCGAAACCAGCCTTGCTCTACTTCCCAAGCTCCTGACGTCGCTGCATTTGTAACTTTTACTATTTCTCAGGCCCCCTCGTAGATAGGATCGATTGGCTGTTCGAAAACCCCCTAATTTTTGTTATGTTTAAGAGGTAAAACTAGTTCATGCACTCGAATCTAGTACTACTTGGTTCAAACAAGGAAGAAAGGGGGTGGGGGTGGGGGAGGATTTGTTACCTGAATCTAGGACTTGGTCGAAAGAGGAAATAATGGGGGCGAAAAGTAGCAGAGACTGACTATCCAACTAGTCTCTAGGTCTAATAGGGAAATAAAGGGAAACGCAGTACAAACTCAATATAAACCTGATCAATTGGTTGAAAAAGGAAAGAAAGTGGGGACTGGGGGACAAGTCAACAGAGTAAGTCCAGCACTAGATTTGCTAGCCTCACACAGTATAAGGTGGCTATACCGAACAAAAATGGGACCAACCCAGATATCTTGTTCTGATGTTTGTTGCCCTGAGCCACTCTTATGTAATGCCACTGGTAAAATGTAGCAGTCGCACTTTTAAAAGTAAGGACACATTAAACCAATGTTGTTTTCAATGTAATGCCTCCAGTAATATGAATCAATGGCACTTCTTTACATGTCCTGCTAAAATTTCCCATCAAGATAAGTTGGTTCTTTTTGTTAGAAATGCAACTGTCCTGGTCCGCCTACACTACAAAAAAATACACTTCCGTGATGATACGTGTTTGTCACAGTAGGTCGCGTTTTTTGTCATGCATGTACATCCATGACAAATTTATGACAGAATCAAGATAGGCATACCTCTGTTGTCGTAGAAGTGTTCCATGACATTACCAAAATTATCATCACGGAAGTGTCCACTTCCATGACGATAAATTGCGCATCACAGAACTGCTTTCGTCAAGGGTGACCGACACGTGGCATCCACCGTACGGAACGCCGTTAAGCTATCGGGTCGGGTTTTGGATCCGATAACCCGTTAACAGCCCCGACTAATGGGGATTTTCCATGTGTAAAATCATCATTGGCTGGAGGAAACACGTGTCTGCTCATCGTTGGGACAGATGTCATCCACTCATTGGATGAAAGGCGCCTATGATACGTCGACACGTGGCACGGCCCAACAGAGGCCCATTCCTGTGAAAAGGCCGGCCCGTTTGACTTGGTCAAAATGTGGCGGGCCGGCCCATGGAAAGCATGTTAACGGCCTGTTCGCATATAGCCCATTTACAGTCCGTTAACCCAAGGCCCGTTACGCCCTATCCAAATTAGGCCCAGTAGCGTCATCTTGGCCACCCAATATGATTCCAGCCCGTTTTCACTTCTGGCCCATGTATGGCCCATGACGTCTTTCGGCCCATATGAGGCCCTATGTAACTCTTGGCCTATTAACGGCCCGTGGTGAAACTGGCCCGTAATGAACAGTGTATCACTTTACACCCATTAACGGCCCATGGTGAAACTAGCCCGTAATGAACAATGTATCACATTACACACATTAACGGCCCGTGGTGAAATTGGCCCGTAATGAACAGTGTATCACTTTATACCCATTAACGGCTCGTTATTCCGTTGGGCCGTTTCCAGCCCATGTTATCTTTCGGCCTTCTCTGAGCCCATTTATTCTTGGGCTCATTTCCAGCATTCGTTTACTTACGGCCTGTTACTGTCATTTTCTGCTTGTGGGCCAAATTCAGCCTGTGGTTACAGTCAGCCCGTTTTTGGTCTGTTAATACGTTGGGCCGTTTTCATAGCGTCATGAAATACGGTCTATCGGGGGCCTGTTATGGTCGGCCCATGAACGGACGATTCCAACTCTAGCCCGTTTACGACCATAATGCGGCATGTTATTGGCCCATGTTATCATACTGCCCGTATAAGGCCCATTGATGATACGGCCCGTAGAAAGCCCATTGTTTCTATGGCCCTTAGAAGGCCCATTGTTTCTACGGCCCGTAGAAGGCCCACTGTTTCTACGGCCAATAGGAGGCCCAGTGTCACTACAGTAAATATTAGCCCATGGTTATTGTAGCCTAGTTTTAAAAAATAGGTTATTGCAGCCACTAGCAAACCGTGGGAAAAGAACTGCAATGACTACAAGCAAACAAATAAACAAGACAACAAGGAAATAAATAAGCAAGCAACTTACACTAGGCTATCACGGCTATCACATATTACATCCACTAGGCATCAAAGTTTGCCACCAGTGCAAATAAACGCGCCGACAAAAGAATATACAAAACTGAGAGCACTTCAGAAGGCACTAGGCCTGGCCAGGAAGGCCCCCCCAAACAGCTGAAGAAGCTGAGTAGACCTCAGTTGTGTCAACGATAGATGCATCAACACTAGATTTAAGGCGTGATGGTGCGCACGGCAGTCCTCTGACATCTTCATTGCATCTTTGACTTCAAGTCGGAGCTGAGCTGAAGCAAGCCTTTCCGCTTTAAGTTGAGACTAAAGAAGTCGAACTGATTGAGGCAGCGACTGCATAGAGGTTGTCTCACACCTACTGGTGAGTAGCTTCAACTCACTGTCTTCATCAAGACAGGACCTTGGGGTCATCTCGCTGTCCACAAGATGGTTTGGCTCACTATCTTCCCTAAAGTTCTATCTGGCGTAAGAGATACGACTCTGAAAGAGAAACAAGGAGACACGTAACAGGTTTCACAATTATATAAGCAAATAAATGGATATGTTCTGCATAAGGAACATGTTTTTACAACTACAATTTGAAACTGGTAGTTGTTGCAAACATCCAATCAGATGTAAACAGCAAAGCAAACAGTAGTGGAGGAAATAATGCCTATCCAAATCTATACTACAACAAAGTTTGAAGGCTTGAGAAGGATGAACTTACATTACATGTTAACACGGGCTGGACAAAGCCCTTCTCCATGTTGATGGAAGGATAATTCAATAAATTCCCCAAAGAAAATTCTTTATAAGCATTGCCATTATTCTACATTTTGCAAAGAGTAAATATAGATCAAATAATATTGGAAGAAACAGAGGATAATGAAGCTCAGGTGCAGACTGATGATACATAATCAAATAGCAATTAATTAAGTACAGCGTTACAAGGCAAAAGGGAGAGAGGTACTGGCGAGAGCAATGCAGAGCCCATTATTGTTTTGAGATCGTATAATCCTTTGAGCAAGGAGATTCATCTGAAAATAGTTTTCATACAAGAGAGAAGGTAAGGCACAAGCAGAAATTTAGGAGTTCAAATTTTGAATTGATATCATAGACAGTACCTGACGCTGGGCTCCCAGCAGTTCTAATTGGGGTTTGGCCACTGGAGTAGGGGTAAAGTGTGGTACAGTTGGGCCTGTGTTTTCTGTGGCTGCTGATCTATCTGATTTAACAGGTATCACTACCTTTTCCAAATACGTAGTTTGTACTGCTTGAGGATCTGCACTCACCCTCTTTCTTTTGGCCATCTATTACGAAAGAAAAACATTTGACTGGAAAAACATAGTGTGACGACACATGGAATAGGTACAGAAAATGGATAGGTATGGCATATAATCATATATGATGCTTAAACTAAGCAGATGGTGTAACAAAGTAGAATTAATGCAAGAGGTCAGATGCAAAATATGTGCGACCAATACAACTCTGCAAAGCTAGAGCAAGCACCTTGATGGGTGAATAAGATAGGCCATCCTCCACCATGCCAAGTTTGTTAGCTAGTGGATCATTCCGCAATATTCCTCTCATGCGCCCATCCTCATATTCATTTTGATAATGTTCAATATCTGACATGCATGAAAACATAAAAACAAGTGAGATTTTCTTTGTAATGCAGAAGTGATTCTAATCCAATACTGCCTCCCTGTAAACCCCTTTGTGCTATCTCTGTAATTCTTTTAAAAGATGCCATGCATGCTGTAATTTGTTGTGTGCATTAATATAATGTGGCCTACTACTCAAAATATAAGAGCTCCAGAAGTGATGACACTTCGCAGATGATAGCTTCAACATATAGTAAAGAAGAACAAGTCGACCTGACCTGACAGATTCAAAATATACTAAGGGGGAACAACTAGACCTGACCAGTCGACCGCAAGAGAAGAGTATCATCTTAAAGAAGAGCAGAAGAGCAAGCAGAATGAAGATATTACAAGTCTTTCAATACAATGTTGGTTGGCCACCCATGATGAACCAGCGCGCATAGAGAAATACTATTCTTTCCAGTCTCTCCATATGTGGCTCACATGCATTTCAAAACTAAAGTAGGAACATTTAGCTCACCAATTAAACATCTCTCAGTTTTACTAATATCAGCAATAATATCAGATATGAATTTGTACAACTAAGCTTGTTTAGCTCGATGGGTGGAGCAGTGCTATTACGACACGAACCACGTAGGCTTATTGTGGTCATCATAAAATGGGGAAAACATAAGCATGATGAGTATAGTGTTGACCGTGGCAGTGGTGTAACGCCCCGGATACAACTTTCCATATTCGTAACTCCAACTCTTGCCTTTTCCGAAGATGCGATATGATATTTCCTTCCTGGTTGGGTTTTTGTTTTCATTGTGCATTTTGTTCATGTCATGCATCTCATCTCATAGCATCATCCACATTGCATCGGCACTCGTTGCCGTCATTGTTTTTTTTAACTTGCATCCGCTCGTAGTTGCCGCGTCCCCCTTGCTTTTGTTGACCGTTCCGAGACCAACCTTGTTTTTTTCATTTTCCCTCTTGCCTAAACCGGAGTCTCTTTGCACATCGCATCGACCCCTCGCCCGTGTCCGAAACTCCCCCTGACCCGAACCGGACTATCATTACCATTGGATCCGGATCATTCCCAAACATCTATAAAACATCACCGTTTTCTTATTTGGACTCCCTAGCTATTTTTCGCGACCATCCGATTAAGATCGGGGGGACTAGATGCACCTAACCAAAATTCACCTACTATATAATCAGCCTACCTAACCCTAGAACCTAGTTGTCCCATCCATTCCATTCCCGCAGCCGCCGGCGCCACTCTCTGGCATCTCCTCGGGATCTCCTCCCGATCCAATCTCCCCAACCACCTTCCTTGTTTTCCATCGACGCCCAATCCTCAGCCTCCACTGCCATCGCCCGAGCCAACGAGAGTCCAGCCCCAGCCTCCACCTCTCCTGCAGCCCCGCGCCTGCAGCCTCTCGTCCCGCAGCACGCCCCTCCTCATAGCCCCACGCCAGGAGCTCCTTCCCTTTGCTCGCTTCGACCCCGGGTCGCCGGAGACACCAGGGGATCTCCTCTGCCTCGCCCCGTTCGCCCGCAAGTTTCGCAGCGCCACCGGAGCTCCCTCCGCCGACGAGAACCACCTGCAGATGAGCCCCATGTCGCTCCTTCCTTCCGCTCACCTGCTTTCTATTCCCTCCTCTCACATCTCTCTCTCTCTGAACCAGGAACCCCATGGATGGTCGCGTCCTCGTCGTGCGCGTCGTCACCCATTCGTCCCTACCGGTAGCCACGCTGCTCCCCTTCCTCGTCGTCCCTCCAACCGGAGCCCCGCCGTCGTCAGAGTCCGACGCCAAGCCGTCGCCCCGCCAAGTCCCTCGTCCTCCTCTGCTTCGAGCAGGAGGACAAGACGCCCCGATCTGCGCCTACCCTTGCCGGATTTGGACCCCGGCGCCTCCCCGCGCTCCGTTCCGCCCGGTTCCCGCCGATTCCGTCGCCAGGACCCCCCTGCGTCTTCCTCTCCATCGCCATGGTCCTCCTACTGCTTGTGTTCTTCAGAAATGAGAGCAACAGCTCGCTCGTTCCGAGCGCGTTGACCACGCCCTACCTCGCTTCGATCTGCCTCCGAGGCCCAGCGCTGCGCCAAGCCAACCTCCCCAATCCGGCCTGCTTCGGCCTCCTCCACCGACCGGCCCATGAGGCCTGGTGAGCAGCCCCCGCCCCCTGTGTACTGTTGGGCCAGCCTGCAGATTCGGCCCGCATATGTTTTCCTGTTCTGGACATTTTGCTAATTATCCAGGGAAATGCAGCTTTGCAGAAAACCCCTTGCACTTCATGCTTATAATAACTCATCAACCGTGCATCGGATTAAAATGTTTTAAATAGGTAAAATGCTTAGAATTTCATCTAGTTTCATAATATGCAACTTTCATCCATGTTTGAAATGTTTAAAATGCTGTTTGTTTAGATTTGTTTAAATGCCATGTTAAATGATTTATTTCATAACTAAATAACCGTAGCTCGGTTTTAAATAAACTTTATATGTAAATGGGGTGGAAAATGCCTAGTTTAACTTGGTGCACTTTATTTTCATGTTTAACAACAATAAAATATGTTTTAGGGCAGAACAGTACCAAATTCATAATTTGCATATGAGGATTTTCCCGGAATTGTTGTTTGTTGTTCCGGCCTCATTTAAACTTGCCTAGGTAGGTAGTTTAATTATGCTTCACCTCTTGCCATGTTTAACAACATTTAACATTGCTTGGTAGCTTAAATGAGATTAAACTAAATATGTCAATGTGGTGTTTTGTCAATATGCAACTCGTTGCATATTGAGCTCCACTTAACTTGTAGTATTGTTTGTTGCACTTTGCCATGCCATGCCTCATTAAACCAGTCATGCATCATACTTGTTTGTGCATCATGCCATGTTTATGCTTGTGCATTTACCATGTTGTTTGTTTCTTTCCGGTGTTGCTTCCTAGTTCCGGTAATGTTGTGATTGTGAGGATTCGTTCGACTACTCCCATTCGTCTTCTTCATGGACTCGTTCTTCTTCCTGGTGGGATTTCAGGCAAGATGACCGTCACCCTGGATCTCACTACTATCATTGCTATGCTAGTTTCTTCGTTCTATCGCTTTGATGCGCTACCTATCATTTGCTCTTCAAGCCTCCCAAATTGGCATGTCAGCCTCTAACCTTTTTCACCCTTCCTAGCAAACCGTTGATTGGCTATGTTACCGCTTTGCTCAGCCCCTCTTATAGCGTTGCTAGTTCCAGGTGAAGTTGAAGATTGCTCCATGGTGGACAGGATTATGTTGGGATATCACAATATCTCTTATTTTATTAATGCATCTATATACTTGGTAAAGGGTGGAAGACTCGGCCTTATGCCTGGTGTTTTGTTCCACTCTTGCCGCCCTAGTTTCCGTCATACCGGTGTTATGTTCCCGGATTTTGCGTTCCTTACCCGGTTGGGTGATTTATGGGACCCCCTCGACAGTTTGCTTTGAATAAAACTCCTCCAGCAAGGCCCAACCTTGGTTTTACCATTTGCCTCACCTAGCCCTTTTTCCCTTGGGTTTCCGGAGCCCGAGGGTCATCTTTATTTTACCCCCCCTGGGCCAATGGTCCTCCGAGTGTTGGTCCAACCTGAGCGATGTCCGGCGCCCCCTGGGTAACCAGGGTCTATGCCAACCAGACGTCTGGCTCATCTGGTGTGCCCTAAGAACGAGATATGTGCAGCTCCTATCGGGATTTGTCGGCACATCGGGCGGCTTTGCTGGTCTTGTTTTACCATTGTCAAAATGTCTTGTAAACCGGGATTCCGAGACTGATCGGGTCTTCCTGGGAGAAGGCATATCCTTCGTTGATCGCGAGAGCTTATCATGGGCTAAGTTGGGACACCCCTGCAGGGTATAAACTTTCGAAAGCCGTGCCCGCGGTTATGCGGCAGATGGGAATTTGTTAATGTCCGGTTGTAGATAACTTGACACCAGATCCGAATTAAAATGCATCAACCGTGTGTGTAGCCGTGATGGTCTCTTCTCGGTGGAGTCCGGGAAATGAACACGGTCTTGGGGTTATGTTTGACGTAAGTAGGAGTTCAGGATCACCTCTTGATCATTGCTAGCTTCACGACCGTTCCTTTGCTTCTCTTCTCGCTCTTATTTGCGTATGTTAGCCACCATACTTGCTTAGTCGCTGCTGCAACCTCACCACTTATCCTTTCCATACCCTTTTAGCTTTGCTAGTCTTGATACCCATGGTAATGGGATTGCTGAGTCCTCGTGGCTCACAGATTACTACAAGAATAGTTGCAGGTACAGGTTTTGCGATGATCATGACGCGAGAGCGATGATTGCTTGTTTTGGAGTTCTTCTTCTGCTTCTTCTTCGATCAGGGAATAGGTTCTAGGTCGGCAGCCTGGGCTAGCAGGGTGGATGTCGTTTGAGTTTCTGTTTATGTTTCATCCGTAGTTGGATGATGCTCTAATGTATTGTGATGTTGTATTCGTGTGGCATTGTATGCCTCTTGTATGTATCCCCATATATTATGTAATGTTGATGTAATGATATCCACCTTGCAAAAGCGTTTCAATATGCGGTTCTATCCTTGGTGGGACCTTCGAGTCTCTTTAGGATAGTATCGCATATTGGGCGTGACAAGTTGGTATCAGAGCCTCGACTGACCATAGGAGCCCCCTTGTTTGTTGGCCGTTGTTGAGTCTAGAAGAAAACTATTTTGTGTCTTAGGATTATATATATCGGAGAGTAGGATTCTTTTTACTCCTCAGTCCCTTCGTCGCTCTGGTGAGGTCTCCTGACGTAGATGTTTTGACTTTCCTCTCCTCAAATTTCACTAAAAAAAATTTGGATCACGCGGGTATCTTGGAATCGTTCCAATGGTTTTGTGATGAGAACAATTTTCTTGGTGCCTCCTGTCTTTTATGTGGCAGTGACCCGGGAAGTTGAGCTCCGAGGTGTTGTCGTCACAATTTTATCATTGCAGTTCTGGAATACCTGAGTTTTGTCGACATCAAAAATCTCTTTTATGCAGTTGTTGGTGAGATAACCTCGGCACCACCCAGTACTGGGGCGGGAGTTCGGGAGTATTGCCATAACTCGTATAACAGATGCTTTTCGAAGGTTGAGGTACACGATTTCCGGAGTTTTCTTGGTTATGTGTTGATGGATGGATACAGCTGGATGTAGGGATTGTTAGTTTGGATGAGATATATTGCTTCCCATGTATCCCCAACACCTGATTGCATAACCAGAAAGTTTCGGGAGTTTATAGGTGGGAATTCAAGTAGCTCCTAGAATATCTTTCCGACAGATGCGTGATACGGGATTGGGTAAATCTCTACCATATGTATTTGTTCCGGCTTATTCTGCAAGCCAAATCCTTTGTTTTGTTTTGAGTTGTGGTATTTGAGTTGCTTCAATGTCAAGTGTTGATTCCATACCTTTTCTAAATGGTGTTCTCATATTTCTATGGGAGTACTAATCCTTTTGATCATCGAGATTGTCATGTCAATTCTTTTCAACCGGTGTGCTTCTCTTCAAGTGGATCCAATCATTTCAACATTTGTGAGATCATTTCTAAGTTTTCTCAACGGTATCCATTTCATCCGTCCCCAAGTCGCCTTTGTTTTCCCGCCCTCCCACCCCTTTTTCTTCAATGACTCAGATTTCCTAATCATGTATCCTTTCGTTTGAGGGAAGTCTCTTCATTCTTTTCTTTCAATGTTCGTATCCGGTGATTTCCCGTGAAGATGCCCAACAGTTTCAAGTTCATCATCCTTCATTGTTGTTTCTTCTCCGGTGGATCCAATTCAAGCTTTCGATATTCATCATATTCTTTTCCTCGTTTCTAATGCTTTCTCATGCCGATGCACCTCTTAATCATTCACTTCTTCCTATCCATTTGTTCTGGAGTGCTGAAGATATCTCAGAAGAATCATGTTTCCATTCTTAATCCATTCGAGTTACTTCGAGGTTTTTCTCTCATTCAAGCTATTTAATTCTACCGGTGCAATCTCTATTTCAAGCAATCCTTCAACGATGTTTCTTTCGAGTGGGCCCTAACCCACAGGTCTTTTCCTAGGATCTTACCTGACTCTTCTAATTTTCCCGGAGCTATTCCCAAATTCTTTTCGAAATTTGACGTAAGAATGAATTTCATCAGTCATATGCCTTTGTCCAAGATCTTCCAAATTCTTTCATCGTTGGTTCATCATTTCTATTCTTCTTTGTTCTGCAGTGTCTCAACAATTGGGTGGTATTTCTCCTCATCATTTCTCGGATTTTGAAGATCGAAGAAGAGTTCCTCTTAAATCCTTACCCGTTCTTCCAAGGATGCGTAGTTCAAGTTTGATGCCATCCTCTCATAATTGTTTTCAATTGTGGGAACTCTTTTCACCCATCCAGAGCATTTCATGAGTTGTTTCCATTTCTTTCCTCCAAAGGCCATCATGTCAAACTTCTTCATTCTCAGTGGGTAGCTATCGTTCTCCAAATCTTACCGGTGAATCATTCAAATATCCTCTAATCAGTTCATGTTCTATTCCTTCCATGTTCAACCAGAGGGCTGTCCGAATTCTTCCTCTCTCAACTTGTTTTAACCGGAGTGGTTTTGAATTCTATCTGGTCCATTAAACTCTTGATTCATGTCTTTGCAACCTTCAAGTTCTCGTAATGCTCCTTGTTCCTCTTTTCTAACGGGTTTGTTTGCAATCAAGTTCATCTCTGTTGTACTCTTTCTTTTAAATTGCTCAACCTCTCAAGGTTCCTGGTTTCACTCGTTTGTCAAAGAAGCAACTTAGCTTTACCTCTTTTCTTCCTCTTCTGTTTCTCTCCGGTGCCATCCTAGATCTCGGGACGAGATCCTCTCATAGTGGTGGAGTGTTGTAACGCCCCGGATACAACTTTCCATATTCATAACTCCAACTCTCGCCTTTTCCGGAGATGCGATATGATATTTCCTTCGTGGTCGGGTTTTTGTTTTCATTGTGCATTTTGTTCATGTCATGCATCTCATCTCATAGCATCATCCGCATTGCATCGGCACTCGTTGCCGTCATTGTTTTTTTTAACTTGCATCCGCTCGTAGTTGTCGCGTCCCCCTTGCTTTTGTTGACCATTCCGAGACCAACCTTGTTTTTTCATTTTCCCTCTTGCCTAAACCGGAGTCTCTTTGCACATCGCATCGACCCCTCGCCCGTGTCCGAAACTCCCCCTGACCCGAATCGGACTATCGTTACCGTTGGATCCGGATCATTCCCAAACATCTATAAAACATCACCGTTTTCTTATTTGGACTCCCTACCTTTTTTTCACGACCATCCGATTAAGATCGGGGGGACTAGATGCACCTAACCAAAATTCACCTACTATATAATCAGCCTACCTAACCCTAGAACCTAGTCGTCCCATCCATTCCATTCCCGCAGCCGCCGCCGCCACTCTCTGGCATCTCCTCGGGATCTCCTCCCGGTCCAATCTCCCCAACCACCTTCCTTGTTTTCCGTCGACGCCCAATCCTCAGCCTCTAGTGCCATCGCCCGAGCCAATGAGAGTTCGGCCCCAGCCTCCACCTCTCCTGCAGCCCCACGCCTGCAGCCTCTCGTCCCGTAGCACGCCCCTCCTCATAGCCCCACGCCAGGAGCTCCTTCCCTTTGCTCGCTTCGACCCCGGGTCGCCAGAGACACCAGGGGATCTCCTCTGCCTTGCCCCGTTCGCCCACAAGTTTCGCAGCGCCACCGGAGCTCCCTCCGCCGATAAGAACCACCTGCAGATGAGCCCCATGTTGCTCCTTCCTTCCCCTCCCCTGCTTTCTATTCCCTCCTCTCACATCTCTCTCTCTCTCTCTGAACCAGGAACCCCATGGATGGTCGCGTCCTCGTCGTGCGCGTCGTCACCCGTTCGTCCCTGCCGGCAGCCGCGCTGCTCCCCTTCCTCGTCGTCCCTCCAACCGGAGCCCCGCCGTCGTCAGAGTCCGACGCCAAGCCATCGCCCCGCCAAGTCCCTCGTCCTCCTCTGCTACGAGCAGGAGGACAAGACGCCCCGATCTGCGCCTACCCTTGCCGGATTTGGACCCCGGCGCCTCCCCGTGCTCCGTTCCGCCCGGTTCCCGCCGATTCCGTCGCCAGGACCCCCTGCGTCTTCCTCTCCATTGCCATGGTCCCCCTGCTGCTTGTGTTCTTCAGAAACGAGAGCAACAGCTCGCTCGTTCCGAGCGCGTTGACCACGCCCTGCCTCGCTTTGATCTGCCTCCGAGGCCCAGCGCTGCGCCAAGCCAACCTCCCCAATCCGGCCTACTTCGGCCTCCTCCACCGACTGGCCCATGAGGCCTGGTGAGCAGCCCCCGCCCCCTGTGCACTGTTGGGCTAGCTTGCAGATTCAGCCCGCATGTGTTTTTCCTGTTCTGGACGTTGTGCTAATTATCCAGGGAACTGCAGCTTTGCAGAAAACCCCTTGCACTTCATGCTTATAATAACTCCTCAACCGTGCATCGGATTAAAATGTTTTAAATAGGTAAAATGCTTAGAATTTCATCTAGTTTCATAATATGCAACTTTCATCCGTGTTTAAAAATTTTAAAATGTTGTTTGTTTAGATTTGTTTAAATGCCATGTTAAAATGATTTATTTCATAACTAAATAACCGTAGCTCGGTTTTAAATAAACTTTATATGTAAATGGGGTGGAAAAATGCCAAGTTTAACTTGGTGCACTTTATTTTTCATGTTTAACAACAATAAAATATGTTTTAGGGCAGAACAGTACCAAATTCATAATTTGCATATGAGGATTTTCCCGGAATTGTTGTTTGTTGTTCCGGCCTCATTTAAACTTGCCTAGGTAGGTAGTTTAATTATGCTTCACCTCTTGCCATGTTTAACAACATTTAACATTGCTTGGTAGCTTAAACGAGATTAAACTAAATATGTCAATGTGGTGTTTTGTCAATATGCAACTCGTTGCATATTGAGCTCCACTTAACTTGTAGTATTGTTTGTTGCACTTTGCCATGCCATGCCTCATTAAACCGGTCATGCATCATACTTGTTTATGCATCATGCCATGTTTATGCTTGTGCATTTAGCATGTTATTTGTTTCTTTCCGGTGTTGCTTCCTAGTTCCGGTAATGTTGCGATTGTGAGGATTCGTTCGACTACTCCCGTTCGTCTTCTTCATGGACTTGTTCTTCTTCCTAGCGGGGTTTTAGGCAAGATGACCGTCACCCTGGATCTCACTCCTATCATTGCTATGCTAGTTGCTTCGTTCTATCGCTTTGCTGCGCTACCTATCATTTGATCTTCAAGCCTCCCAAATTGCCATGTCAGCCTCTAACCTTATTCACCCTTCCTAGCAAACCATTGCTTGGCTATGTTACCGCTTTGCTCAGCCCCTCTTATAGCGTTGCTAGTTGCAGGTGAAGTTGAAGATTGCTCCATGGTGGACAAGATTATGTTGGGATATCACAATATCTCTTATTTTATTAATGCATCTATATACTTGGTAAAGGGTGGAAGACTCGGCCTTATGCCTGGTGTTTTGTTCCACTCTTGCCGCCCTAGTTTCCGTCATACCGATGTTATCTTCCCGGATTTTGCGTTCCTTACGCGGTTGGGTGATTTATGGGACCCCCTTGACAGTTCGCTTTGAATAAAACTCCTCCAGCAAGGCCCAACGTTGGTTTTACCATTTGCCTCACCTAGCCCTTTTTCCCTTGGGTTTCCGGAGCCTGAGGGTCATCTTTATTTTACCCCCCCCAGGCCAGTGCTCCTCCGAGTGTTGGTCCAACCTGAGCGATGTCCGGCGCCCCCTGGGCAACCAGGGTCTATGCCAACCCGACGTCTGGCTCATCTGGTGTGCCCTGAGAACGAGATATGTGCAGCTCCTATCGGGATTTGTCGGCACATCGGACGGCTTTGCTGGTCTTGTTTTACCATTGTCGAAATGTCTTGTAAACCGGGATTCCGAGACTGATCGGGTCTTCCTGGGAGAAGTTATATCCTTCGTTGATCGCGAGAGCTTATCATGGGCTCAGTTGGGACACCCCTGTAGGGTATAAAATTTCGAAGGCCATGCCCATGGTTATGTGGTAGATGGGAATTTGTTAATGTCCGGTTGTAGATAACTTGACACCATATCCAAATTAAAACGCATCAACCGTGTGTGTAGCCGTGATGATCTCTTCTCGGCGGAGTCCGGGAAGTGAACACGGTCTTTGGGTTATGTTTGACGTAAGTAGGAGTTCAGGATCACCTCTTGATCATTGCTAGCTTCAGGACCGTTCCTTTGCTTCTCTTCTCGCTCTTATTTGCGTATGTTAGCCACCATACTTGCTTAGTCGCTGCTGCAACCTCACCACTTATCCTTTCCATACCCTTTTAGCTTTGCTAGTCTTGATACCCATGGTAATGGGATTGATGAGTCCTCGTGGCTCACAGATTACTACAACAACAGTTGCAGGTACAGGTTTTGCGATGGTCATGACGCGAGAGCGATGATTGCTTGTTTTGGAGTTCTTCTTCTGCTTCTTCTTCAATCAGGGAATAGGTTCCAGGTCGGCAGCCTGGGCTAGTAGGGTGGATGTCGTTTGAGTTTCTGTTTATGTTTCATCCGTAGTCGGATGATGCTCTAATGTATTGTGATGTTGTATTCGTGTGGCATTGTATGCCTCTTGTATGTATCCCCATCTATTATGTAATGTTGATGTAATGATATCCACCTTGCAAAAGCGTTTCAATATGCGGTTCTATCCTTGGTGGGACCTTCGAGTCTCTTTAGGATAGTATCGCATATTGGGCGTGACAAGTGGGATGGCAGATCTGAAGCTGCAAACCGCGCAAAGGGTAGTTAGCAACCGATGTTTGCTTTGAAATAACAACTAAGATTTGGTATGGACAAGAAAGTACGGTCAACAAGTGACAAAGAAATGCAATTATGATGTCTCTCTATTTGTCGCGACATGCATTTGGAAACTCAAGTGGGACCTTTAGCTAACCAACTAAATGTGTCGGTTAACTAATATCAGTATCATATCACAATCATATTTGAACAACTAAGCTTTCTAATTCTGAGTGTTGTGTTGTTTAGCTTGAAGGGTGGAGTAATGCCGGTACGACAGAAAGCACCTACGCAGATCATAGTAGAGTAGATAAAAGGGGAAAACCCTAAGCATCAAGAGAAAAATCAGGAAAGTGAAACTAGCTAGACCAGTGGGTGGCGCACATGCTTTTCGAAACAAATATAGGAACATTAGGTGACCAATTAAACGTTCTCTGTTTTAGTGATATGAGCATCATATCAGATTTGTATTTCAACATGTAAGCTTTGGGTTGAGGTCTTGAGGAGCAGTGCTAGCACGACACGAAGCACCTACGATGATGGTAGTGAATATAAAGGGGGGAAACCATAAGCTTTACGAGTATAGTGCCCGTGCCATGGCGGATCTGAAGGTGCAAACCGGACAAAGCTACTTCGCAACCAATGTTTGCTTTCAACTAGCCACTACGATTTGGTACGGACAAGAAAAGTACAGTAAACAAATTACGATCTATTTTCCGGGTGAGATCAATAACTTAAGCACATATGGAAGAGTACCACCTCTGTTGCGACGCCGTGTAGGCCTATGCTGATACGTTGAGGGTGCTGAGGGTGCGATGGCTGTCGGCGGCGGGGAAGAAGACTTTAGATGGCAGACGGCCGGGTCGGAGGATATATCCTGTTGCTGTGGACGAGGCGGTCGTAGGAGCGGCAATGGCAAGGTGGACGACGATGTCGATGAAGCGAGAGGAGGCGATGAAAGGATCCTGGTCCAACACCGTGGATGAGAGACGTCCATCTCTTGTAGTGGACGACAGGGTAGGGGTAGCGGCTCCGACAAGGTGGAGGATGGGGTGGCGGACGGAGGAGGCTGGCCGCAGTGCGGAGGTTGTCGTGCCGCCGACGGTGTATGAATGGGGAAATGGAGGGGAGGGGGATCTCAAACTTTGGGATGCGCTTCTCTGAAATGGGGGAAAGTTACGAACTTATCCCCCATTTAAAATTTTGGACATCGCGTCGGTTGGGGATAGGACGGTAATCTCGCATCTCCCAAATATTTGTCGGTAACTATTTCGGGCGAGGAGAGGGTGTTTTGCCGCCCATGGTTGGCACCCACGGTGTATGAACGGGGCTGACAGGTAGGGCGGTTGTGTCACGTCTGATGGAAGTTACACATCTGCCCCTATTTAAAATATTAGCCGACGTCGATTTCGGACAAGGAGAGTTTGTTTTGCCGCCCACCGTGTATGAATGGGGAAATGGAGGAAGAGACACATGTCTTTCGGACGAGCTTGAATCAAATGTGTTTTGCCGCCCAGGTTTGGCGCCCATCATGTCTGAATGGGCTCAGAGGCCGCCATGTCACGTCTGATTGAAGTTACTAGTCTACCCCTATCGACAGCAGTGTAAATCCGGTCGATAAGGATGTACTCAGTGTCAGGGGTAGACAGTAATTTCCATCTCGCAAACACTTGCTTCGGGCAGCCCACGAATTATAGTGGGTGTTTAGCCGCTTCGTTCAAAACTTGGGAGAATTAGCATTCACGTTTGCCCTGGGACCTGGCAAACTAAATTCAAATCCAATTTGTATTCGATTACAAATATCCACAGATAATTATACGTTTTGTTATTTATTTCTTCAACACCACAACAAAGATTTATTACACCTTTATATATGATTATGATTTAGAAATGTCGTGATCTTCGAATTTAGTAGGTTGGATACACTCTGATTCAAACAGTTATTTCATCCAATACAATATGCTCACACGAAAAACAGTTCACCTTATGTCAATCATACAAGTACTAAGGATTACCTCACCTAAAAAATTCGGATCATTACAACACATGGACAACATGGAATTTCGTACAACATAGGGGGTCTTGCAACATAATCCATTCAGAGACATGACACAACATGCAAGTACAATAATCTAATGACAACTTCAACTGGTATCTAAAGAAGAACAGGGATTACCTTGGGCTTCAGATAGCAGAAACAGCAGGACCTCCTCCGTCTTCAAATGCAACATTCTTACTTCCTCCAATTCTTGGGTTGCTTGCATAATGTGTGCCGCTAATTCCGTAATTTCTAGCCTCAAGATAAAGATTAACTCATTCATGGCAGCCACACCATCTCTTTCTGCCTCTAGTAGAGCCTCAAGCACTATAATATCTGTGCTCAGACTGCTCTCTGGCGGTGTTGCCTCTGAACTGCTACCATCTGGTAACATGGATGGCGCACTGCTTCCACAAATAGATTCTGGGGTTGTACAATGTGTCCTAGTGTGAACGGCATCCTGAAAGGTTTCCGCTGGACATAAGTAAGAGATAGTTATCGTATGATCCAGGCAGTAAGCTTACATGGTAAACGACGAACGGATTATTGTCGAGCATGGCAAACTATATTTGAATGGTTCGAAGCAGCATCAGCCGAAAAGAAATTAAAATGGTAACATGAAACTAGGGATGTAAGTGGCAAATAAATGACATCCGCCAGTCCCATCTAGTTAGTTTTTGCTACCTCCCTAGTTCATTTTCCTCAAAAAACAAAAACTCTTCTGAACTATCATACCACTAGTGGACTTTAATCGGGATTAAACAGGACCCAGTTGACATCCCTAGTTGAAAGGGAGTGTACAACCGCTATATTTAAGTTGCCAAGGCATCTAAGCAGTTGAAATAATCTGAGAAAGCACTTAACAGTGTGGCCTCATATAAACTACGAAGACAGTCTTGTGATGAAGTTGAGAGGAAAAGTTAAGGACTCAAATGAAATAGGCATGCATTTCTTTACGATAGTACAGCAGGCACTGCTGACATATTGGCCAACTCAGGTATAGCATAACAACAAACAAGCATTCGAATCAAGCAATACAGCAAAGCAGACAACTGAACTATTTGTAATTCGATAGGATTACACATTGAGGGCACAAGCCAAGAAAGCAGCCCACTCGCATTACATTTCACATGTACTAAAACACATTGGCTTACCATATGTTGTTGTGAAGCCTAGCTGCTGTTGCAATGTTCTTTGAAAATATCGTCGGCATCCCGTGGTTGCAAATCTAGTTGTTGTAGTTTACTCTGCACCATCTATTTAGGTAAAATTAATTTTAATCGCATGCACTGGTCCGAATTGATCATCAATGGTTCATCTAAACTAATGAAAGAAGGGTGTGTGCATACACGACAATATATCTACTTCCCTATATTTTTATGCTTGTTTGAGGTGCCGGCCCCAAAAGAACAAATATTTTGCTTGATGGGGTTGGCAGCTCCATAATTAATAGAAGCATCAAATTAGTCATGCAACTTGGGAAGATCAAGAACACACAAACAAGTAAGGAACAGAGGCTCGGAGCAGTGATGTAATAGCTAGCATCAGAAAATGTAGGGTAAAACGAACAAAAAGCAGCGGAACCACATGCTAGTTTGCTGATGTGTAATTAAGCATAGAGAACATTAACCAGTCTGATGGAACCAACAGGTGGCATCAGAACAAAACTAAAGCATATTAACTATACTAGTATGTATGCACGTGCAATGCACGTCTTAAAAGAATGGAGTGATTTTGGAGTGTGACTCGAAAAAAGTACAATGGAGTGATTTTGATAAATGGAATTCCACCCATAATTGTTTTTAATATTCACATAAAAAATTGTACATTCACATCTAAAATACTGGAGGTTCATTAAAAAATTGTATGTTACTCTATTATTTTTTCTTCCCATTCTCCTCCCAAACCTTCTTATCTGGGCTCAAGTCGTCATGCGCTCAAGCAGTAATATAGCCCATGAGGCATCGCATATGGGCCTTTTTTTCCTGGAAGGGCCACGTGAATATTCTAGAACACAGCAGAGGTAACAACAGTCTACTGTTCATGGTGAATCCGGATGATCTTAGCCCTTGGATTCCAGAGACCAACGGTTATGATTGATGCTCTAGATCCATCTCAAAACTGGTACACTATATAGTATATATATATATACTAGTATGTATGCACGTGCAATGCACGTTTTAACTTTATGGGGTGAGTTTTGGTAGGGAAAAACATAGACTTATTGATTGATTCAAAGCAAAAAATTCTTGATTTATAGATGCTGAAATAAATTATATTATAAAGAAAGTACGAATTAATATATGCAATCCCCACAATTTGTTATTAAAGAATCCTGCAAAAAATGTTAATAAAGAAAATAATTAAAAATGAATTTAACTTTACTTTATGTTTCTCCCTCAAAACCATTTTTTGGGCTCAACTCGTTGCCAACCTCAAGCTACAACATGTCTGGCCCAAGAGGAATCAGTTTGGGCCACATCTCTTGAGAAGTGTCAGGCGGTTCATTCTAGAACCTGATGGATGCAACAACCATGCACTGTTCACTGCGAATCCCACTATTTTCAGCCGTTGGATCTAGGACATAAATGTTTAGGATTGATGGCCCGCTCCTATTCAAAACTCGTACACTATATAGTAGTATAGATAAAGTACAGATATAGATATAGATGTGCACTGGTATGTAATTTAGCACATGTAACATGTTCACTGCCAGAAGTATGGCCCTACAGGTGCAAGCAGAATAACGCGTCTCATGAAAAACTGAATGATGCCTTGAAGAAATTCAAAGGTGCGGTTCTTATGCTAGGAAAGTGAACGTAGGCGCCGGCCGTTGGATGATAGTATCTGATTCTCGGCGGCGTATGGGTATTGTTGTCATACTTGATAGCTAAGGATCGTCGATGGTGCTCGTATTGCGGTTGAGTTTGGGCCGGCTGTCACCGTCGCTGAAGCGGCTCTGGTGCTACGGTTGCAGCGCCTGTCGACATACAAGAAAGCTCATCTGTGGTAAGTGAACAGTTGCACGAGAAAGAGAAAAACCGAAGGAGTACAAATCGAAATAACCTGATGAGGCTGCGGTGTCGGTAAAGTAGGGCCGGTGGAGTTGAATATGGCGTCCGTGGAGCGGGTCCAGTGTAGTGGACGAAGGCTTCGGCGGGCGCATTGTACATTGCTTTCGGTGAGGCGGATCTGTTGCCGAGGACGAGGGCTTGTATGAAGGGCCAGCGAAGGGGCAGACGAGGGAGTCAGTGAAGTGCCTACGCTGTGGTGGACGAGGGTGCCGGTTAAGCAGATCTGGTGCGGTGGACCATGATGGCGGTCAAGGAGATCTGGAGCGATGGACAAGCCAGTCATTGAAGCGGCTCCAGTGAAGTGGTGAGTTGGCAGTTGGGGGTTCCAAGGTGCGAAAGGTAGATCCGGCGGGGTGTGAGGTCCACCGCTGCGGCGGAGGACTAGATTCGGCGGCTTGCCATGGTTGGGGGGTCGGGGAGGGGAAGGGGAGGGGCTCTGGGGAAGAATGTTGGGGGCAAAGAGGGGAAAACAATGGAGTTACCAAAGCAGCCCTTTTCCGTTCATGTGGCAGGGGTAAAACAGGAATATCGCAGGGCTAAACTTTCGGGCGCGTGATATTTCGATGTGAGCGGGAAGTTTGAAAGCTTTTGGCGCCTAAAATTATAAGTATTCTGCTCTCGTACGGCCGACTATGATATCATGGCCGACAATTTGTTTGTTTTGCACGCAAAAAAAGTGCAAGTTTTGAAAATCAATGTCTCCAACTCGAAACTTAGATTGTCCATTCAATTCAAATATGGATCATTGAGCTACTACAAGCAAATACCATCATACGGTCCAATTCAAACGAAATTCCAAATATGTTTATCCTAAATATGATGACAAAAGCAAAAAATGTGTATGTGTATGAATAAAGTGAATGATTATAAAGTTTAAACATGCCCGTATGTGTATATCTCTAGGTTTGATATATGAATTTGAAATCACGAAATTCTGGCTTAAAAAATGTACCTCCGTTTAAATGAATTACAAAAGCTAATGATGGAGTCGAATTCCAAAATTCCAATCTTAGGTTTGTAATTCTGGTACATCAAGGTATATCACGCATATTCAAAAGTATCGTTATCTCATAGTACAAACTATGAAACAAATTGATCAACCATGAGTGCACTATATCTCAATTACGCTAAAGTCCCTCAAATACAGACACCTCACTCTTTATTTGAAGTCACCCCCCCCCCCCACACCACACACACACACACACACATATAGAGAAGTCGTTCTCTCCCCCAGACACCAACACACGAGCACAGCACATTAACACCCCTCTCTCTTGTAAAGTCCGGACCCCAACATAGGTCTCTATCACTTTGTCTCCCGAGCATGCACACATCACTCTCTAGGTCTCCTGCTATCTCCATGTCACAAGTGGTCTCTCTACTAGGTTTACATCATAAGTGGTCTCTCTACTCCACATACACTCTCTCCCTGTCACACACAAACGCGTGCACAAACACACACAGACACGCACAAACACCCATTTATCTGGATCCTCATCTCTCCCCATGTCCGCATGTGTATCTCACACACACACTCTCTAATTATGTATATGTGTCTCCACGTTACACAACACAAAGCCCCATCTACATGTCTCTCTCTATCCTCCACACACATAGACATAAAGAATCTGTTATCATTGCCTCAGTCTCTAACATATCGCACACGCACACTGTCTCTCTCTCTCTCTCTCTCGCAAACACGCTCAACAAGGGTTTCCCCGTGAATAACTTACCGTCTACTCATCAACAGTCGTGGCAGTACGGCAAACACGAGATGTGAAAAAGAATAAACCTACACGTGCTTAGACCACCTAGTAGGACTAGAGCAAGCCAAAAAGCGCGCCACCGTCACCCCCTCCTTGTCGACGATGGGAAAATCTTTGTTTTACACAGTCGAGAAGTCATTGTGCTAAGGCCCCACATGTCGAGGCGTTGAATAGAATGTAGATGCTAGTTTACGGAAGCAAGTATCGATAATACATTTGTATCTCCATACTTATATTTCTTCTTTTATAAAAAACCGAGTTGGTGATGATGGTACATGTGCCATATTGCAATATAGACCATCTGATCTATATCTGACAGATGGAAATTAAACTAAAAGATACCCGCACCCCTCTCCACATTTGCAGACAAGGCCTTCCCTCATTCATCCTTATCTCCAACAAACCTCATTGTTGAGCAATTAAGAAAGGAAACCTCTGGAACAAACTGGCCTAGTGGCCGTTGCCGGCGTCATCAATCCCCATGCCTCCGCTCAGTCCGACCACCAACCACCACCACACCCAACTCCTCTTCACCTTATCTCATGTTTCTCGAGATATCATTAGTTTTTACACATGGGATTACTCCCGCAAGGGTCAATCACAACAAGTGTTTTTATTAAAAAATGCATCTTGATGTTCCGTTAATGCACGGATCTTGCTAGTACTCCTACACAAGACTAAGTTGGTGATGCTGGTGTGTCTGCCATCCGTGTTTCTGACCATTAGATCTACATCTAACGATTGTGAGGTAAGTTGTTGCCTTTTCTCACCAACATCCCACTTGTCTACCAATTTACAGAAAAACCCATAATTAGTATCTTAAAACCAACCACATCCCTCCCTGACCTCACCAAAACAGCCCAAGGAATATATTATAATTGAAAAATAATATACATATGTATATCAAAATTAGGGTCTTTTGTACCAAGTTTGTGAATAAGTATTATTCTAATAATGATTCGTTGCAACGGACATGAACATTGCTAGTATTTCTAACCATGTATTTTTTTCTAGTATTCCATAGTTTCGAGTTTTCCATCAAGATATTAGTCACTCATGGTTGATATTTACTTTCAATCATGTACAAATATGCACTATGTAACTAGCCTTGCTTATTGGCTTCCAAAGCTTAACTTTCACTCCTACTTACAATATGTAGAGTATTTAACAAAAAACTACCACTTTCAACCAGCCCTAGGAAGAATCTATTGTACAAAAAATAGCAAAAACACACCCAAAATTTCTTAATCCACGCCAAAAACTACTACCTAGGACTCCTACCGATTAGGTTCGTTTAAACCCATTTATGACAGGGTTGGCCCACACGTCCGTGGTGACGAGGCAGCTTAAACCAACACATTTTGTTTGACCGTTGACACGAGGGACCCACATCTGACCTTCTATCATGTTATTCCCCCTCAAATCATTATTTTTCCTAAACATTACTTCAAACAGTACTGATGCGTGCTCGTCGGTGGCGTCGGTGATAAGCGAGTTGGCCGCCGCTTCACCGGACGGGCCGGACGCTGCGCTGGCCTCCGCACGGGTTGGCAGGCTGGCTCGAGCGTGACTCATGAGCGAGCAAGACGCCGCGCTGGCCTTCGCTCGAGCCAGATGGCCGGCCTGAGCGCGGCGTGCGCGAGCAAGCTGCCGCACTGCCATGCCAATCTAGCTAGCAAACCTTGCATACAAGCAGCTGGATGGAGCTATCTTGGCTAGCTAGCGGCCGCGAGCGTCGGGCGGAGCTAGCATCCGGGCTGCCGCAACATGGGCTCCGCACCGCCGGAGGTTTTGACCTTGCCTTTTGCCGGTGGCGGTAGCTGCGTCCCATGGACGAGGATGACTAGGTGGACGGGCCGGAGGTAGGAGGTCACTCGAGGATTTTGGTTGGTAAGAGCATGTACAATGGTTGATAAGGTAGTCTTATCTTAAGTCTGCCACGTATGCAAGTGGTAGTAGTTTCTTGGCATTTTAGTGGTTTCTTGCATTATTAGGGGTTTCTTGTAAGGAACAATGTACGTACTACTAGCGACAAAAGGCGATTCTAGGCTGCGTTGTACTCCAACGAGTACTACTAGTGGTCGCGGGAGTGTATACCTCGTTTTGTGGGTTCGATCCCGGCCGAACGCACGGTGGCCTTTTTTAAAAAAATAGTACTAGTACTACACTTCGCTGCGAGCCAATATTTTACATGGGTAGTTTGAGTTTTGAAGTCAAACGGACGTGCGGCCCCACGATCTGGGTGCACTGGACAGCCTAGCCACGTGAACGGTTTTCCTTCCCAGCATCCCGTGGCTCGCGTGCTCGCCCTAGCCGCACCTCGCTTACAGCTTCCTCATCAGCTAGTAGTAGCATATTTAAACTAGCGCCTCCCAATTAAGCCCGAGGAGCCGGAAAAGCCTGGCGGGGCATTGGGAACTATGCAATATGGCTCTGTACTCTATGTAAAGTGTTGTACTACTAGTACTCTGTATGCATGGACTTCACTCCATTATCGGCTCTACTATAAAAGAAATTCCTCTTGACGTGTTTTTTTTGAAACGGAGGCAAAAGCTTTGTTTCATCTCATTCATAAAGAAGGAACTACTAACAAAGTTCGACGAGATCCATTACACCTCCACAAATGGAAGCGAAAAGCCTAGTCTTGCTGTATCAAATAACTCAAATGTTCTGCCCCTGCAGACCACAGTAACCGTCGCTGATAAACAGGCTGCTACTATGTGCGTGAGAGGAGCGGCTGAGTAGGCCAGCTACTCCTACGTGAGAGGAGCGGCTGAATATAACATCAAGAGTACCCACTAGGCCACTACGCAGGTGTACTCCCCCTGCATTGATAGTACAGCGATGGTTCTACAGAATAGTAGTACCCTCCACTTCCAACTGTAGCTCCTTGGCCCTGAGATTCAAGAGTTCAAAACTGGTGCACTATACTAGACTAGACTAGACTAGAAGTACAGTACATCGCACTAATACTCATAGTTGAGAAAATTATTACTGGTACTGCTACAGTACGAGTACGTACTCCTCCGTCACATAATGTAAGACATTTTTTTGACACTAGTTGGTGTGTACAAAAAATGGCAAAAACATACCCAAAATTTCTTAATCCACGCCAAAAACTACTACCTAGTGCCAAAAATTTCTTACTAGTGCTATTATTTACAGTATAATGCAATCCCATAACATTCCATAATGCTAGTACTAGTAGTAAATAATAGCCTCACCCCTTCGTTGAGGAACGATCTACAGTTGGAAGGGACGAGGCCCTACGGTCACTACGCTCTTATCTCCTCCTCGCCAGTTCTCCTCCCCCCAAAGAGAAGGCAGTTTGTCACTGCTCCCATGGATTCGCCAGGCGGTTCTCCTCCTCGTCGGGGCTGGGAGACCTTGGACGATGATCCTCTGGGAGAAATCGCACGCCGCTCCAACGTCCTCACCACCGCAAGACTCAGTGCTTCCTGCACCAACTTTTTCAAGACGCTGCTTAAACAGGTTTGGGAAAAGGCCATGCTTGTTGGTCTTCCATGCGTCCTCGAGGAGAAGGTTCTTCTATGGGACAATCCTTCGAACAGTCCACCACTCCCTGGCCATGGTTGCACGTTGACTCCGATAGAGTTGCCGACGTTGAGAGGTAGTCGGATTTTGTCCGATGAGTAGGTCAGTAATGGAGTTTGATCATGTAGTACTTAGTTATTCCATTTCCATCCCGTAATTTCTCCGTTGCCCACCCTCTTATATATAGGTCTAGGTCGGTGCCAACGAAGATTGGCTTGCATACCTCCGGCCGGATACGACCATCATTTTGCACAACATCCACAACAGTGCGGCCGTTCCGATAGACCCCTTCTCCACCATTGGGATCGGCCTTCCAGACTAGCTGGGCTTGAATACGTATGATGATGCCTACATGAGATTGAAGAAGATAGCAGTTGCGGACCGGCCGACAAAGCGACGCGGCTTCGACGATTACTATCTCATCGCGGTGTTCGACATAAGGATTGCCATCAATGCAAGACGCAGTAACGGCAGAGGCTGGCGCATGTTGGCGGCGGCAGATTTGTACCCCTACACATTCAAAGACGTTGTGCGCCATCTAGGCCGCATCTTCGCGGTGACAAGCCAGGGGACTTGTTTCATCTGGTTGCCATCCTACGGTACGGGAGATTACAAACGGAATGCACAAACCATCATTTGCATCCCTATGTACTCCATTATTTTGCAGGGACCAGTCATCCCCCGATCAAAATAAGATCGCCGATCCTGGATGTGCATTTGCATCCGCGATTCGGTCTAACCTGGAACCTTGTAGCTGACTTTGGCATATTGGGATCAACTATCTTAGCAGTCGTTACCCATGGTACCACTGATGTGCAACATGGTCACACAATCTACCACGATTGGACCGTCACCATCTACCCAGGTATTCCATTTTTTAACCCTCTCGCCTTCTCTTTCATTGTTGTACTAGTAGTATACTTAGTACTACTAGTAGGAGTACTTTTTACCTTGGAGGACGCGTATAGCTAGCTGGGCCCTTGAAGACTTGAACCCACTAGCTGCCACCATTTTTGTTTTTCCATGTCTTGCTATCTCATCCATGTAGCCAAGAGTGGCTATATATAATAAGTCGGTTATTTTACTTCCTCTATACCGGAGTAGTACTATTTGCTGCACAGTATTACTGACCGCCATATTTGAGCACAACATTATTATGCATGGACCTTGACTATGTACGTCACCATGTGTCTAGATCTGGGATGCCGTGTGTACCAGATGAACGGTGCCGAGTGTTGGAAATATGCCCTAGAGGCAATAATAAATTATTTATTATTATTATATTTCCTTGTTCATGATAATCATTTATTATCCATGCTATAATTGTATTGATAGGAAACTCAGATACATGTGTGGGTACATAGACAACACCATGTCCCTAGTAAGCCTCTAGTTGACTAGCTCGTTGATCAATAGATGGTTACGGTTTCCTGACCATGGACATTGGATGTCGTTGATAACGGGATCACATCATTAGGAGAATGATGTGATGGACAAGACCCAATCCTAAGCCTAGCACAAAGATTGTGTAGTTTGTATGCTAAAGCTTTTCTAATGTCAAGTATCATTTCCTTAGACCATGAGATTGTGCAACTCCCGGATACCATAGGAATGCTTTGGGTGTAGCAAACGTCACAACATAACTGGGTGGCTATAAAGGTACACTATGGGTATCTCCGAAAGTGTCTGTTGGGTTGGCACGAATCAAGACTGGGATTTGTCACTCCGTGTGACGGAGAGGTATCTCTGGGCCTACTCGGTAGGACATCATCATAATGTGCACAATGTGACCAAGGGGTTGATCATGGGATGATGTGTTACGGAACGAGTAAAGAGACTTGCCGGTAACGAGATTGAACAAGGTATCGGGATACCGACGATCGAATCTCGGGCAAGTACTATACCGCTAGACAAAGGGAATTGAATATGGGATTGATTGAATCCTCGACATCGTGGTTCATCTAACGAGATGATCGTGGAACATGTGGGAGCCAACATGGCTATCCTGATCCCGATGTTGGTTATTGGCCGGAGAGTTGTCTCGGTCATGTCTGCATGGTTCCCGAACCCATAGGGTCTACACACTTAAGGTTCGGTAACGCTAGAGTTGTTATGGGAATTAGTGTGCAATTACCGGATGTTGTTCGGAGTCCCGGATGAGATCCTGGATGTCACGAGCAGTTCCGGAATGGTCCGGAGGTAAAGATTTATATATGGGAAGTCCTATTTTAGCCACCGGAAAATGTTCGGGATTTTCCGGTATTGTACCGGGAAGGTTCTAGAAGGTTCCGAAGTGGGGCCCACCTGCATGGGGGGACCCACATGAACGTGGGTAGTGGGGGCAAGGCCCCACACCCTTTGTCAAGTCGCACCAAGATCCCCCCTTAGAAGGAATAAGATCATATCCCGAAGGGATAAGATTAAGATCCCTAAAAAGGGGGATAACAATCGGTGGGGAAGGAAATGATGTGATTTATTTCCTCCCACCTTTGCCAACGCCCCAATGGACTTGGAGGGCAAGAAACCAGCCCCCTCCACCCCTATATATAGTGGGGAGGCGCATGGGAGCTTCACCCTTGCCCCTGGCGCAGCCCTCCCCCTCTCCAACTCCACCTCCTCCTCAGTAGTGCTTGGCGAAGCCCTGCCGGAGAACTGCAAGCTCCACCACCACGCCGTCGTGCTGCCGGAGCTCTCCCTCAACTTCTCCTCTCCCCTTGCTGGCTCAAGAAGGAGGAGACGTCCCCGGGCTGTACGTGTGTTGAACGCGGAGGCGCCGTCTGTTCGGCGTTAGATCGGATCTTCTGCGATTTGAATCGCCGCGAGTACGACTCCCTCATCCGCGTTCTTGTAACGCTTCCGCGTCGTGAGCTTCAAGGGTATGAAGATGCACTCCCCTTCCCTCGTTGCTAGATTACTCCATAGATTGATCTTGGTGTTGCGTAGAAAATTTTCAATTTCTGCTACGTTCCCCAACACCGAGTTCGACCCCCGTGATGCTACGTGGGTGCCGAGGAACACTCTTGGAGAGTAATCGCTTTTCATCGGGGACAGCTATCCCATTGTGAAGCGGATGCAACCTTCCGTGCAAGACACGGAAGGCCTGCCGTTCACGAAGCATGGTTGTGTCTTCATTGCGCACCGCCGGATGAACAACATGCTGGGACACGCTATCCCTGATTTATGCCGCTTCAGCTTGGATGAGTCTCCATCGTGTGGAACCGGACTGGAAAGCTGCGACAATGATTCCTAATGATGATGGAGATCATGGTGTCATGTCGGTGATGATGATGATCATGGAGCCCCTAAGATGGAGATCAAAAGGAGCAAAATGATATTGGCCATATCATGTCACTCTTTGATTGCATGTGATGTTTATCATGTTTATGCATCTTATTTGCTTAGAACGACGGTAGTAAATAAGATGATCCCTCATTAAAATTTCAAGAAAGCGTTCCCCCTAACTGTGCACTGTTGTGAAAGTTCGTTGTTTCGAAGCACCACGTGATGATCGGGTGTGATAGATTCTAATGTTCACATACAACGGGTGTAAGCCAGATTTACACACGCGAAATACTTAGGTTGACTTGACGAGCCTAGCATGTACAGACATGGCCTCGGAACACAAGAGACCGAAAGGTCGAGCATGAGTCATATGGTAGACACGATCAACATGAAGATGTTCACCGATGATGACTAGTCCGTCTCACGTGATGATCGGACACGGCCTAGTTGACTCGGATCGTGTAATCACTTAGATGACTAGAGGGATGTCTATCTGAGTGGGAGTTCATTAGATGAACTTAATTATCATGAACATAGTCAAAAGGTTTTTGCAAATTATGTCGTAGCTCGCGCTTTAGTTCTACTATTTAGATATGTTCCTAGAGAAAATATAGTTGAAAGTTGATAGTAGCAATTATGCGGACTGGGTCCGTAAACTGAGGATTGTCCTCATTGTTGCGCAGAAGGCTTATGTCCTTAATGCACCGCTCGGTGTGCTGAACCTCGAACGTCGTCTGTGGATGTTGTGAACATTTGACATAGAGGTTTTGATAACTACATGATAGTTCAATAATATTAAACGGTTTAGAATTGAGGCACCGAAGACGATTTCGAAATGTCGTGGAACATATGAGATGTTTCGAGGGCTGAAATTGGGATTTCAGGCTCGTGCCCACGTCAAGAGGTATGAGACCTCCAACGAGTTTCTTAGCCTACAAACTAAGGGAGAAAAGCTCAATCGTTGAGCTTGTACTCAGATTGTTTGGGTACAACAATCACTTGAATCGAGTGGGAGTTAATCTTCCAGATGAGATAGTGATGTTTCTCCGAAGTCATTGCACCAAGCTACTAGAGCTTCGTGATGAACTATAACATATCAGGGATAGATATGATGATCCTTGAAATATTTGCGATTTTGACACCGCGAAAGTAGAAATCAAGAAGGAGCATCAATTGTTGATGGTTAGTGAAACCACTAGTTTCAAGAAGGGCAAGGGCAAGAAGGGATACTTCATGAAACGGCAAATTAGCTGCTGCTCTAGTGAAGAAACCCAAGGTTGAACCCAAACCCGAGACTCAGTGCTTCTGTAATAAGGGAAACAACCACTGGAGCAGAATTACCCTAGATACTTGGTAGATGAGAAGGCTGGCAAGGTCCATAGAAGCATATTGGATATACATTATGTTAATGTGTACTTTACTAGTACTCCCAGTAGCACCAGGGTATTAGATATCGGTTCGGTTGCTAAGTGTTAGTAACTCGAAATAAAAGCTATGGAATAAACGAAGACTAGCTAAAGGTGAGCTGACAATATGTGTTGGAAGTGTTTCCAAGGTTGATGTGATCAAGCATCGCACGCTCTCTCTACCATCGAGATTGGTGTTAAACCTAAATAATTGTTATTTGGTGTTTGCGTTGAGCATAGACATGATTGGATTATGTCTATCGCAATACGGTTATTCATTTAAGGAGAATAATGGTTACTCTGGTTATTTGAATAATACCTTCAATGGTCTTGCACCTAAAATGAATGGTTTATTGAATCTCGATCGTAGTGATACACATGTTCATGCCAAAAGATATAAGATAGTAATGATAGTACCACCTACTTGTGGCACTGCCATGTAAGTCATATTGGTATAAACCGCATGAAGAAGCTCCATGTTGATGGATCTTTGGACTCACTCATTTTTGAAAATATTGAGACATGTGAACCATGTCTATTGGTATATACGCATGAAGAAACTCCATGCAGATGGACCGTTTGGACTCACTTGATTTTGAATCACTTGAGACATGCAAATAATACCACATGGGCAAGATGACTGAAAGCCTCGTTTTCAGTAAAATGGAATAAGAAAGCAACTTGTTGGAAGTAACACATTTTGATGTGTGCAGTCCAATGAGTGCTGAGGCACGCAGTGGATATCGTTATGTTCTTACTTCACGGATGCTTTGAGTAGACACTAAGTATATTTACTTGATGAAACACAAGTCTGTATTATTGAATGGTTCAAGTAATTTCAGAGTGAAGTTGAAGATCACCGTGACAAGAGGATAAAATGTCTATGATATGATCATAGAGATGAGTATCTGAGTTACGAGCTTTGGCACGCAATTAAGACATTGTGGAAATTGTTTCACAATTAATACCGCCTGGAACACCATAGTGTGATGGTGTGTCCGAACATCATAGTTGCACCCTATTGGATATGGTGCGTACCATGGTGTCTCTTATCAAATTACCACTATAGTTCATGGGTTAGGCATTAGAGACAACCGCACTCACTTTAATAGGGCACCACGTAATTCCGTTGAGACGACACCATTTTAACTATGGTTTGGAGAAACCTAAGTTGTCGTTTCTTAAAAGTTTGGGGCTGCGATGCTTATGTGAAAAAGTTTCAGGTTGATAAGATCGAACCCAAAGCAGATAAAATGCATCTTAATAGGACACCCAAAACAGTTGGGTATACCTCCTAATTCAGATCCGAAAGCAATAGGGATTGTTTCTTGAATCGGGTCCTTTCTCGAGAAAAAGTTTGTCTCGAAAATTGAGTGGGAGGATGGTGGAGACTTGATGAGGTTATTGAACCATCACTTCAACTAGTGTGTAGCAGGGCACAGGATGTTGTTCCTGTGGCGCCTACACCAATTGAAGTAGAAGCTCATGATAGTGATCATGAAGTTTTGGATCAAGTCACTACCGTACCTCGTAGGGTGACAAGGATGCGTACTACTTCAGAGTGGTACAGTAATCCTGTCTTGAAGGTCATGTTGCTAGACAACAATGAACCTATGAGCTATGGAGAAGCGATGGCGGGCCCATATTCTGACAAATGGTTAAAAGCCATGAAATCCGAGATAGGATCCATGTATCAGAACAAAGCATGGACTTTGGTGGACTTGCCTGATGATCGGCAAGCCATTGAGATAAATGGATCTTTAAGAAGAAGACGGACGTGGACGGTAATATCATCGTCTATGAAGCTCGACTTGTGGTGAAGAGTTTTTCACAAGTTCAAGGAGTTGACTACGATGAGATCTTCTCATCCGTAGCAATGCTTAAGTCCGTCGGAATCATGTTAGCATTAGCTGCATTTATGAAATCTGGCAGATGGATGTCAAACCGAGTTTCCTTACCAGTCTTCATACGGAAAGGTTGTATGTGATACAATCAAAAAGGTTTTGTCGATCCTAAGGATGCTAAAAGGTATGCTAGCTCCAGCGATCCTTCCATGGACTGGAGTAAGCATCTCGGAGTTGGAATATACACTTTGATAAGATGATCAAAGATTTTGGGTTTATACAAAGTTTATGAGAAACTTGTATTTCCAAAGAAGTGAGTGGGAGCACTATAGAATTTCTGATGAGTATATGTTGTTGACATATTGTTGATCAGAAATGATGTAGAATTTCTGGAAAGCATATAGGGATATTTGAAAAGTGTTTTTCAATAGAAAACCTAGATTAAGCTGCTTGAACGTTGAGCATCAAGATCTATGAGGATAGATCAAAAACGCTAAATGGTACTTTCAAATGAGCACATACCTTGACTGAGTTGTAAGGTACGAAGTTAAGACTTAAAGCTCGACCACGGCAGAAAAGAGAGAAAGGACGAAGGTCGTCCCCTATGCTTTAGACATAGGCTCTACAGTATGCTATGATGTGTACCGCACCTAATGTGTGCCTTGCTACATACCTGGCAAGAGGGTACAAAGGTGATCAAGGAGTGGATCACCAGATAGCGGTCAAAATTATCCTTGGAGGAATAAGGATATGTTTCTCGGTTATGGAGGTGATAAAGAGTTCGACGTAAAGAGTTGCAACGATGCAAGCTTTAACACCTATCTGAATGACTCTCAGTAGCAAACCGGTTACGTATAGTGGAGCGACCATTTGGAATAGCTCCAAGTGGAGCGTGGAAGCAGTATTTACAATATGACCTAGAGATTTGCGAAGTACATACGGATCTGAATGTTGCAGACCCGTTGACTAAAACCTCTCTCACAAGCAAAAACATGATCAAACCCTAGAACTCATTGAGTCTTAATCACATGATGATGTGAACTAGTTTAGTGACACTAGTAAACTCTTTGGATGTTGGTCACATGGCGATGTGACCAGTGAGTGTTAATCACATGGCGATGTGAACTAGATTATTGACTCTAGTGCAAGTGGGAGACTGTTGGAAATATGCCCTAGAGGCAATAATAAATTAGTTATTATTATTATATTTCCTTGTTCATGATAATCATTTATTATCCATGCTATAATTGTATTGATAGGAAACTCAGATGCATGTGTGGGTACATAGACAACACCATGTCCCTAGTAAGCCTCTAGTTGACTAGCTCGTTGATCAATAGATGGTTACGGTTTCCTGACCATGGACATTGGATGTCATTGCTAACGGGATCGCATCATTAGGAGAATGATGTGATGGACAAGACCCAATCCTAAGCCTAGCACAAAGATCGTGTAGTTCGTATGCTAAAGCTTTTCTAATGTCAAGTATCATTTCCTTAGACCATGAGATTGTGCAACTCCCGGATACCGTAGGAATGCTTTGGGTGTACCAAACGTCACAATGTAACTGGGTGGCTATAAAGGTACACTATGGGTATCTCCGAAAGTGTCTGTTGGGTTGGCACGAATCGAGACTAGGATTTGTCACTCCGTGTGACGGAGAGGTATCTCTAGGCCCACTCGGTAGGACATCATCATAATGTGCATAATGTGACCAAGGGGTTGATCACAGGATGATGTGTTACGGAACGAGTAAAGAGACTTGCCGGTAACGAGATTGAACAAGGTATCGGGATACCGATGATCGAATCTCGGGCAAGTACTATACCGCTAGACAAAGGGTACTGAATACGGGATTGATTGAATCCTCGACATCGTGGTTCATCCGATGAGATCGTCGTGGAAAATGTGGGATCCAACATGGGTATCCAGATCCCGCTGTTGGTTATTGGTCGGAGAGTTGTCTCGGTCATGTCTGCATGGTTCTCGAACCCGTAGGGTCTACACACTTAAGGTTCGGTGACGCTAGAGTTGTTATGGGAATTAGTGTGCAATTATCGAATGTTGTTCGGAGTCCCAGATGAGATCCCGGACGTCACGAGGAGTTCCGGAATGGTCCGGAGGTAAAGATTTATATATGGCAAGTCCTATTTTGGCCACCGGAAAATGTTCGGGATTTTTCGGTATTATACCGGGAAGGTTCTAGAAGGTTCCGAAGTGGGGCCCACCTGCATGGGGGGACCCACATGAACGTGGGTAGTGGGGGCAAGGCCCCACACCCCTGGTCAAGGTGCACCAAGATCCCCCCTTAGAAGGAATAAGATCATATCCCGAAGGGATAAGATCAAGATCCCTAAAAAGGGGGGATAACAATCGGTGGGGAAGGAAATGATGTGATTTCTTTCCTCCCACCTTTGCCAACGCCCCAATGGACTTGGAGGGCAAGAAACCAGCCCCCTCCACCCCTATATATAGTGGGGAGGCGCATGGGAGCTTCACCCTTGCCCCTGGCACAGCCCTCCCCCTCTCCAACTCCACCTCCTCCGCAGTAGTGCTTGGCGAAGCCCTGCCGGAGAACTGCAAGCTCCACCACCACGCCGTCGTGCTGCCGGAGCTCTCCCTCAACTTCTCCTCTCCCTTTGCTAGATCAAGAAGGAGGAGACGTCCCCGGGCTGTACGTGTGTTGAACGCGGAGGCGCCGTCTGTTCGGCGTTAGATCGGATCTTCCGTGATTTGAATCGCCGCGAGTACGACTCCCTCATCCGCGTTCTTGTAACGCTTCCGCATCGCGGTCTTCAAGGGTATGAAGATGCACTCCCCTTCCCTTGTTGCTAGATTAGTCCATAGATTGATCTTGGTGTTGCATAGAAAATTTTCAATTTCTGCTACGTTCCCCAACACCGAGTTCGACCCCCGTGATGCTATGTGGGTGCCGAGGAACACTCTTGGAGAGTACTCGCTTTTCATCGGGGACAGCTACCCCATTGTGAAGCAGATGCAACCTTCCGTGCACGACACGGAAGGCATGCCATTCATGAAGCATGGTTGTGTCTTCATTGCGCACCGCCGGACGAACGACATGCTGGGACACGCTATCCCTGATTTATGCCGCTTCAGCTTGGATGAGTCTCCATCGTGTGGAAACCGGACTAGAAAGCTGCGACAATGATTCCCGTTGCCCACCGCTATGGATCGTGCCATCCATGAAGAACTCCTGGGACTGGAACCTGGAGGAGGACATGCATGTAGCCCATCTATAACGTGTAAGTGGAGTACGGTAATTGTGAACGGTAGCGCTGTGAATATATGTAGACTAGTCGTGCACAAATTTATCACATGAATTGGAGATGAACTTGTGTGGCATACTGGCATTTGTCCTTTAGAATTTATTGCTATTAAATGTGTTATGTGTACGTGCAACTTGTGTGGTTGTTGCACGGGCTCCAACACGCTCTTTGAGAAAAAAGGTGGAACAGCTTTGGATATACATGACGTGGCGGCATCATACAGTAGCATCGTTCGCTATAGTTGTAGTACACTCCTACTAGGACGACAACTCCTATAAAACCTTGCGCTTGGCTCTTTGCCTCTTCGGGAGGTTCAACAGTTCGTACTCGTGTGAACCTTGCACTTGCCTCTTCGCCTCTTCGGAAGGTCCAACAATGATGATACTACAGTACAATATGCATCTGGCAATCTGACACCGATTGAACTGCTACACGTTCACCGCGAGGGCGAGGGCGAGGGAGAGGAAGAGGGAGAGGGTGTTGTAGTCAAAACCCTCTCCTCGTCCTGCGAACCACCGCGCGCATGGGCGAGGGAGAGGCGTAGTAAGCAAGCTTCTCCTTGTTCGGCGAGTTGACGGGACACATCAAAGTAGTACTAGTAGTAGTAGTAGTCCATACTGCGTCCTTTCCGATTAATATGGCTTAATTTGAAATGAGAAAAATACACTGGCGGTCAAGGTATGTAACAATACGCTCTTTACGGTCACTATATATAGTTTTGCATCAATTATACGATCACTAGCTCATCATAGAGCACCGTATTGCACCCTACTGACCGGCCACATAGTCGACGTGGCACTTTGTTGACTAGTTAAATTGTCACCTGGTTTCTGGGTCCCACCTGTCAGTTGGTGGAGCAAAGAAATCAGTTAAACAAAACTTTACACAGGCGCCACACGAGTCTAACCCTTGCGCTCGAACCGCCCTGGCTGTGTATGTGAGTGCATGCACGTGTCCTCCCTTGGCCTTCCAACAAAGAGTGTACATCAGCTATAAAACAAAGAGTGTAGTAGTACATGATGTACATCTACACTTCCAATGCATTTAGCCTTTAATCTAAATTGATATTGATTGACAAATGCACCAACTTGTGTTGTAGGTATGGGCTACATGTCTATCCTTAATTACAGCATGCAACGGCCTTCATTTAATCTTCTTATCTCAATGGTCGCATGCACACATAAGTCTGCTACTTTTGGGCGTTAATTATACCCTGGTCAATGTGTAAATCTCTAAATGTACAGTCTTTCATGGACGTAGGGAGTAGGTTGAGCACTTGAGCGTGAGCGTGTGTGTTGCGTCGTGTGCTGTGTGCCGCATGGGTGCGTGAGTGTTGCGTGCGTCCATGTGGAGTACGTGTGAGTGTTGCATGTTGCATGCATGCATGCATGCATGGGGCTTACTCCCTCCCATTGACATGTTCATATTTCAAACTTCCTCTGTTCCCTCCATATGGTGATACTCCCTCTGTTCCCAAATACTCCAGTACGGAGTAAAAGCCTCCCTCTGTTCCCAAATACGGAGTATTTGTCTTTCTACAGATTTCAACAAGTGACTAGGTACGGAGCAAAATGAGTGAAGTGAGCGTAGAGGCATAGGGATACTGTAGAAAGGTAATCCTCGCGATCCATCATTCCCCATCTCGGTCAGAGAGAACTATTCAACTAGTCTTCGCAGTGAAGTGACAATACACGCTGCAGCAGATGGGACACGTAATTAATAAGTTGAACCAGTGTATTGGTGTTACTAAATCAGCCTTACCCAGTACTGCCATCATGTTTGCCAGTAGAGCACGCTTCCGCAAATACACCTACGCACCTGTGTCCTCCATTAACTGACATATGGGCCCTCTTGTGGTATACCCACATGTCATCGGTGTAACTATTTACACTCCAGAGGACGGTGCCTATATCCTGGTAGTAGTACTAGTAGAATTGAGATTTAATGCACTTTCTTCCCCGTCTTCCACTCTTCTTCCTCCTCTCTTCTTCTTCCTCCTCTCTTCCCCATCGTCGGCCGCACACCATTTACCCCTGCTCACTGCTCGCCCGCCCGCGCCATCTTCCTTGGTAGCTCGCGCGTACCATATCCCCCCGCTCACTGCTCGGCCACACGAGGAGAAGCTTCTTCGCTCGCCCGCTCGAATCCACTTCCCCGCTGGCTCGCAGGCACCGAAAACCCCAATGGCAGAACCGACTAACACGTAGAGCCACGATTGGAATTCCCTCCCCGATGTTCTCTTGGAGCAGATTTGTAGTCGTATGGACCTACTCAACACCGTCCGTCTAGCTGCATGCTCGGTGTCTTTGTACCGTCTACTCGTCTGCAACCGGCCGGCTCTTTTCAAGACACCCTACTTGCTGATGCCCGATCCTCGCAGGTGGCCCAGGCACCGACTTGACGATCCTACGGAGGTTGCCGTGGTGCCCCTCGACATGCTACCACTACGCGTCCACTGTCCTTCATGCACGGCCACTACTTGGCGGGCATGAAGGCCAACTGGAACGTCCTCATCCACCACACCGGTAGTCCGTGGTATCTCGTGGATATCTACACCCCGCAAGAGATCACCCTTCCATCGTTGGATACCGCCGACATCGAGCCTCGCGGCCCGCCGGACACTCTTGCCTACTACGCATGAGATGCTTCAAGCTTTTGGCTCGACCTCTGTTTGCAGAAAGTTGTAATCTGTGAAGTGCCCACACCATCAGAAGACTACATGGATAACAAGCTCATTGCCTTGTTCAACATGGGATTAGTCTATCTGGAATCCGGTCGCCATACATGGTTATGGCTCATCATCAATCCTGTTGAGGCAACATTTATGTCTGATGCTATAGTGCAGGATGGCATCGTTTACGCGGTCGACGCATAGATTGGCTGCCTATACTGGTGGAATCTATCGTTGTGTAATTGTTCTATCTCATCTCATCTTTACCTTATGAATACGACTGCCTGTTCATTTGTTACAAATTTAGAATGCATAGCATGTCTATAACCACATCATTGCTATGTGTTCCTCTCATTTCCTAGATTTTTATGACCACACATGTTATTGTTAGAGTTGATATGAGAACAATTGGCATCTAATGATTGTTAGAATACATATTATGAGCATAACATCATGATTGCTATATGTTACTCTCGTTTACAAGATTTTTATAACAACGCATGTTATTGCTTAGAGTTGATATGAGAACAGTAGTAGTAAGTGCGACAGTAGAATATGAGTAGGCGCTGTCATAGTTGTTTTCCTCTCATTGTTACATGATGTCTGAACCATGACATGTTGCTAGAATATGAAAGCCATTGGCTTATTTTTTTAACTTGGGGTATGATTATGACCACGGCATTGCAATTCTCTGTCTATGATATGTGTCACTGTTATAATAATCTTAGTTCCACACATACTCTGAACATGATGGTTTATTTTTGTCCTTTTGGTCTCCAGTTTGAATTGTTGCAACAGACGCAAATGCGTTGGCCTTCATGATTCTAGGACCTGGAATCATACCAGCCGATGGGTGGTGGTTTATCGCTCGTTCAGCTGACGGTGGTGATTTGATGCTCATTCACATGTACCAAATTGGCCAAACCATTACATCAAGCCACATGCAGTACAATGTGTGGGGCGTTCGTGACATTGATGGCTATGGCTGCTTCGTGTTCGAGAAAGATCCCAACTCCATTGGGTCAGGCGTATTCAAATGGAGGCGGGTTTACAGCCTCGGCAACCACTCCTTGTTCCTCGGGCTCAATTATCCGATCATCCAACCAATCATCAATCATATCACCGGCGATGATTACTGTGCTATGCAACTTCCATTCGCGAGGGGGGCTGTGTTTACACATCATACCATGGGTTTCATGAATCACCATATCCAGAGATTCGTCGACACAGCTTGTTGCCAGGTAATCTTCAGTGTGTGAAAGGCATCAAGCTTCCATGCGATGGATGGCTTTTGCAAACCCGACATGCGGCGATGTGGTTCATGCCAACAGCAAATATGCACAACTTGATTCGTGCTGATATCTAGACTGAGCCATGTATTCTGCTGTTGTAGCACGACCCTCTTTTGTTGGATATTATGTACTGTTGTTAGTTTGAAGCACTCCTCTGGTTTGAAGGATAGATACCTTTCTGGGATCAAGTGCATCCTAACTCACCTGCGTAGGATGTACTGATAATGATGATGGAGATGTTGTGCAGAAGCCATATATATATATATATATATATATATATATATATATATATATATATCAGTTAGGCTTCAAGTGCGTACTTGTTAGTTAAACCTATGTATAAATTGTGACACTAAATACGACTAGTAAGTAGTACAGTAGCGGTACTAGTATACGTCGGTCAAATTATTCATCATGTCCACACATTGAATTGACGTGACAACACGATGCGCGTGACGTGACACAAGAATCCCGGCGGCGTGTTCGGGTATTCCGGACTTTAGATTTGGAGTACCACTTATCTGTTGAAATCTTTTTTTTTTGAAACGGAGGCAAAAGATTTGCCTCATCCATTAAATAAGAGGAGAATAGAGTTTAGAGTTTTTACAAGCGCTCTTGCAAAACAGCATGGCAATTACTCTTGTACAACTGTCGAAGAAGCGCGAGTTTTTACTCTGTTGAAATCTTTCATCATTCACTTAAAACAGTCGATTGGTCATACATTGAGTACCATATAACTGGAATTACCGATGCAAGTCGAAGAAGGATTGGCCAGTGCTGCCGGATGGCGTCAAGTTCGATCCCACGGATCAGGAGCTGATCGAGCACCTTGAGGCCAAAGTGAGTTTTGACAGGGCGAGATTTCAGTCTCTCATCGATTTGTTCATACCAACCATTGACAGCGAGCACGGCATATGCTACACCCAACCTGAGAAACTTCTAGGTAAGACACCGATCGGTCATCTATTTGCACAAACATATTCCTTTGTTTATAGCTCTATTTTTCTTTTTAGACGCAGGCTTGGTGAAACAATTACAATTTGACAGTTAATAAAAAGTGAAACAAGTGACTGCAACATGCCAAAGATGTTATGAAAATGCCAACTAGGTACACTAAAACCTGTATTCCACAATACTGCAGGTATCACACTGAGTGGCCTAAGGAAGCATTTCTTCCAGCGCAATTCCAGGGCGTTCAAAAGGGGCACGTGGACGCATCGCAAGATACAGTCGGAGTGTCGCACGCACCCGATGTGGCACAAGACCGGCAATACCTTGCCTGTGATGGTCAACGGCCGGCAGACGGGCAGCAAAAAAGGTTCTGGTGCTGCACACCAACAAGAACTTCGACCAGCAGAGGACCAACTGGGTGATGCACCAGTACCACATCGGGGACCTGGAGCAAGAGAAGGAGCGGGAGCTGGTCCTCTGCAAGATTTTCTACCAAACGAACACTTGGGCCAGGAGTAGTTTGGTATTGGTAGTTGTACTACCTTGTCGTCCGCAAGTTGGTATTGTTGTTAACGATCTTTTGGTATGAACTTGCATTTGCTTCCAACCATCATGCCGAGGGTCGACGTGGATATAAAGCTGAATCATTTGTTTCGAAACGAATTCTCAGGCACCTGATTTTTATTTGATGGGTAGCATAAGCACCCGCCGTTCGAATTCCCAGTTCTGCAGTTTTTTCAAAACAAGTGCATGCACTTATTATCACGATAAAAAACAATATCCGTGCTACATCCCAGTTATCAGTCTGTGCTTGCAGAATTCTCTCGTTTATTGAGCACGTATATTGTTTTTTCAGGTCGAGCAAGTTTCAACTGGGTTGTAGACTGACCAGGGTTGGTTTTGTTTTTAACAGGCCCAGCCCATGACGACAACGGGGCACAAAGATCCAGCAGGTATCTACTGGCCTCTGGCCCGCCAGCGTTAGTTATATTTTGTCTTACAACATCCGCAGGCAGTTTTGTTACTGAATCAAACACACAGCCCAGTTCTATTTTCCTCTTGAAACGCATGTCCTACATCCGTTTTCTAATCTCTACCTATAGTTTTACTAGTTCATATACACGTATCATTATATTGAAAACACATAAAATTCCCTTTTCATATTTACATCCTTATTTTTGTTGTTTTTTCCCACCCAGCGCTGATTTTTTTACCACTGGTTTTCCCTTAAACCAACTCGATTGTCCCACGTCTTATTTGCTTACAAAAACAAAACGACTTTTTTGGCAAATCAATAAGTTCTTAAAAAATGTTTATCATTTCAGGATTACAACAATTTGGACTGCACCGAAATATGCAAAATAAGGTTGAACTTTTTGACCGTGGTCCTTGGCAGAAAATGGGTTGTAATAAATTACTTAAGAATTAGCAAATGGGCTACAAATTATAAAAAATAGCAAATGGGCTGTAAATTGTAAAAAATAGCAAATGGGCTTTATGTTGTCTGCCACAGATTTAGAGGCTGACTTGTGGGCCTACTAAGTTCATGCATACACAAGGTTTCTTAAAAAAGAAACTTAGTCAACAATCGACTCTACCAGCGTTAGACCGTTAGATGTCAATCTAACAGCAATCGTGCTTCTTCAGTCTCTGATCTTCCTGCCCCAGCCGCCCAAACCAGCGCCATCGGAACTGCCTGCTCCCGCCTCCCGTGGCCGGCAGTGCTGTCGGGCAGGCCTCACAGCCCCATCATACTCGCATCCGTGGCCTGTCTATCCCTCTACTCACCCACACCTCCTGTTATTTTCCGGCGACGGCAGCCGAACCAGTCAACACTCGTACTCTCCACTGCGTGGGCAACCACTGTCGTGTCTTCACCGGCTCCCTGTCGTTCCCTTCGTAGGCCTCGCTGTCATCCACCGCCCTGGTGCTCTCGGCGCGGCGTGGTCAACGATGTCCATCCAATGACCGTAGTGCTTCTTCAACCTCTGGTCTTCTTGCCCCAGCTGCCCAAAGTAGCGCCGGTCGTGCCGCATGCTCCTACCTCCCGTGGCCGGCTGTGCTGCCGCGGAGGCCTCACCGTCCCCATACTACTCCCACCGCTGGCCAGGCCATCCCTCCACTCACCCACTCCCCCTGTTATTTTGCGGCGACGGCAGCCTCACACCGCAGTCGAACCAGTGAACCCTCGTACTCCTCTTCGCGTGGGCATCCACTGCCGCGTCTTCCCCGGCTCCACGTCGTCCCCTTCCTAGGCCTCGCCATCGTCCACCGCCCTGGTGCTCTCGGCGCGGCGTGGTCAATGTGGTCAACGACCGACTTCCATCGGAAGAGTACTGTACATGGAGAGGCTAACAGCTGGGTCCACGGCAGCCGCAAGGAAGTGCCTCCTTATTACGCGCAAAATAATTATTCCTCCACCTAACAGCAGGGACCCACCGGACGGGCCACCAGTATTTCATGGAAAAAACATTTCCCCCCTGACTGTTGTGACCCACCGGACGGGCCACCGTATTTTGCGAAAAAAAGCGTTTGCCCCTGACTGCTGGGACCCACCGGACGGACCACCGTATTTCGCAAAAAAAATGTTCCTCCCGCTGCCAGCTCGGACCCACCGGAAGTGCCTCCTTATTACACATAGAAAATGAATACTCCCCCTGCTAGCTAGGACCCACCATGGTGGGAGGCTGACTTGTGGGCCTACTAAGTTGACGGGGACAGAGGGCTTTGTCAACTTAGTCGATATGAACGATTCTAGCTCCATTGACTGTACGTTGTCCATCCAACGGCCGTCGTGCTTCTTCAATATCTGCTCTTCCTGCTCCAGCCGCTCAAACAAGCGCCGGTGGGACTGCCTGCTCCCTCCTCCCTGCGGCCGGCTGTGCTGCCGTGCAGGCCTCACCGCCCCATCGTACTCCCATCGCTGGCCTTGCCATCCCTCTACTCACCCACATGGCCGCACCTGTTGTTATTCTCCGGCGAGGGTAGACAAACTAGTAAACCCTCGTACAGTCGTACTCCCCTCCGCGTGGGAAACAACTGCCGAGTCTTCCCTGCCTCCGTGTTGTTCCGTTCCTAGGCCTCGCCGTCGTCCACCGCCCTAGTGCTCTCGGCGCGTCGTGGTCAACATGGTCAAGGAACGGCTTCCATCGGACGTGGACTGTAGGTGGGGAGGCTGATAGCTGGGTCCATGGCCGCAGCAAGGAAGTGCCTCGTTATTACGCGCAAAATAATTATTCCTCCACCTGACATCTAGGACCCACCGGAAGGGCCTCTGTATTTTGCGAAAAAACGTGCCCCCAGCTGACATGTCGGACCCACCAGCTATCTTCACACGCAAGGAAGTGCCTCCTTATTACACGCAAAAAAATGAATACTCCCCCTGCCAGCTGGAACCCAACATAGTGGGAGGCTAACTTGTGGGCCTACCAAGTAGATGGGGATGGAGGGCTTTGTTAACTTAGTCAATATGAACGATTCTAGCTCTTGTTACCGTATGATGTTCATCCAACGGCCGTAGTGCTTCTTCAACCTCTGGTCTTCTTGCTCCAGCCGCCCAAACCAGCGCCGGTCGTGCCGCGTGCTCCTGCCTCCCATGGCCGGCTGTGATGCCGCAGAGGCCTCACCGCCCCCTACTACTCCCACCGATGTCCATGCCATCCCTCTACTCACCCACACCCCCTGTTATTCTGCGATGACAGCAGCCTCACATCGCAGCCGAACCAGTGAATCCTCGTACTCCTCTTCGCGTGGGGATCCACTGCTGCGTCTTCCCCGGTTCCGAGTCGTCCCCTTCCTAGGCCTCGCTGTCGTCCACCGCCGTGGTGCTCTTGGCGCGGCGTGGTCAACGTGGTCAAGGAACGACTTCCATCGGACGTGGACTGTACATGGAGAGGCTGATAGCTGGATCCACGGCCGCTGCAAGGAAATGCCTCCTTATTACGCGCAAAATAATGATTCCTCCATCTGACAGCGGGGACCCACCGGACGGGCCACCGTATTTCGCAAATAAAACGATTCGCCCCCTGACTGTTGGGACCCACCAGCTACATCTTCGCACGCAAGGAAGTGCGTCCGGGCAAAAAAACGATTCGCCCCCTGACTGCTGGGACCCACCAGCTACATCTTCGCACGCAAGGAAGTGCCTGACAGTCGGGACCCACTTGGTCAAAGCATACGTAGCGTTGTCATTCTGGTCGCGAATGTGTATGTACATACTGGTCGATGTAGAGGCGCGCACGTGTCGTAGATGTAGAGGCGCGCACGTGTCGTAGTAGAGGCGCGCACGTAGCATGTACACGTACGTACAACGGCGAGGGTGCAAGAATGAAAATACGACCACGTATGTACATACGGGTAGGGTCTCTAATGCCTATCGTGCATATGTACATGGCTAGGTCGGAACGGAGAAACAGCGTCGTCGTCGTGTTCATGGGGAGCCAACCGGCTGGGTCGGAATGGAATGCGTGGTCGTGTTCATCGGGAGGGCTTGGACGGAACAGGCGATGGAAACGAGGCCTGGCATACCGCACAACAGAGGAAACGGCCTTGTGTTCGACCATCCACGTTCGAAACGGGGTCTTGTTGATCGGGAGGGGCCTGGAGTACCGCAAAACGGAGGAAACGGACCTCCTACGATTGAAACGGGGGTCCTGTTGATCGGGAGGGGTGTGGTGTACCGCAAAACGGACGAAACGGCCTTGTGTTGGAGCAATACGGTCGAAACAGGGGTCATGTTCATCGGGAGGGGTGTGGCGTACCGCGAAACGGATGAAACGGACTTGTGTTGGAGCGCTACGGACGAAACGGGGGGGAGGGGTGTGGCGTACCGCAAAACGGGACTCCACGGGATACTGTTCATCTCCACCGTCGACCTCCTCTAGCCTCCATGGGCTACCGTCGGCCTCCA